>NW_027507791.1:43834579-43872079 GCF_037356315.1 Lithobates pipiens | reverse complement strand
CTTTACGTCGTTCCGCTAGCCCAGTGATTCTCAACCAGGGTTCCTCCAGAGGTTGCTAGGGGTTCCTTCAACATTGGACAATTTCTGCCTCTCAGATAAGTTCCCACTGACACCATTGATCATTTTAGCTATCTGTAAGGAGGTAATTCTTCCCAATGACCACAAGTGTAGGGACCATTCTTCCCACTGACCATCACACTAATGTATCATGAGTTGTAGAATTCTAGTTTTTAGCAGGGATTCCCCGAGACCGGAGAACTATTTCAAGGGTTCCTCTGTGTTGAAAAGGTTGAGAAAGGCTGCGCTAGCCCAACTTCAGGAGAATCAGAAACACCCCCGACACTAAGGAGGAGGAATGGGCAGAGAGGGATAGGCGTACCCTAGAATAGCCAACATAGGAGGGCAAATTCTCCAGGTCGGAATTCATCAGTCTTCCTATGCTTTAAGGAAAGGGGACATTCTTTTGAGGACAGTGAGGTCCTTATTTCGGACAGAGAGGACAACTCGTTCACAAGAGGCATGAAAGAGGCTATCTACATCAAACCGAAACAATTATCACTTAACGGGGGGTGGGGGGGGGGCCTTCAATACCATCTTTCTTCCACATATAACGCTGTTTTTAACATCTATACCCTGGCGATTTGGCAACAATTCCCAACTTCAGATGTGCGAGTCAAAAGATTAACACTTGCGCAGACAAGATTAGGTAACTAGAACAGGACGGTTCCTCAACTTTCACACCTCCTAAGATGTTCTTGGAAAATTCAAAATCTTCCTTGACACATTCCATAATGATGAGATTAAGGTGTCTGTGCTACCTGTGTGGATATAAATACTGGGGTATGTTCCTGACACTCATGAAAACTGAAGAAGCGTCTTGAGGAAGCTACAAAACGTCTTTTAACATTATAGAACAAGTTCAGTTAAATGTGACTAATGATTACCAGCTATTCGGCCTACTGCAAAGAACTTAACCCTTCATGGCAAAACTCAATGCCGAATGTAATGGCAGCCCAGACCTCCTGGTCTGCTCCTTCTCAGCCACAAAGCTGGGACATCTCAGCAGACATCAGAGGCAGTAAAGGACACGTGAAACCATAAAGTGTTCTTCATCGGTGCAGATGGTAAAATGTGGCCATTCCAGAATATACTCTACACAGGGGATTCAGATCATGTATAGACCAGATATTTCTATCAGATATTTCTATATCCACCTTTGTGGATATAAATGAACTGAACAAGTGGCTAGGAGAGCTACAAATCATCTTCAACGTTACAGAACAAGTCCAGTTGACCACTCATTACCGGCTATTAGTCTTATTGCAAAGAGCTGGGTCATGCCCAGTCAATGTTGTTGACTGCAACTCAGCAAGACTCAATGCCAAGATGCAATAGCAGCGGTGACTTTCTGGTCTGATCCTCCCCAGCCACATAATATATCTGTGAGGTCTTCAGAATATACTCTACACAGGGGATATAGGTAATGTATAGACCAGTTAGTGGAACTTGTACCTCTTCTATGAGATCTTTTTATACATGTGTATCTCTATGAGGTCTTGGGAGGCCTCAGAGGCAGTGAAGGACACAAGAAACCAGGAAGTGATCTCTATCAGTGCATGTAATAAAATGTGGTCATTCCAGAATATACACTACACAGGGGATTCAGATCATGTATAGGCCAGTTACTGGAACTTGTACCTCTTCTTTGAGATCTTTTTTATATATTTGTATCTCTATGAGGTCTTGGGAGGCCTCAGAGGCAGTGAAGGACACAAGAAACCAGGAAGTGATCTCTATCAGTGCAGGTAATAAAATGTGGTCATTCCAGAATATAGTCTACACAGGGGATTCAGATCGTGTATAGGCCAGTTCCTGGAACATGTACCTCTTCTATGAGATGTTTTTATATATTTGTATCTCTATGAGGTCTTGGGAGGGCTCAGAGGCAGTGAAGGACACAGGAAACCAGGAAGTGATTTCTATCAGTGCAGGTAATAAAATGTGGTCATTCCAGAATATACTCTACACAGGGGATTCAGATCATGTATAGGCCAGTTACTGGAACTTGTACCTCTTCTCTGAGAGATTTTTATACATTTTTTATGTAGGAGGTCTCAGAAAGCCTCAGAGGCAGTGAAGGACACGTTAAATCAGGAAGTGACCTCTTTCAATGCATTTAATAAAATGTGGCCATTCCAGAATATACTCTACACAGGGGATTCCAGTCATGTGTAGATTGGTTACTGGAACTTGTATCTCTTCTATGAGATATTTTTTTATATATTTGTATCTCTATGAGGTCTTGGGAGGCCTCAGAGGCAGATTTGTATACATTTTTTATGTAGGTCTCAGAAAGTCTCAGAGGCAGTAAAGACATGTGAAACCAGGAAGTGATCTCTACCAGTGCAGGTAATAAAATATGGTCATTCCAGAATATACTCTAGACTACACCGGGGATTCAGATCATATATAGGCCAGTTACTGGAACTTGTACCTCTTCTTTGAGATCTTTTTATATATTTGTATCTTTATGAGGTCTTGGGAGGCCTCAGAGGCAGTGAAGGACACAAGAAACCAGGAAGTGATCTCTATCAGTGCAGGTAATAAAATGTGGTCATTCCAGAAAATACTCTACACAGGGGATTCAGATCGTGTATAGGCCAGTTACTGGAACTTGTATCTTTTATTTGAGATCTTTTTTTACATATTTGTATCTCAATGAGGTCTCAGGAGGCCTCAGAGGCAGTGAAGGACACAAGAAACCAGGAAGTGATCTCTATCAGTGCAGGTAATAAAATGTGGTCATTCCAGAAAATACTCTACACAGGGGATTCAGATCATGTATAGGCCAGTTACTGGAACTTGTATCTTTTATTTGAGATCTTTTTTTACATATTTGTATCTCAATGAGGTCTCAGGAGGCCTCAGAGGCAGTGAAGGACAAGTGAAACCAGGAAGTGATCTCTATCAGTGCAGGTAATATAATGTGGTCATTCCAGAATATACTCTACACAGGGGATTCAGATCATGTATAGGCCAGTTACTGGAACTTGTACCTCTTCTTTAAGAGCTTTTTATATATTTGTATCTCTTTGAGGTCTTGGGAGGCCTCAGAGGCAGTGAAGGACACAAGAAACCAGGAAGTGATCTCTATCAGTGCAGGTAATAAAATGTGGTCATTCCAGAATGTACTCTACACAGGGGATTCAGATCATGTATAGGCCAGTTACTGGAACTTGTACCTCTTCTTTGAGATCTTTTTATATATTTGTATCTCTATGAGGTCTTGGGAGGCCTCAGAGGCAGTGAAGGACACAAGAAACCAGGAAGTGATTTCTATCAGTGCAGGTAATAAAATGTGGTCATTCCAGAATATACTCTACACAGGGGATTCAGATCATGTATAGGCCAGTTACTGGAACTTGTATCTTTTATTTGAGATCTTTTTTACATATTTGTATCTCTATGAGGTCTCAGGAGGCCTCAGAGGCAGTGAAGGACACAAGAAACCAGGAAGTGATCTCTATCAGTGCAGATAAAATGTGGTCATTCAAGGATATTCTCTACACCGGGGATTCAGGTCATGTATAGACCAGTCAACAAAACCTGTACCTCTTCTATCAGAGTTATTTTTAAATGTGATTACAAAGCAAGCTCCTCTTTAAGACATCTTCAGACAAAAAAGGGGAAACGACCCTGAAATTCTGTCAAAAAAACCCTTCACTTTTTGGCATTTCACAGACCCTGAATTATCCGTCTTTAAGTATTCCGCATCTATCGTCCACGAGATTTGTTCAGCTTTTTATGCAGCGGCCATGAATACAGATGAGCGTGATTTATCAAGGCCGCGGACGTCCAGTTTTATTGGAAAAAGCTGTGTTTTGTGCTTTATTAGTGGAGCCGGTGAGCCCAAACACCGAGTTTGTGACCTCCGTAGCGTCAGCAGAGCCGACCCATCACTTCTCATTAAGCCGAGTCATTCGTCTTTCTCTTTCCAGAGAAAAATTCCTGCGGCGAACAGGTTTTTTTTTTTTTTTTCTACGGAACGAAATTGAAAAGCCCAAAAGCGCGGCTTCTTAAAGGCGCAGTAGCCATCAAGCGTCACTTTTGCTTTAAAGCGCTCAGTGCCGGTGGTTTGCGTTTTATGGATACAACCCTGGCTACAGTTTATGTAAAAATGTCAATTTTGTACTGTAGCTGCCTTCTAATAACTCCGCATACCAACAGTTTACAATGTTGTCATGCCCCGCCCCCTTAGTGGTGGCGTAATTGGCGTAAAACAAAAAAAAAGCAATGTTTGGGCTAATTTCTTTTGTCCCATCAACTACCTCATTTGACAAACCATCTTCCAGCTCCTATGTGTACATAACTGTTCAATATCAGAGCCTTGGAGAATGGTAAGATCCATGGGGGGCCCCATTATTTTTTTTATATTGTTACGCATACTCAGAAGCCGGGAGGCAGTATATGAGGACAGGCAGTAAGAACTCAACCTCACAATATTGAAAACGTAAAAAAAAAAAAAAAAAATTGGCCTAACATATGAATTAATTGAAATATTAATTTGCAAAACATCTACAGCCATGCTAGCACTAGATATTATCAAGCAATAAAATGTAATTGAAATCTATGTCTCAATAAAAAATGATTTTGAGCTAGAAGTTCCTAGGGGGTGGAGCTTGACAATACTATTATTTTAAAACTGTGCATCATTGCCGTACAGACATCATAGTAAGCCCTTGTACGCACGATCGGAGATTCCGACGGAATGTGTCCGATCGGAGCGTTTTGTTGGATATTCCGACTGTGTGTGGTCTGCATCGGACTGTTTCCGTCGGGAATATCCGTCGGACCAAATTTTCCAACTTGCCGGAAATATTTTCCAACAAAATGCTCTGATCGGACATACTCCGATCATGTGTAGAGAATTCCGATCGGACAAAGTGCCACGCATGCTCAGATCAAATTCCTACATCAAAGCTATTGGCTACTAGCCTGAACGTAGTCCCGTCGTAACGAAATAACCTCATCACGTTCTGAACGATCGGATTTTCCGACAACAACGTCCGACCGTGTGTATACAACAGTTTCGGACAAAATCCGTCGGACAAAATCCAACGGATTTGGTTGTCAGAATCTCCGACCGCGTGTACAAGGGCTAAGTATACATATCATTTCCTTTCAAGTTACTCCAAGTATATAATGTAAATAATATTACCTTAGTAGTGTTCAGTTAAAAGGTATAAGGGGTCTGATGAAAACTTCAGATCTGAAAAAAAAGACAGTATAGTATTTTTAATTAGAATAATTTATTCTTTTTTTTTTTTTTGTTGTTAATAAAAATATATTTTTTTTTTAATTAAAATATTAAAATCGTTTGTTGTTATTTATATTTTTTTTATTTAAATAGTTACATATTTAATCTGGTTAAAAAAAGGCATATGTCCATCCAACAACATAGAAAAAAAAAAGGAAAACAAACACGCTGAAATAGAAAACCTCCAAATATATACTATCCGATATCCCCAGTTGATTGAAGGAAAGGCAAGAAATAAAAAAGCAATAAAGGATGATCCAATTTGCTCCAGCGGGGAAAAAGAAAAATTCCTTCCTGATCGCCCAAAAGGCAGACGGATATTCCCTGTATGTATTCCCTGTATGAACTTATAAATATTACTAATACTAATTACTATTTTTTTTTAAATATTAATAATAAAATGAATATTAAATTATTACAACTTTTATTTTTATTTATTTTTATCCAAAAAAATTTTTGTAAATTAAAATATTAAAACTGTTTATTCTTATTTTATCAAAATAGTTTTTTTAATAAAATATTAAAATAGTTTAGTAAACCCCACACCGAATTTTTGAAAATTTGGTCCCCTTGGTGTTCTTATGCCCACCCCACAATGCCCCCAATCAGTCTAGGCACTTTCTAATTAATGGTGGGGCCTAGATCCTAGCCTGTGGGTCTATTACCCTCCCAGTACCCGTCAATCTGCCCCCAGACACCCAATAACTCCCCCCCCCCCCATTTTTTCTTCTCCTTTCTCTCTTTCCCTCTCCTTCCTTAGGGGCTTCTGCCCGTTCTCTCACCCTTTTCTAATATTTGCCGATGCCTTTAGACCTCGGTAATTTTTGAAGACCTACGGCCTTGGTCACGGGGTCGTACCTTGAGCTCCTGCTCCATATACCGGACCAGTTTTGGGTTCATTCATTGATGTTCTATGTAATTTTATGCCTCTCGCCTCTCACCCCTGCATGGGTAAACTGTTGATAGGCACCTGTGCATTTTATTTTTTTTCTCAATAACAAAAATTTTTGTACCAGAAAATAGTTTAGTAAACAAACTAAGCTATTTTATTATTTTGGAATAAAGAGAATATATGGAGAAAAGCTTTGGGCATTACCCATGGGAGAAAAAACAACTTTTAATAATACGTTATTACACAATATACAAAATTGTTTTTCTGTGGCCAAATAATGTTCAGTCCACCTTTTGGGGTGGATATGGTGTGACCACAAATTTTCTTTTTTTTTTTTAATACATTTTTATTTTTTTTGTAATAAATTTGTATCATAAATTTTTTTTTTTTATCAAAACATCTTTTTCTTCTGGGTGCAGATTTTTTTTTTTTTTCCTTCTCGATCTTTTGGTGGTTTGGTTTTATTTGAGAGGGGTGCGCCGTAAGAGCTTACTTCCCGTATTTTATTATTTCATCAAAAATTTACAGATCAAAAATATTTTTTATCAAGAATTAATACTTATCAATCTCGCCTTACTCTGGTGTGGTTTTATAGCTCTTATCTTGTGTGATAAATTATGCAGTCATCAAAGAAAAATATTACAAGTCCCCTTTGATTGAAAATTTCTGAGTTCCTCGTTTAAACCGACTTACATAACTTACATATCTTGCATAACGGCCATTCTGCGCACAACAACAAAAAAATACCCTGAAGCCTCCATTATACCAAAGCCAAGAGCGTCACAGTTTTGGGCACCAAACTGCGTCAGCCTACTTTTTTTTTTTTGCTCCCGAATAATTTTAATCAAGGATTTTCCGAAAATATGGACCCTTTCCATGAAAATGAAAAGATAATGGTGCGCGGTTCTTAGCTAGTAAGAGTTATCCTCTTTTCTATGATGAATTTCATTTAATATGAATGGAGGGTTTATAGGAGCTAAATAGCCAAAGTTACAAGTTTAATGGGCTCGTTTATGGACCCGCAACACGAGCAGCAAAAATTAAAACGAAGCATAGTACATATATTTACTAGATCTTTCTGTAATAAGACATTCTGCATCAGAACGGCTTCGCTGGCAAAATTTTAAGCTGATACTGAGCCAGAATGAAATTGTTCATTAGCCCGGGCCTCTGTAGGATGTTTTCACTGCCAACCAAGGCCACCTTCCAGGAGAACTACTAACTGACCGGCCTAAATTATATTAACTAGTTAGCAGCACAATGTTAAAATACACAATAATGGCCAAATGTTTGTGGACACCTTTCCCCTTACACCTACTGTATATGAGATTGTTGGACATCCTATTCTAAAACCATGGAAACCGAAATGGAGTTGGCTCTTCTATAACCTTCTCCGCTCTTCTGAGGCTTTTCACAAGATTTGTCCATTTAAACAAAAGAACAAATTCTTGAAGTCGGGTACTGATGAGCAGTGGCGTAACTAGAACCTTCAGGGCCCCGATGCAAGAAACCTGAACCCCAGCCAGGGTCCTTCCCTCTGAGTCCGGCGGTGGAACTCCAGGGCGTGGTCACAGGTATGACCTTTGTGAGCCCTGTAGTTCCACCACTGGCATCAGTATTTTTTTTTTTTTTTTTTTTTAGGTGCCCCATTGGGGGACTGTCCCTAGGCAGGATGGGGTCCCCGTCCCCAGAAGAGATGAGGTCCTTTTCTCCAGGGCAGATGAAGTTACTGCCCCCAGGTAAGAAGGGGTCCCTGTCCCCAGGGGAGATGGGGGTCCCTGTCCCCACGTGAGAAGGGGATCCTGTCCCCTGGGGGAGATGGAGGAGGTATGTAATGGTGTGTGGGAGATGGGGTCCTCTCACTCACCATGACCAAGGGGCTGCATGGGCCCCTTGCAGGACAGGGCCCAGTTGCGGTCGCGAATGCTGCACCCCCTATAGTTACGCCCCTGCTGATGAGGATTGATGGAGAAGACCTGGCTCACAGTTGGTGTTCCAATTCACCCCAAAGGTGTACAGTAGGGTTGAGATCAGGGTTCTGTGCAGGACACTTGATGTCCTTCATGTCAAACCCATCATACCATGTCTTTATAGAGCTTGCTACCATTTATGAGGTAAGGTACTAATGCTAGAGGAGAAGACTTGCCTCACAGTTGGTGTTCCAATTCACCCCAAAGGTGTGCAGTAGGGTTGAGATCAGGGTTCTGTGCAGGACAGTTGATGTCCTTCATGACAAACTCATTATACCATGTCTTTATGATATTGGCCACCATTTATGAGGTAAGGTACTGCTGTTGGAGGAGAAGACCTGGCTCAAATTCATCCCACGGGTATTGAGTAGGGTTGAGGCCAGCATTCTATGCAGGACACTTGAGGTCCTCCACACTAAACTCATGTTTACACTATATAACATAGTTTTATATATATATATATATATATATAACTAACCATAGCTATATAACCATAGTTATTGTGGACACCTGACCATCAGACCTATATAAACCAGTTGACCCTGTGCAGGTCTTTCAAGTCCCTCCACACCAAATTCATGAAACCATGTCTTTATGGAGCTGGCCGCCATTTACGAGGGAAGGTACTGATGTGGTATGGCTTGCAATCAACGTTCCAATTGATCACCAAGGGGTTGAGGTCAGGGCTTTGTGCAGGTCCTTCAAGTCCCTCCACACCAAACTCATGAAACCATATCTTTATGGAGCTGGCCGCCATTTACGAGGGAAGGTACTGATGTGGTATGGCTTGTAATCAACGTTCCAATTGATCACCAAGGGGTTGAGATCAGGGCTTTGTGCAGGTCCTTCAAGTCCCTCCACACCAAACTTATTAAACCATGTCTTTATGGAGCTGGCCGCCATTTACGAGGGAAGGTACTGATGCGGCATGGCTTGCAATCAACGTTCTAATTGATCACCAAGGGTTGAGGTCAGGGCTTTGTGCAGGTCCTTCAAGTCCCTCCACACCAAACTCATCAAACCTTGTCTTTTTGGAGTTGGCTTTGTACCCAGGAGCACAATCATGCTGGAAGAGAAAAGGGCCTTCACCAACCCAAGGTTGAAGGAGCACAATAATTGTCTAAGATGTCTTTTGTATGTTTTAGCCCTTACGGTGGCCTTCAGTGAAAACACGGACACCTCATCATTTGGAGGAGGATCCACACACATTTGGCCATATACTGTAAGTGTGATGGTCAGAGGTTCACAAACTGTTGACCAACCATATCGTTTTGGATGGAGTGGTAAAGGGTGTAAACTTCACCCTCACTGAAAGCAGTTTTTGGAAACACTATCTGATTGGAAGATACATCCTCTACTCCTGGTCCAGCAGTGGTCACCAGGAGGAGTGTCAAGGGGTCATTTTCTTCAGTGTAACACAGACAGTAATAAAAACCAGATAGGGAACCTAAACCTTCTCCTAGCTAAGACCAGAATGGAATGTCACTATCACCCAGGGGCATAGATAAGGGGGGGGGGCAGAGGGGTCCAAACCACCCCAGAGCAAACATGCATACTTGTTACTTTGCCAGCTGTCCCACAGAGGCTGCATCCGGACTAATGTCCCAGGATCTGAGCCATGGGGACAACATTAATGTCTCCTCATCCCTTGTGTCCATAGCATTATCACCACCGATTTGCAACCAGCTGACACCAAGGCATTTACAAGAAGAGGTGAATGTGATATATAATATTGCCATTGTCATAGTTTCTGAATGATTTGGTCACCCACCCTAAGCTACACAGTCATATAGCATGGCCAGAATGGGGAAGATCCCAAGAATTTTAAGGCCTAACTCCAGGCAAACGGCTATATAAACATACACTATATAAACTTTAATGACATCCCAGTCTTAGTCCATAGGGTTCAATATTGAGTTGGCCCACCCTTTGCAGCTATAACAGCTTCAAGTCTTCTGGGAAGGGTGTGCACAGGGTTTAGGAGCGTGTCTATGGGAATGTTTGACCGTTCTTCCAGAAAAGCATTTGTGAGGTCAGGTACTGATGCTGGGCGAGAAGGCCTGGCTCGCGGTCTCTGCTCTAATTTATCCCAAAGGTGTTCTATTGGGTCAGCATCAGTCACTACCGGCTTTGAGGGTGGCTTTGTCTGATTTAATGCCTGATAAAGGATCCTCAGAGCACTGGGAACCCTTGCCAAATGGTTAGCTAATAAGCCTGTTTTGAGTGTGGACCTTGCTTTGTGCACTGGTCCAAATAATTTGGTGGTGGGGGGGGGGGGGGTATTGATGTGGGGTTGTTTTTCAAGGATTGGGCTTGGTTCCTTAGTTCCAGTGAAGCGAACTCTGGACATTTTGGACAATTTCCTGCTCCCAACTTTGTGGAAACCGTTTGGGGATGGCCCCTTCCTGTTTCAACATGACTTTGCACCAGTGCAAAAAGCAAGGTTCATAAAGACATGGATGAGCGAGTGTGAGGTGGAGGAACTTGACTGGCCTGCACAGAATCCTGACCTCAACCTGACCTCAACACACTTGAGATAAATGAAAGCGGAGACTGCAAGCTAGGGCTTCTCGTCCACATCAGTGCCTGACCTTACAAATGCGCTTCTGGAACATTCTCCTGCTCCCAGTCTGAGTTCTTCTATACATGGACTGCAAAAGGCTGATACTAGGTCTAATTCAAAAACGTACAGTGCTTGTATATTAAAAAAAAAAAAATACATGTAATGATGTATTAATGAATTCAAAGCTGCATTAATCTGCTTGAAGTTCAGCTTTAGCAATTGCTATAGATGTGTTTTATCTTCATATTTAGCTGTTAAGCTGAAGCCGCCTTTAATTACGTGTGCAAATTGAACTTCAGTGCACAGGCACCCTGCGTCTTTGTAGTTCCGCATAATCTTCCGCTGACACGCGCTAAAAAAGATCAAGGAGCCGCGTGTCGCTGCCAGCCATTTACGTAGGCCATTCTGGAGAAAGCCATCTTCACCTTTCAAGTGTTCTGCACCTCTTCTAGGGTTTCACAGCGCCTATGGCATCACAGGACCATGGGGGTTCTACATATAGGACCGCGCACTTAGAGTGCAGCTACAGCTGACCCCCTCTGGTCCTCCATATCAGTTTCATATTCTGACCTCAGTGGTCAGAAGGGACATCAAAGACTGCATTACAAGTGTTGGAAAAGCAAGACGTTCCTTTCTACAGCTCACCTCTAATCTCAGTTATTTATATTTGGCCGCAAGCTAAAAAAACAGGAGCTGAAGAGAATTCTCTGCAGCTTTCTTTCTATTGGATATGAGTTTTCTTTACAGTTCTTTAGATGCACATCAATAGAAATACATATATGGACTGCCTTCACGTTGGTTTAGTTATGCCCATGGGCCTGAGTATTATCAGATCAGTTCAGGTGGCTGCTCTGGGCCTGGTTGGGGTCTGCCAAGGCCAACAATAACCTATGTTTATGATCTGAGATAAAGGGCCTGCAAAGGAGGTCACTCGCCATCAGTGCACACTGCCAGGTGACTCAAAGGGAGGCCAAGGGGTGGAATGGAGTGGTAGAGGAATCGGTTAGGGTCTGACAAGGCCAATAATAACCCATGTTAATGGTCTGAGATAAAGGGTTTGTCAAGGCTGGAGCTTAAGATACAAAGGAGGCCACTCGCCATCAGCGCACAGTGCCAGGTGACTCAAAGGGAAGCCAAGGGGTGGAATGAAGTGGTAGAGGAACCGGTTAGGGTCTGACAAGGCCAATAATAACCCATGTTAATGGTCTGAGACAAAGGATTTGTCAAGGCTGGAGCTTAAGATACAAAGGAGGCCACTCACCATCAGCGCACGCTGCCAGGTGACTCAAAGAAAGGCCAAGGGGTGGAATAGAGTGGTAGAGGAAGCGGTTAGGGTCTGACAAGGCCAATAATAACCCATGTTAATGGTCTGAGATAAAGGGTTTGTCAAGGCTGGAGATTAAGGTAAAAAGAAGGCCACTCACCATCAGCGCACACTGCCAGGTGACTCAAAGAGGGGCCAAGGGGTGGAATGGAGTGGTAGAGGAAGCGGCTAGGGTCTGATAAGGCCAATAATATCCCATGTTAATGGTCTGAGATAAAGCGTTTGTCAAGGCTGGAGATTAAGGTACAAAGGAGGCCACTCGCCATCAGCGCACACTGCCAGGTGACTCAAAGAGAGACCAAGGGATGGACTTGTGGTGGAAAAAGGTCCTCATGAAAATTTTTGTTATGGGACTCTATGTCTTGCAGTTACCCTGGGCAATTTACTGGGGTCTGACAAGGCCAACGATAACAAATGTTAATGGTCAAAGAATAAGGATATGCTAAGGATGGAGGTTAAGGTACAAAGGTCACTGGCCTTTAGTGCACACCACCGGGCAACTCAAAAAGAAGCCACCGGGTGGGCTGGTGGTGGAAGGACCTCATAAAAATTTTGCTATGGGACCCTATATCTTGCAATTAACCTGGGAGCTTACAAGCTAACACCACTTCTACATTGTGGTTCCAATTATTGGGGGGAAAGCTAATCATCATAATAGTATCCTCTTAGATTACTATAACCATACAGACTCAGAGAGGCCAAATGGTGGAATGGGGTCGGAGAGGAAGCGGTTGGGTTCTGACAAGGCCAACAATAACCCCTGTTAATGGTCTGAGATAAAGGGTTTGCGAAGGCTATAGATTAAGGCACAAAGAAGGTCATTGGCCAACAGTGCTCTCCTCCAGGTGACTGAAAGAGTGACTAAGAGGTGGGCTGGTGGTGGAAGAAGGACCTCAGAAAAATTTTGCTCTGGGACTATATGTATTGCAGTAATGCTGGGCAATTTACTCAGTCTATGACCAACCAGTGAGCTCACAAGCTGACACCTCTCCACATTGTGATGCCAATTATAGGGAAAAGCTAATCATCATACTAGTATCCTCTTAGATTTCCATACCCATAGAGAGGCCAAAGGGTGAAATGGGGTGATAAAGGAACCGGTTGGGGTTTGACAAGGCCAATGATAACCCGTGTTAATGGTCTGAGAATAAGGATTTGCTATGGCTGGAGGTTTAGGTACAAAGGAGGTCATTGGCAATTAGTGCACTCTTCCAGGTGACTCAAAGAGAGGCCAAGGGGTGGTGGGAGAAGGACCTCATAAAAATTTTGCTTTGGGACCCTATGACTTGCAGTTACATTGGACCATTTACACAGTCCCTGACCAACCAGGGATTTAAAAGCCAACACCTTTTTCACACTGTGGTGCCAATCATGGGGAAAAGCTAATCATCATGCTAATATCCTCTTGGATTGGGAAAGAAAACCAAACAGACTTCATGCAGATTATGCGCCTAATGGGAATTATATCAAATCATAGCCACTAGATGGAGCTGACGTAAGTATTTGTTTCCAATGATCATTGGCTCCATCTAGTGGCAATAATTTCCTGATTTATGCTATTATAAATGAAAAACATCTGACCTGGAGATTTAAAAAAAAAAAAAACCTATGAAAATGTCATATTGCCAGAATAGCTCCAATAAACTTTTGAGCTTACCTTTTTTTTTTCCAAAAGAATATATTAACATATATAATAAAACAAAACCACCTGTTACAATCTTGCATGCGATTTGGAAGTGTGTTGTGTGAGGACACGGTTTCTAAAATGCATAAAAAACAATAGCTCTCCTTGTTTTTTTTTTTGTATTTGCAAGCCTGATGGCGTGCAATCAGCTGCCAAAATATATAAAAAATTCTAACAGTTCCACAATTACATGTTAAAAGGGGTCAGCTCTCTCTATAGACAATTCGTTGTCAAGTTCCTCCAGCCTCCCGCCTCGCGCCACTGCGATAATCACTCGAACAAAATTGCTTACCTAAGATTAACAACTGAGAATTTCCCAATTACGAGCCGGGCTGCGAGCGGAGGAGTAGGATGGACAAAAAAAAGACAGCTCTTTTCAGAAACGTCCTTCTTTGATGCGCAAGGGATACCGAGACAAGGCGGACGGGCGGTCTACATTTGTATGTTATTTAGAAGCTTGCAGAGAAAAGCCTCCAAACATACAGCAGATAACACTTTAAAAACAATTGGTCATTAATGAGATTTCAAGCTGTAAGCAGACGAATTTCAAGATGATGAACGTTCGCTTAGAGAAAAAAACATGATATGTCTCTTGGCTAGCAGTACTGAAGATCAGGGACTTTGGGGTGACTACAAGATACCTGTGTTGGCCTTCATGTAAATCCCTATGGTACCCCCTGAAGGCCTAGCCCAGGCTGTGCATGCAACCTCGACTTCTGCCAAAGTTGAGATTAAGCCCCACCTTGATGCAAAACCCCACCCCTTGTTAGTCACTAAGCTAAATCTCTATGCTGACATTGCTGAAGTTCAGGAACTTTGTGGTGCCTACAAGTACCTGTGTTGGCCTTCATGTTAATCCCTAGGGTGCCCCCTGGAGGCCTATCCCAGGCTGTACATGCATCCTAATTTTCTCCCATGTTGAGATGATGACCCACCTTGATGCAAAATCCCATCACCTGCTAGTCTCTAAGCTAAGTCTGTAATCTAACATTGCTGAACTTCAGGGACTTTGTGGTGCCTACAAGTACCTGTATTGGCCTTCATGTCAATCCCTAGGGTGCCCGCTGGATGCCTAGCCCAGGCTGTAAATGTGTGCTCGACTTCTCCCATGTTGAGATGATGACCCACCTTGATGCAAAATCCCATTCCCCTGCTAGTCTCTAAGCTAAGTCTTTAATCTAACATTGCTGAACTTCAGGGACTTTGTGGTGCCTACAAGTACCTGTATTGGCCTTCATGTCAATCCCTAGGGTGCCCCCTGGAGACCTAGCCCAGGCTGTAAATATGTCCTTGACTTCTCCCATGTTGAGATGATGACCAACCTTTATGCAAAATCCCATCCCCTGTTAGTCTCTAAGCTAAGTCTGTAATCTAACATTGATGAACTTCAGGGACTTTGTGGTGCCTACAAGTACCTGTGTTGGCTCTCATGTCAATCCCTAGGGTGCCCGCTGGAGGCCTAGCCCAGGCTGTAAATGTGTCCTCGACTTCTCCGATGTTGAGATAATGACCCACCTTGATGCAAAATCCCATCCCCTGTTAGTCTCTAAGCTAAGGCTGTAAGCTAACATTGCTGACGTTCAGGGACTTTGTGGTGCCTACAAGTACCTGTATTGGCCTTCATATCAATCCCTAGGGTGCCCCCTGGAGACCTAGCCCAGGCTGTAAATGTGTCCTTGACTTCTCCCATGTTGAGATGATGACCCACCTTGATGCAAAATCCCATCCCCTGCTAGTCTCTAAGCTAAGTCTATTAAGTTAACATTGCTGAAGTTCAGGGACTTTGTGGTGCCTACAAGTACCTGTGTTGGCCTTCATGTCAATACCTAAGGTGCCCCCTGAAGGCCTAAACTAGGCTGTACATAGGGCTTTGACTTCTGTCTAAGTAGAGGTTAAACCCCGCTATCACTTGATCAGAATCACACCCCCTGTTAGTAATGGCAGCTCTTTAGCATGCAATGGAGACTTTTGTGTCACGCAGAAAAGTCAGCAGGGACGTCAAGATAGGATAAGTAGGTTAAAGTGTGAAAAGTGGTCCATGTTGCCCCTTCTTTCGTAAGTGGGTGTGGTTTAAGAAAAGTGAGTGGTGCTAAATAAGCTTGACGTATTTCAATGAATCGTAATGGGCATGATAAAATTGTTGGCTGTTACTTCCTACTTTACCAAAAAAGGCTGCTGCACTGTTACAATTGACTGCAAGAGATTGCTCATAGCCTACAACAGGTTATAGTTAGATACTGTTTGTCTGTTACGGGAAACTATTATATAAAGCTAACTTGTTGTAAGAGACAGCAATCACTCATACCTTTAAAATCAACTGTGTTAGACCTTGCCATCAAGGTTCTTAGATACTGCTACAGATCACTGACCATAAAAGAGACTGTTAGTGGCCACTTGTAAGCGGGTAAACATATGTCTATTATGTTCCATTCAGGTTGCTGTGCAATTTCTAGGATGGCCACTAGGTGACCTTATAGAGTTATCATAGGTATAGATGATCTGGTCGAAGTAGGGTAGAGGGCGTATGGGGGATTGGAAGAGGACAGTCGCCTGCCCTAGTGGAATAGCTGGGGCTTCTTTGGAAGCCCTATCATATGGCTTCCCCTGGGGGGGGGTGGGGGGGGGGGTCCAGGCCAAGAGAATTGGAGAGCCTTAGCGAAAAGGGCTTATTTAAAAAGTTACTCTTTGTGAGAAGGGGATCCAGAGTATGAAAGCTAGAAAATGTCCAAAAAGAACTGCTAAAGGAAAGATAAAAAAAATGTCAAGAAGAAGTCTTCCATTATAGTAAACAATGTTACAAGCACGAGTTCTATTTCTCTTTTATTTCTATGGTACTTAGGTGAACCTATACCTAGGCAGCAGAAATGTTCAGACCAGTTCTGGTCGGGAAGCGGGTGGCAGATTTGTAGGGGAAGGTCAGCCTGCCTGGAGGTGGTAAGAAGGATTACATTGTAGTGCCACATGCCCCGCAACTTGGATCCCCCATGTCACGTTGGCCACTATGTTTGCAGGCCTGGAACTACCATAAGCAGAGGGACCTCCTTTTGTGAATGTGAACAAGGGTTCCCAAGTGGCCTAAAGCCCAAGGAGTAGTAAACCTACAGTAAGTGGTAGTTTCATATGGGGACTTGATAACTCCATCGCTGAAACTGTACTGTAAGGGACGTGCCAGGAATTGGCTAAACAACCTCTAGAGCCTGATAAGTTGCTACAGGGTTTTTTAAGACTGATGAGTGTCGCACCACCTTATGAAAGATGTTGCCCCTTTGTTTGGTTTGAATTTGCTTTGTCAATATCATGTAGGACAGAAGCATTTACTTTGCTTTGACTGACACATCATCTAGTCCAGGGTTTGTCTACCAGGGTTCCATGGAATCCTAGCGTTCCTCTAGAGGTTCCTAGGGGTTCCTTGAGCAGAGAGCAATTTCTGCCTCTCAGATAAGTTCCCACCGACACCATTGATCTTTTTAGCTCTCTGTAAGGGCGTAATTCTTCCCAATGACCACAAGTGTAAGGACCATTCTTCCCACTGGCCATCACACTAATGTATCATGAGTTGTAGATACTGTAAGTTTCTCAAAGAACAAATATAAGCGCAACCACAGTGTAGCAAGTTTAAAAACTGTCACTATTTTATTTAAAGGTTAAAATACTCACAAACAAATGGGGTGAGTCAGGCAATACTAGCAACAAAACAATTCAAGCGAACCGCTCAGGTGCAAGCGCCACTTCCGGTCTCCGTATCCTACGCGTTACGTCACTTCCTGTGACTTCAACTGGGATATCAGTTTTAACAGGGGTTCCCTGAGACAGGAAAGTTATTTCAAGGGTTCCTCTGTGTTGAAAGGTTGAGAAAGGCTGATCTAGTCAATCAGGTGAAAGGATCTATGAAACAAAGAGAATCCAAAGAGACCAAATGAGAGGCGTTAAAAAAAAAAAAAGGGGTGACCCTCTAAACTTTAGGGTGAGTGGTGTCTCTCTTTGTCCATAGTTCTTGAGGAATCCATCTGTCTATGACCCCCATATATTGTTATTTAAGTTTTAGGTGCTTGATAACTGCCAGAGCATCAATAACGAGGGCTTGATCCACCATAGGATGATATTTTAGACTATAAGTAACTGAGCTTCTTTCAAAAAAATATTAGACGGGCAAACAAAAAATCAAATATCATTTTGTCTCTTGTGATCTGTTGGGTATACAGCTGTTTATCTACGTTTATGAAGCTTCAGATAAACCCTCACACACACTTTCTCTACTCAACAAAAACATTGTAGTACCGTTTCCTTTGCACGCTAATGGGATATTGTTCCTGGTTTCCTGTTCCAGAGTTTTGTATTCCCGTCTGGTTTCCTCCTGACCTTCCACACAGCTCATTATACGAGGACCCAGCTGTTTACCAGGCCATGCACAGAATCGTTTAGTCTGGGAATGAGGGAAAAAAAAAAAAAAACCTTGCCTGTTCTCCAATCCCAGTTAAGAATACAGAAGGGCCCCCTATGATGCACCCCCCTGGTGATGCCACCGCCTTTGCTTTCACTGATAGGCTGCCCGGTTATGTGTTTTGCTTCAAAAGACAAGTGGTAGCCATTACCAACACGCCTGAGTGATGTTGCTGGTTTACCAGTATATTTCATTTTGACTCAGATTTCCCTGGCTTTTTTTTTAAAGGGTGAATATTTTAGCAATAATCGACCCCTTTCTAAACTAGGTGCATTCCATTATTTTCAACTGGAAGGTCCTTTACTTAGGAAGCCACAATTATTTTCAGATTTAATTGCAACTCAAAACTGCAGCGTCGGTTGTCAATGTTTCTGTACATTACAGACCAATTTGGCAAATATTTACCAAAATTGGCTTAACTCTAATTGGGCAGACCTTTTGAAATAGGTTCCAGCAAATAGCACTACCCATGGAGTAGAGGAGTAAGCAAGAATGAGACGAGGAGAGGTTGTTGACATTTTCCGAAGTATGTACGAGTCTGATGGGCTTACTATCCGCAATATGTTTACGCCAATCAAAAGAACAATCGTAGGACCATCAGATGGGCACTTAACATTCTTCACCACCGCGTGGGCGCCTAAACGAAGGGAGCCGCGGGAACATCATTTATTTCTTTTCTCTTTTTTACTACTCATAAATACCTGTGTTTAGGGCTCCAGCGGCAAATAAACGGTTGGCCCGATAGTAGTATTTATTGTTGTAAAGTCAATGGATATTTATGGAAGCTCACAGTCCACCGAGACAGAAACCGGCTAAGTGAGTGTTGTCAGGTCTCAGGATCATTACACCGCCAATTTACACTGGCTAGAGGCAGACGGAGGGGGAGAAAAATAGTGAGAAGGAAGGGGGGAGAAGAGAGAGAAGAGAAAGAAAGAAAGACAGTAAGAAATGGGAACTGAAGGAAGAGAGAAAGAAAAGAGAACTAAAGTAAAAGAAAGCAAGAGAGCAGGAAAGAAAGAAAGAAAGAAAGAAAGAAAGAATAATGGAGTAAAGAAGGAATATGGGAAGCGGAGTAAAGGGAGGGGGAGGAAGTAAGTAAGAAAGAAAGAGATAGAGGAAATAGGGAGATAAGGAAAGAAGAAAGAAGGGAGGTATATGAAGGAGGAAAGAAGGAAGGGAGGGGTGCGGGAGATAAGAAGGGAGGGAGGAAGGGAGGGAAAGAAATAGGAAAATGAATGGAGGGGAGAAGGAAAATGTGAAGTGGAGTAAACAAGGGATAGGGAGGAAGGAAGAAGTAGAGAAAATAGGGAGATAAGGAAAGAAGGGAGGAAGATGAAGAAGGAAAGAAGGAAGGGAGGGGTAGGGGACATAAGAAGGGAGGAAGGGAGGGAAAGAAATAGGAAAATGAATGAAAGGAAGAATGGAAAGAAGGAAGGAGGGATGGAAAGAAAGAAAGAAAGAAAGAAAGAAAGAAAGAAAGAAAGAAAGAAAGAAAGAGAAAAAAAAGAAAGAAAGAAAGAAAGAAGAATGGAGGGCAGAAGGAAAATGGGAAGCAGAGTAAACAACGGAGGGGGAGGAAGGAAGTAAGGAAGAAGTAGAGAAAATAGGGAGATAAGGAAAGAAGAAAGAAGGGAGGGAGATGAAGAAGGAAAGAAGGAAGGGAGGGGTGGGGGAGATAAGAAGGGCGGGAGGAAGATAAGGAAAGAAATAGGAAAATTAATGAAAGGAAAATGGAAAGAAGGAAGGAGGGATGGAAAGAATGAAAGAAAGAGAAAGAAAGAAAGAAAGAAAGAAAGAAAGAAAGAAAGAAAGAAAGAAAGAGTGAGAAAGAAAGAGAGAAAGAAAGAAAGAAAGAGTGAGAAAAAGAGAGAAAGGAAGAAAGAGAGAAAGAAAGAAAGAAAGAAAGAAAGAAAGAAAGAAAGAAAGAAAGAAAGAAAGAAAGAAAGAAAGAAGAAAGAAAAGAAAGAAAGAAAGAGAGAGAAAGAAAGAAAGAAAGAAAGAAAGAAAGAGAAAGAAAGAAAGAAAGAAAGAAAGAAAGAAAGAAAGAGAAAGAAAGAAAGAAAGAAAGAAAGAAAAGAAGAAAGAAAGAAAGAAAGAAAGAAAGAAAGAAAGAAAGAAGGAGAAAGAAAGAGAGAAAGAAGAAGAGAGAAAGAAAGAGAGAAAGAAAGAAAGAGTGAGAAAGAAAGAGAGAAAAAGAAAGAAGAATGGAGGGCAGAAGGAAAATGGGGAGCGGAGTAAACAAGGGAGGGGGAGGAAGGAAGGAAGGAAGGAAGAAGAAGTAGAGAAAATAAGGAGATAAGGAAAGAAGAAAGAAGGGAGGAAGATGAAGAAGGAAAGAAGGAAGGGAGGGGTGGGGGAGATAAGAAGGGTGGGAGGAAGATAGGAAAGAAATAGGAAAATGAATGAAAGGGAAATGGAAAGAAGGAAGGAGGGATGGAAAGAATGAAAGAAAGAGAAAGAAAGAAAGAAAGAAAGAAAGAAAGAAAGAAAGAAAGAAACGAGAGGGAGGGAGGGAGGGAGGAAAGAAGGGAAAGTAGTAAGGAGAGAAAATGAAATGAATTGAAAATGGAATGAAAAAAGAAGGGATATGAAGAAAGTCATAAGGAAGGAGGATAGGAAAGGGAGAAGAAGGAAGGAAGTCTAAATTCTGCTCTTGGTTTTGTATTGTAATCTTAAATGAACTTTAAAAGATAGAGAGAGAGATTATGAGAGACACGCGACTAGCCTTTAAACCTAAAGTTGGCCATGACTATTTGACTTCACCATCCTGAGATTAGGACATATATATTCATCAAAGAGATCATTTTGGCTTTACAGATTAAATGACCTCTATTATATAACATACATTAGCTCTAATAGAGCGATGGATGGATGGAGATCCATATGCATAATGTAATTGTCTTTATTCTCCAAGCCATCTGTGATAGAGTTATAACCTTCAGAGGTCATTATAGCATCATTATGGTCTGATGACCACCATTTTCCATTGATGGTGAATAAAAGATGGCTTCCGGCCACAGTTAGCCAAACACAATTCTCCTTCCTGCCGTCGGCATCCCTTTCCAAGATGGGTTCCTAACTTGGCTGCCCCCCACCGCCACCCCTCACGCCAATGACATTATAATCCTATTTATGGAAGCTGCGGGGCTGGAAGTGCCATTATCCCATCACTCATGTCACCCTAGAATTGTATAATACATTCCACCCATTAGCCATTGATGGAAGTACGGATCTATAATTCTATAATTCTTCGAATTATAAGACCCTCGGGGTAGAGAGAGGTTGAGGTCTGAGATGCCGGAGTGATGGGTTCTTTTATAGCTTGGCGTTTATTCATAGCAAATTGCCCAATAAAAGGAATTTTTGTGAATTCTATCTTACCGCTAATAGAGACAAACTTTCCCCTTTTCAGATTTTCTACCTCTCACAAACTTTCAGCCTATTCTCTACTTTTTAAAAATAATAGAAAATGTATTTCCATAAGACTGTCGTAAAGGTAAGTCATGCACTATATGGTCAAGAGTTTGTGGACACCTACCAAAACCAACCACTATGTGAGCAAATGAATAAGGACCTCCTTCAAGTGATTGAATTAAGATGTTTCTAGTGAATGATTCCGTTAAGGCTACAAGATGCAAATACATTCTAGATAATTTAGTACTTCCAACCTTGTGGTAACAGTTTGGGGAAGACCCTTTTCTGTTCCACCATGACCAGCTCCATGAAGACATGGTTTGACCAGTTTGGTGTGGAGGAATTCCAGTGTCCTTCAACTCTAAAGAATCGTTTAGAAAATAATTAGAATGTGAATTATAAGCCAGGTTTTCTCATCCAACATCAGTACCTGGCCTCACAAATAGTGGCCAGATCCATAAAGACATGGTTTGGCCAGTTTGGTGTGGAGGAACTCAAGTGTCCTGCACAGAGCCCTGACCTCAACCCTACTGAACACATTTGAGATGAATTGGAATGTTGATTTCCAGCCAGGTATTCTCATACAACATCAGTACCTGACCTCATAAATGGTGGCCAGCCCCATAAAGACATGATTTTACCTGTTTTTTGTTGAAGAACTTGAGTGGCCTGCACAGACCCCTGAACTCAGCCCTACCGAACACCTTTGGGATGAACTGGAACTCCAATTGTGAACCAGATCTTCTCATCCTGGGCACCAATTCATACAGACACACTCTAAAATCTTGTGGAAAGTATTCCCAGAAAGGTGGAGGCTGTTATAGCCACAAAGACGGGCCAACTTCATATTAATGCCCATGATTTTGGAGTGGGAGAAAGTTGAGTGTCCTGACCTCAACCATACTGAACACCTTTGGGATGAGTTGGTACTTTGATTACAAGGCAGGTCTTCTCATCCAACATTAGTACCAGACCTCACAAATGGTGGCCAGATCCATAAAAACATGGTTTTGACCAGGTAGTATGGAAGAACTTGTGTGGCCTGCGCAGAGCTCTGACCTCAACCCTACTGAATATCTTTGGGATGAGTTGGAACACTAATTATGAGCCAGGTCTTCTTATCCAACATCAGTACCTGACTTGACAAATGTTCTTTTTTGGACAGAAATTCCCACAGACACATTCCAAAATCTTGTGAAAAGCCTTCTCAGAAGAGTGGATATTGTAATAGCCACAAAAGGGAGACAACTCAATATTAATGTCCATGGTTTTGGAGTGGAATGTCCACCAAGATGATGGTCAGTTGTTTTGCCATACAATTGTATATGGGTATGGGTATGTATAGGTTGCTTGACCAACTCACCAAACAACCAACCAATCAACAAATCAACCAACTAATCAATTAAACAACCAAGAAAGTCCCAAGCAATCAACCAACCAACCAACCAACCAACCCACCAACCAAGAAAGTCCAAATCTTCCAATGCTGAACTGCAAATATATAGATTTAAAAAAAATTTAAAATTACTAAATGAAGTCAAAGCTAACTTTACTTGACCTTCTCAAATGAAAACTTAATAGCGAGGCTCACTAACACAAGGACTATTCAAGAGTATCTATGACCCACTGGTCAACCCATTTTTACCAGTGAATTTTGACCTTGGATTCCCCTTCTGTAAGGCAGGCCATAGCCCTTGTACACACGGTCGGACATTCCGACAACCAAATCTGTCGGATTTTGTCTGAAACTGTTGCATACACACGGTCGGACTAAGTTCAGAACGTGATGACGTTATTTCGCTACGATGGGACTACGTTCAGGCTAGTAGCCAATAGCTTTGATGTAGGAATTTGATCTGAGCATGCGTGGCACTTTGTCCAATCAGAATTCTCTACACATGATCGGACAAGGTCTGATCGGATCATGTTGTCGGAAAATTTTATAGCCAAGCTGGAAAACTTGGTCCGTCGGATATTCCGATGGAAACAGTCCGATGGAGCCCACACACGGTCGCATTATCCGACAACACGCTCCGATCGGACATTTTCCGTCGGAATGTCCAACCGTGTGTACAAGGGCAAAGACAATGCAATTTTCTATCTAGTGTTTCAGGAAAGAAAATTGCTCAATTCTGATGGGGGAGCTATGGTGTTTTTCTGGCGGGGTGGGTGGGGAGCTGCCCCTGCTAGGAGAACACAGTGATTATTGCTAGCAGCTATAGCCAATGGCAATAATTACATGTAATAATCTGACATGCTGGTTGTACCCAAGTCAATTGATGGATCGATTTGGGTACAATCAGCCTGCCCACACATGGTTCAAATCTTGGCTAGTCCCTGCTGACCTGGCCAAGATTCGAACCATCTATGGTCAGCTTTATTCTAATTACCGGACCCTGGCTCAATGGAAAATCTCCAAGATGCTTTCCTTTACCTACCACTCTTACCTGTACCCCTTAACCCATCCCATCTCCTTCCTGTACCCCACTTTTTCGAATTTAATTGAGAGAAGTTACTACGAGGTCCACTTTTAGGTCCAAAGTCTAAATGTTATTGAAAAAGTCATCAATTTCTCTGGCAAAACACACCAGTACGGGAAGCTCTATAATGTCAGGGAAAGGGTTCGTAGTCAACCCGGCTTACGTTGCCCTTTATTTTGGTAATAAATAATGGATGCCTCGTCAATGTCAGGTGCCAATAAAATAGCTAACTTAAAGGACAAGGACTTCGCCGACGTAGCATCCTGGCGTCTCGGATCTTATTCCAGCCTTTCCACTACCATGTGTCTTCTCATAATTAAATCACGCATTAGGAGAAGGTCAGCAGCAGATGGTGATAGTTAGTACCTTCATAAATCAGCGTCCGTTCCCCCAGTGGACGCAAAACTGCTGTTTTTAACCCCCTCGACCTCCTGTTTCAGAAAACAAAGAGCTTGATGGGTAACGAGGTTAGGATCCACTTCATTATGTGCGTTCCATGATCTAGCTGTCCCATTTTCTTTTCTTGCTCACGCGGAAGAGCAAGAATGGAGACGCCGTACCCATTAGCACAATATCCTAAGAGGCCCCATTCCTACGTGATGGGAATGAGCCGAGCAGACGCCACGCTGCATCATCTTCCTTCATAGCTACCAATCTGTAACCTTCAAAGCGAACGTGTGATTCGCTTTTAATTTACTGAAAGCTTACTTGAAATTCACTCAGGTTTTTTTATTTATTTATTTATTTTTTGCCGCTGACCTGTATTAGCGAGGGAGATTAATTTTTATATCCATTATAAAGCGGGCGGCTTTCGGAGTTATCCACTGCGCTTTTTCATCTGGCAGTGCCAAGGAAGAACGTAAAGCTTATACAGAAGTGTGTCATAGTGACAGCCCAGATAAAGAATGAAACAAATGTTCATCAGGGTCAGCTTTTTGCCGGGTCTTCACACCTGCTATGCCGATTATGAGGGGTTCCCACCATCCCTGTCTTGCGTTCCTTGGTCTGTACACCAGCTGTGCACATTATGAAGGGTTCTCACCATCCCTGTGCCGAGTTCCCAGGTCTGTACACCTGATGTGCCTATTATGAGGGATTCCCACCATCTCTGTGCTGAGATCCTCGGTCTGTACACCTGTTGTGTCCATTATGAGGGGTTCCCCCCATCCCTGTGGGGAGTTCCAGGGTCAGTACACCTGCTGTGTCCATTATGAGGGGTTCCCACCATCCCTGTGCTGAGTTCCAGGGTCAGTACACCTGCTGTGCCCATTATGAGGGGTTCCCACCATCCCTGTGCTGAGTTCCTGGGTCTGTACACCTGCTGCGCCCATTATGAGGGGTTCCCACCATCCCTGACCTGTGCTCCTTGGTCTGTACACCTGCTGTGCCCATTATGAAGGATTCTCACCATCCCTGAGCTGAGTTCCCAGGTCTGTACACCTACTGTGACTATTATGAGGGATTCCCACCATCTCTGTGCTGAGTTCCAGGGTCAGTACACCTGCTGTGCCCATTATGAGGGGTTCCCACCATCCCTGTGCTGAGTTCCCGGGTCTGTACACCTGCTGTGCCCATTATGAGGGGTTCCCACCATCCCTGTGCTGAGTTCCTGGGTCTGTACACCTGCTGCGCCCATTATGAGGGGTTCCCACCATCCCTGACCTGTGCTCCTTGGTCTGTACACCTGCTGTGCCCATTATGAAGGATTCTCACCATCCCTGAGCTGAGTTCCCAGGTCTGTACACCTACTGTGACTATTATGAGGGATTCCCACCATCTCTGTGCTGAGTTCCAGGGTCAGTACACCTGCTGTGCCCATTATGAGGGGTTCTCACCATCCCTGAGCTGAGTTCCCAGGTCTGTATACCTGTTGTGTCCATTATGAGGGGTTCCCGCCATCCCTGTGGTGAGTTGCAGGGTCAGTACACCTGCTGTGCCCATTATGAGGGGTTCTCACCATCCCTGAGCTGAGTTCCCAGGTCTGCACACCTGCTGTGCCCATTATGAGGGGTTCTCACCATCTCTGTCCTGTCTTCCTTGGTCTGTACACCTGCTGCGCCCATTATGAGAGGTTCCTACCATCCCTGAGCTGAGTTCCCAGATCTGTACACCTGCTGTGCCCATGATGAGGGGGTTCCCACCATCCCTGTGCTGAGTTCCCAGGTCCGTACACCTGCTGTGCCCATTATGAGGGGTTCCCACCATCCCTGTGCTGAGTTCCCAGGTCTGTACACCTGCTGTGAGTTTATCTAATTGTCACACTGATCTCTTCTCCTCTCAGCGTGAACCAATTGGTTCCTTGTGCTGCTTCCATCTCTCACACTTTAGCCCTGCTGCACAAGGATTTTAAGAGGCTGATACCAGGTGAACTCCTGTTTCCAGTCATTTTCCTTTATTGCTGTGTTAGAACAAATTATGTACAGTAGGCAGAGATTCCCACTTGGCAGTTGACGATGCTACCGCTGTGGCCTATCCTCGGTATCTACAAGAATAGACGCAAGTAAGAATCTGCCAACATTTACTCCTTTCCCAGTGATCCCTCAGACTGTACATTGTGAAGGTGAATGGCTGCAGCGGGTGGGGGGGGGGGGGGGGGGCGGCTGACTTGTGTAAAACGTCTTCTAGGGTCGATAGGTTGAGTAAGGCTGCCCCAAAGACACGCTGGTAAGTAGAAATGAGTCAAGAATGACACAGGAACCCTAATTGTGTCATCTCAGCTCCAAGCATCCCAGTCTTGGAAGAAGATGCTGACCCTGAATGATGGTTATGATGGTGCTGAGCTTCTAGAGAGAAAAGCCGAAGAAGGCCTCTCACATTACTGAGATGCCTAAATTTTACGGCATTCTGGAAAATGTCCACATGATTGATGTCGAAAATTGGTGCCTGGAGGGAAATTTTTGGAGGCCAGGGCCACACAAGTACGGGAGGGCAGATAGGCAGATTCTTGGATCGTTCCTTTAAACATCTCCCCAAATAATGCGTCTAGGATAATCGGGAGACCATCTTTTATCGAGATGCGTAAAGTCTCCAACGTTTGCTCAGCCCATTTCCCGGGTCCGGTGAATCCCTTTTGTAATCTCTCGGAGTAATCCTCCATCATCTCTCCATTGGATTAGAAAGCTCTACTCTGCCCCAAACATCTGCGGACGCTAAAGCCGCGAATAATCTGCTAATAATTAGCATCTTAGCATCGCATTCCCCACATGGCGGTGATGAGAAACATATTTGGTTAACGCTGAAATCCAAGGATGTTCCAGACACGTGGTGATCCGCATCAGGGTTTGCCCCGTCCCAGAGACGGCCGATGTCAGATTGCCACATGGAGTGTTGTTGAAGGGGGGAGGACCTAGGCGGCCATCTTGTAGGATAAGCCAATAAAGTAATTTCGTGGTGGGTTCCTTCCCGACTACCATGACCGTGTTGCAATCTTTGTGGTGAACTTCTAATCTTGGAACCTTGCTAATCTGTGGCTCCACGCCTGAAATGTATGTGTTAGCCACTCAATAGTGTGACCGTGGTCAGCCATAGGAGGCTTCCATAGGGAATTTTAGACTCACAAACACATTCTGGAGCCAGTTTAGTCAATAGACAGTGTGTCCTTGGAGCAGCCTTACTCAACCTATTCACCCTAGAAGAACGCTCAAAATTATCTTCAGGGGTTGGTAGGAAGAATGCTCCACACATTGGTGGTCAGTGAGAAGAATGTTCCTTACATTGGTGATCAGTGAGAAGAATGTTCCTTACATTGGTGATCAGTGAGAAGAATGTTCCTTACATTGGTGATCAGTGAGAATAATGTTCCTTACATTGGTGATCAGTGGGAAGAATGTCCCTTACATTGGTGATCAGTGAGAAGAATGTTCCTTACATTGGTGATCAGTGAGAAGAATGTTCCTTACATTGGTGATCAGTGAGAAGAATGTTCCTTACATTGGTGATCAGTGGGAAGAATGTTCCTTACATTGGTGATCAGTGGGAAGAATGTTCCTTACATTGGTGATCAGTGAGAAGAATGTTCCTTACATTGGTGGTCAGTGAGAAGAATGTTCCTTACATTGGTGATCAGTGAGAAGAATGTTCCTTACATTGGTGATCAGTGAGAAGAATGTTCCTTACATTGGTGATCAGTGAGAATAATGTTCCTTACATTGGTGATCAGTGGGAAGAATGTCCCTTACATTGGTGATCAGTGAGAAGAATGTTCCTTACATTGGTGATCAGTGAGAAGAATGCTCCTTACATTGGTGATCAGTGAGAAGAATGTTCCTTACATTGGTGAACAGTGGGAAGAATGTTCCTTACATTGGTGATCAGTGGGAAGAATGTTCCTTACATTGGTGATCAGTGAGAAGAATGTTCCTTACATTGGTGGTCAGTGAGAAGAATGTTCCTTACATTGGTGATCAGTGAGGAGAATGTTCCTTACATTGGTGATCAGTGAGAAGAATGTTCCTTACATTGGTGATCAGTGAGAATAATGTTCCTTACATTGGTGATCAGTGGGAAGAATGTCCCTTACATTGGTGATCAGTGAGAAGAATGTTCCTTACATTGGTGATCAGTGAGAAGAATGTTCCTTACATTGGTGATCAGTGAGAAGAATGTTCCTTACATTGGTGAACAGTGGGAAGAATGTTCCTTACATTGGTGATCAGTGGGAAGAATGTTCCTTACATTGGTGATCAGTGAGAAGAATGTTCCTTACATTGGTGGTCAGTGAGAAGAATGTTCCTTACATTGGTGATCAGTGAGGAGAACGTTCCTTACATTGGTGATCAGTGAGAAGAATGTTCCTTACATTGGTGATCAGTGAGAAGAATGTTCCTTACATTGGTGATCAGTGAGAAGAATGTTCCTTACATTGGTGATCAGTGAGAAGAATGTCCCTTACATTGGTGATCAGTGAGAAGAATGTCCCTTACATTGGTGATCAGTGAGAAGAATGTCCCTTACATTGGTGATCAGTGAGAAGAATGCTCCTTACATTGGTGATCAGTGAGAAGAATGTTCCTTACATTGGTGATCAGTGAGAAGAATGTCCCTTACATTGGTGATCAGTGAGAAGAATGCTCCTTACATTGGTGATCAGTGAGAAGAATGTTCCTTACATTGGTGATCAGTGGGAAGAATGTTCCTTACATTGGTGATCAGTGAGAAGAATGTTCCTTACATTGGTGATCAGTGAGAAGAATGCTCCTTACATTGGTGATCAGTGGGAAGAATGTTCCTTACATTGGTGATCAGTGAGAAGAATGTCCCTTACATTGGTGGTCAGTGAGAAGAATGTCCCTTACATTGGTGATCAGTGAGAAGAATGCTCCTTACATTGGTGATCAGTGGGAAGAATGTTCCTTACATTGGTGATCAGTGAGAAGAATGTTCCTTACATTGGTGATTAGTGGGAAGAATGTTCCTTACATTGGTGATCAGTGAGGAGAATGTTCCTTACATTGGTGATCAGTGAGGAGAATGTTCCTTACATTGGTGATCAGTGGGAAGAATGTTCCTTACATTGGTGATCAGTGAGAAGAATGTTCCTTACATTGGTGATTAGTGGGAAGAATGTTCCTTACATTGGTGATCAGTGAGAAGAATGCTCCTTACATTGGTGATCAGTGAGAAGAATGTTCCTTACATTGGTGATCAGTGGGAAGAATGCTCCTTACATTGGTGATCAGTGGGAAGAATGCTCCTTACATTGGTGATCAGTGAGAAGAATGCTCCTTACATTGGTGATCAGTGGGAAGAATGTTCCTTACATTGGTGATTAGTGGGAAGAATGTTCCTTACATTGGTGATCAGTGAGGAGAATGTTCCTTACATTGGTGATCAGTGAGGAGAATGTTCCTTACATTGGTGATCAGTGGGAAGAATGTTCCTTACATTGGTGATCAGTGAGAAGAATGTTCCTTACATTGGTGATTAGTGGGAAGAATGTTCCTTACATTGGTGATCAGTGAGAAGAATGCTCCTTACATTGGTGATCAGTGAGAAGAATGTTCCTTACATTGGTGGTCAGTGAGAAGAATGTTCCTTACATTGGTGATTAGTGGGAAGAATGTTCCTTACATTGGTGATCAGTGAGAAGAATGTTCCTTACATTGGTGATTAGTGGGAAGAATGTTCCTTACATTGGTGATCAGTGGGAAGAATGTTCCTTACATTGGTGATCAGTGAGAAGAATGTTCCTTACATTGGTGATTAGTGGGAAGAATGTTCCTTACATTGGTGATCAGTGAGGAGAATGTTCCTTACATTGGTGATCAGTGAGGAGAATGTTCCTTACATTGGTGATCAGTGGGAAGAATGTTCCTTACATTGGTGATCAGTGAGAAGAATGTTCCTTACATTGGTGATTAGTGGGAAGAATGTTCCTTACATTGGTGATCAGTGAGAAGAATGCTCCTTACATTGGTGATCAGTGAGAAGAATGTTCCTTACATTGGTGATCAGTGGGAAGAATGCTCCTTACATTGGTGATCAGTGGGAAGAATGCTCCTTACATTGGTGATCAGTGAGAAGAATGCTCCTTACATTGGTGATCAGTGGGAAGAATGTTCCTTACATTGGTGATTAGTGGGAAGAATGTTCCTTACATTGGTGATCAGTGAGGAGAATGTTCCTTACATTGGTGATCAGTGAGGAGAATGTTCCTTACATTGGTGATCAGTGGGAAGAATGTTCCTTACATTGGTGATCAGTGAGAAGAATGTTCCTTACATTGGTGATTAGTGGGAAGAATGTTCCTTACATTGGTGATCAGTGAGAAGAATGCTCCTTACATTGGTGATCAGTGAGAAGAATGTTCCTTACATTGGTGATCAGTGGGAAGAATGTTCCTTACATTGGTGATCAGTGAGAAGAATGCTCCTTACATTGGTGATCAGTGGGAAGAATGTTCCTTACATTGGTGATCAGTGAGAAGAATGCTCCTTACATTGGTGATCAGTGAGAAGAACGTTCCTTACATTGGTGATCAGTGAGAAGAATGTTCCTTACATTGGTGATCAGTGAGGAGAATGTTCCTTACATTGGTGATCAGTGGGAAGAATGTTCCTTACATTGGTGATCAGTGAGAAGAATGTTCCTTACATTGGTGATTAGTGGGAAGAATGTTCCTTACATTGGTGATCAGTGAGAAGAATGCTCCTTACATTGGTGATCAGTGAGAAGAATGTTCCTTACATTGGTGATCAGTGGGAAGAATGTTCCTTACATTGGTGATCAGTGAGAAGAATGTTCCTTACATTGGTGATTAGTGGGAAGAATGTTCCTTACATTGGTGATCAGTGAGAAGAATGTTCCTTACATTGGTGATTAGTGGGAAGAATGTTCCTTACATTGGTGATCAGTGAGAAGAATGTTCCTTACATTGGTGATTAGTGGGAAGAATGTTCCTTACATTGGTGATCAGTGAGAAGAATGTTCCTTACATTGGTGATCAGTGGGAAGAATGTTCCTTACATTGGTGATCAGTGAGAAGAATGTTCCTTACATTGGTGATCAGTGAGGAGAATGTTCCTTACATTGGTGATCAGTGAGAAGAATGTTCCTTACATTGGTGATCAGTGAGAAGAATGTTCCTTACATTGGTGATTAGTGGGAAGAATGTTCCTTACATTGGTGATCAGTGAGAAGAATGTTCCTTACATTGGTGATCAGTGAGGAGAATGTTCCTTACATTGGTGATCAGTGAGAAGAATGTTCCTTACATTGGTGATTAGTGGGAAGAATGTTCCTTACATTGGTGATCAGTGAGAAGAATGTTCCTTACATTGGTGATCAGTGAGAAGAATGTTCCTTACATTGGTGATCAGTGAGAAGAATGTTCCTTACATTGGTGATCAGTGAGAAGAATGTTCCTTACATTGGTGATCAGTGAGAAGAATGTTCCTTACATTGGTGATCAGTGAGAAGAATGTTCCTTACATTGGTGATCAGTGAGAAGAATGTTCCTTACATTGGTGATCAGTGAGAAGAATGTTCCTTACATTGGTGATCAGTGAGAAGAATGTTCCTTACATTGGTGATCAGTGAGAAGAATGTTCCTTACATTGGTGATCAGTGAGAAGAATGTTCCTTACATTGGTGATCAGTGAGAAGAATGTTCCTTACATTGGTGATCAGTGGGAAGAATGTTCCTTACATTGGTGATCAGTGAGAAGAATGTTCCTTACATTGGTGATCAGTGAGAAGAATGTTCCTTACATTGGTGATCAGTGAGAAGAATGTTCCTTACATTGGTGGTCAGCGAGAAAGAATGCCACCATTAAAGATAGCAAAGAAAGACCATCGGTGTCATGCTGCTGACAAGTTGGCATGGTTGGACCCAGAACTATGTGGTCACCTTCAAATTGGAGTCCAATCAGCCAAAGCTCAAGGAACCCCTGGAAACCATTAGAGGAACCCGGGTTGAGAATGGCTGCTTTGTGTTGGAGAAACCTGGAGTAGCCGGAGGAAACCCCCACACACACAGTGGGAGAAGTCATGCAAATATCAACATGCCTCGATTGGCGGATGCCGATCTGGAGGAATGGGGGAGCTCCTAGGTAAGGTCCACATGTCCATGAGTCCCCATGACTGAAATAAGTGAAATCCAATAAATGGAAGAGGCAGGGCCAGGGACAGTCACCCCGGAAGGAGGAAAGGGTTAGATGTCCTCCAGCCAGGAAATGAGGTGCGACTTCTATGTGACTTCTACGTGACTTGTTCCAGCTTCTTCTAATACACACTGTGAGAAGCTCACAGTGTGCGGTGAAATCTGTGATTTCAGCCCAGGAGGGGAGCCTGTAGTAACAAGGGAAGGGAAGTATGGAGTTCCGCTTCAAGGCTGCTGTGTTATAGGATGTCTACGTCCCCCCCCCCCCCCCATGGGAAAATCTCCACTTTTCCAGCCATTCATCCAATTTCGTGTAATTAGCGCCATTGTCTCATTATTCCTGAGTCACAGCCCGAAGACGGTAAACACATTAGCAAGCCAGGAGTGCACTTCCCCCGTCCTGCGATACCCATCGCCTCGCCGGGGGACAATGGGGCCCGCCGCGGGGACCGCGTGTGTGAGCTGGGTATGATTATGTTCTGCGCTTCCTCCCTTCCCAGATCCGCCAGGGTGACCTTCCCGCGCCGCGCTCCCGACTCCTGGACACCGCTGATAAAAGCTCTGACTTATGATTACGACGCGGCGGCTCTACGGAGGGAAAAGGTAAACTTGACGCGTGCCGAAACCGAAAAGGTGAAAAAAATATTAAAACGTATGACCGCGGATTGGAATAAAAAAAAAAATTATGGAAAGCCAAAATTATTTTTTTTTTCAATTGGATAAAGTCGGGAAGGGTTAGAACCCCTGTCACGCTTTTATTGCATCTGTGTCTCCCCAGTGAGGAGATTCGTCCTTTCTATTGGACATTCAAAAAAATTGGAGTTGTCCCCAGGACAGGAAGAGAGGAGAAATCTTCCTATGGGGACACTTCCACTCTTGAAAAGAGAGATTTCATGTTTTTCACACAGGACAGGAAGTTAAGAGAGATCTCCCCAGGTGGACACCGATGACACACAGGGACGTGTATTTATTAATAAAAACTGGCAGAGCTGCCTCACTGCATGTGCATTCGTTCTGTGCCGATGGGAGAAAAATTGAATGTTATTGGGCTGTTTTCTCTCTAGGTCGAATGTTTTTCATTCATTAAAAATAGAGTGGGTCAGGAAAATACCAAACTATGGCCACTAGATGGAGATTATCATTACAGTAAATAAGTGTTTATTTCCTATGGGCATCAGCTCCACTTAGGGGGCCATAATGGGATATTTCCCTGACTTACTCTATTCTGGATGGATACAGGTCGAATGTTTCTCATTCATACTCACCGGGGTCGAATGTTTTCAGAGTACAAATAGTAACGTGACACCCGTGGCCAGCATCCGTATTGCGTAAATTGAGAGTGAAAAAGAGAAGGACAGTAAATGAGTATTTATTTCCTATAATCATCAGCTCCACCTAGGGGGCCATAATGGGAGATTTCCCTGACTTACTCTATTCTGAATGGATTCAGGTCGAATGTTTATGGCCACTAAATGGAGATGATCATTAAAGTAAATAAGTGTTTATTTCCTATGGTCATCAGCTCCACCTAGGGGGCTATAATGGGATATTTTCCTGAATTACTCTATTCTGGATGGATACAGGTCCAATGTTTCTCATTCGTACTCACTGGGTCGAATGTTTTCAGAGTACAAATATCAGTGTGACACTCGTGGCCAGCATCCGTATTGCATAAACTGAGAATGAAAAAGAGAAGGACAGTAAATGAGTACTTATTTCCTACTGTCATCAGCTCCACCTAGTGGCCATAATGGGGTATTTTCCTGAATAGCTCTGTTTTGTATGAATACAGATCGAATGTTTACCATTTATATACTCTCTATTTTGAATGTTTCTGAACGATTAGAGAAAATACCACATTATGGCCACTAGATGGAGCTGATCATAACAGTAAATAAGTGTTTATTTCCTATGGTCATCAGCTCCATCTAGTGGCTATAATGGGATATTTTCCTGACTTTATTCTTCATGAATACAGATCGAATGTTTCTCATTCATACTCACTGGGTCGAATGTTTTTAATCATTAAAAATAGAGTAGTTTGGTAAAATATGGCATTATGGCCACTAAATGAAGCTGACAATCACAGTCACAGTAACAGGACAATTTACTGTGACTGTCAGCTCCATTTACTGGCCATAATGCCATATTTTACCAAACTACTCTATTTTTAATGATTAAAAACAGTCGACCCAGTGAGTGTGAATGAGAAACATTCATCCAGAATAAAGTCAGGAAAATATCCCATTATGGGCACTAGATGGAGCCGATCATTACAGTAAATAAGTGTTTATTTCCTATGGTCATCAGCTCCATCTAGTGGCCATAATGGGATATTTTCCTGACTTTATTCTGGATGAATACAGGTTGAATGTTTCTCGTTTATACTCACTGGGTCGAACGTTTTTAACCATAAAGAGCAGAGTAGTTTGGGAAAATACGGCATTATGGTCTCTAAATGGAGCTGACAATCATCGTAAATAAGAATTTATTTCCTATAGTCATCAGCTCCATCTAGTGGTCATAATGGGATATTTTCCTGACTTTATTCTGGATGAATACAGGCCGAATGTTACTCATTCATACTCACTGGGTCGAACGTTTTTAACCATAAAGAGCAGAGTAGTTTGGAAAAATACGGCATTATGACCACTAAATGGAGCTAAAAATGACAGTAAATAAGTATTTATTTCCTATAGTCATCAGCTCCATCTAGTGGCCATAATGGGATATTTTCCTGACTTTATTCTGGATGAATACAGGCTGAATGTTTCTCATTCATACTCACTGGGTCGAACGTTTTTAACCATAAAGAGCAGAGTAGTTTGGGAAAATACGGCATTATGGCCACTAAATGGAGCCGACAATCACAGTAAATAGGTATTTATTTCCTATAGTCATCAGCTCCATCTAGTGGCCATAATGGGGTATTTTCCTAATTTTATTCTATTCTGTATGAATGCAGGTCGAATGTTTCCCATTTACACTCTCTATTTTTGAATGTTTGTCAATCATTAAAAATATAAAGGTTAGGGGGAAATACCACGTCATGGCCACTAGATGGAGGTGATTATTACAGTAAATTAGTACTTGTTTCCTATGGTCATCAGCTCCATCTAGTGGCCATAATGGGTTATTTTCCTGATTTACTCTATTCTGTATGAATACAGGTTGAAGTTTCTCATTCATACTCACTAGGTCGAATGTTTGTCAATCATTAAAAATAGAACGGTTCGGGGGAAATACCACATTATGGCAACTAGATGGAGGTGACAATCACAGGAAATAGAGCATTTGTGGAAAACACTGCATTATGGCCACTAGATGGAGCAGACAATCACAGATAATAAGTATTTATTTCCCTATGGTCACCAGCTCCATCTAGTGGCCATAATGGGGTATTATCCTGACTCACTCTATTCTGTATGAATGAAGAACATTCAATTTGGAGAGAAAATAGTCTAATAACTTTAGATTTTGCCACCATTTACACAGAACTCATTTGTATGCAGTTTGGATGGACTTTTTAGTTTTTTTTTTTTAATACACCCCAAAGTATCCGGGAGTTTATCCATCCTGTACTCAGCACAAAGTTTTGGCTTTAGATATAACCGAGAACAATTAGTGACACAGCTGTGGAGGTGAGTCACGTTAGATTGGTTGCCAACTAGCACCGCGGGTCATTTCTGAAAGGCGCCTGTAAGCACTTTGATAGGTGGGTTCTCAGGGAAATGTGAGGAAGCTAATAGAGTTCTAAAGAGGACAATAGTGCCTGAAATGCAGCTAGAAAAACTGCAAAATTACTTAAAGAAGAAGCAAAGATAATAATGAAAAGCACACTTAAAGATCAAATAAAAAAAGCAGCAATATTCTCCTTCTATCCAGAGATGTCCCCTGCAGTACTTATTTCCTGCCACTAAACACCCTCAGCCTGGTGGCCAGCAATAGACTCCTATCAGGAGATGTCCCCTGCAGTACTTTTTCCAATCACTAGATGTCCCCAGTCTGGTGGCCACCACCACTTACCTTCAAACCAGAGATTTCCCCTACAGTGCTTCCTTCCTGCCATTAGATGCCCTATGTTTGGTGGCCAGCAATATTCACCTTCTATCCAGAGATTTCCCCTGCAGTGCTTCCTTCCTGTCACTAGATGCCCTCAGTCTGGTGGCCAGCATTATTCTCCCTCCAAAGATGTCCCCTGCAATACTTTTTCCTGTCACTATATGCCCTCAGTTTGGTGGCCAGCAATATTCTCCTTCTATCCAGAGAGTTCCCCTACAGTTTTTCCTTCCTGCCACTAGACGTCCTCAGTCTGATAGCCAGCATCATTCAACTTACTTCCTTTAAGCTCAGGTCATGCCGGACCTACTTTTTCCTGCCACTAGATGCCCTCGGTCTGGTGGCCAGCATTATTCTCCTATCCAAAGATGCCCCCTGCAATACTTTTTCCTGTCACTAGATGTCCTCAGTCTGGTACCCAGCAATATTCACCTTCTAGCGGGAGATGCCCCCTGCAGTACTTCTTTCCTGCCACTAGGTGTCCTCAGTCTGGTGGCCAGCAATATTCTCCTTCGATCCAGAGGTTTCCCCTGCAGTACTTCTTTCCTGCCACTAGATGCCCTCAGTTTGGTGGCCAGCAAAATTCTCCCTCTATCCAGAGTTCCCCTAAAATACATCATTCCTGCTACTAGATGTCCTCAGTCTGATGGCCAGCAATTTTCACCTTCTATCCAGAGATTTCCCCTGCAGTACTACCTTCCTGCCACTAGACGTCCTCAGTCTGGTGGCCAACAATATTCTTCTTCCATCCAGAGAT
>NW_027507791.1:43479579-43829579 GCF_037356315.1 Lithobates pipiens | reverse complement strand
CATTATCAATACATTGTACCAATAATGACCCCACTGTTCAATGGAAAGAAAGGAAAGGCCTGGGGGAAAGGCCTCTGCTGGAAGCTGCCGACCCCCAAACAACCCGATAGTAATAATATCTATTTACTTACTATATATCTATTATTTTATCTATTTATCTGTCAATCAGCCAATCTAATATCTATTTATTAATCAATCAATACTATATCTATCTACTTCTCAAAGATCTATTTATACATCTTTTATATTATTTATATATCAACCAATCAATCTAATGTCTATCTATTGGTCTATCTATCTAGTTACTATATATATATATATATATATATATATGTATATATGTATATATATATATATATATTATAATATCTATATATCTATCAATCACCCAATCTCTCTGTTTATTATCGAATCAATCCAATATCTATCTCTCTATCTATTCATCTATCTCTCTATTACTAACTATCTATCTATCTATCTATCTATCTATCTCTCTATTACTATCTATCTCTCTATTACTATCTGTCTATCTATCTATCTATTACTGTCTATCTATCTATCTATCTATCTATCTATCTATTACTATCTATCTCTCTATTACTATCTGTCTATCTATCTATCTATTACTGTCTATCTATCTCTCTATTACTATCTATCTATCTATCTATCTATCTATCTATCTATCTATCTATCTATCTATCTATTACTATCTATCTCTCTATTACTATCTGTCTATCTATCTATCTCTCTATTACTAACTATCTATCTATCTATCTATCTATCTCTCTATTACTATCTGTCTATCTATCTCTCTATTACTAACTATCTATCTATCTATCTATCTATCTATCTATCTATCTATCTATCTATCTATCTATCTATCCATTATATCCCATATCTATCATCTATCTATCTATCTCTCTATTACTAACTAACTATCTATCTCTCTATTACTAACTATCTATCTATCTATCCATCCATCTATCTCTCTATTACTATCTATCCATCTCTCTCTCTATTACTAACTATCTATCTATCACTATCTATCTATCTATCTATCTATCTATCTATTCATCTATCTATCTATCTATCTATTCATCTATCTCTCTATTACTATCTGTCTATCTATCTCTCTATTACTAACTAACTATCTATCTATCTATCTATCTCTCTATTACTATCTATCTCTCTATTACTATCTATCTCTCTATTACTATCTGTCTATCTATCTATCTATTACTATCTGTCTATCTATCTCTCTATTACTATCTATCTATCTATCTATCTATCTATTACTATCTATCTCTCTATTACTATCTGTCTATCTATCTATCTATCTATCTATCTATCTATCTATCTATCTATCTCTCTATTACTAACTATCTATCTATCTATCTATCTATCTATCTCTCTATTACTATCTGTCTATCTATCTCTCTATTACTAACTATCTATCTATCTATCTCTCTATTACTAACTATCTATCTATCTCTCTATTACTAACTATCTATCTATCTATCTCTCTATTACTAACTATCTATCTATCTATCTATCTATCTATCTATCTATCTATCTATCTATCTATTACTATCTATCTATCTATCCATTATATCCCATATCTATCATCTATCTATCTATCTCTCTATTACTAACTAACTATCTATCTCTCTATTACTAACTATCTATCTATCTATCCATCCATCTATCTCTCTATTACTATCTATCCATCTCTCTCTCTATTACTAACTATCTATCTATCACTATCTATCTATCTATCTATCTATCCATCTATCTCTCTATTACTATCTATCTATCTATCTATCTATCTATCTATCCATCTCTCTCTCTATTACTAACTATCTATCTATCACTATCTATCTATCTATCTATCTATCCATCTATCTCTCTATTACTATCTATCTATCTATCTATCTATCTATCCATTATATCCCACATCTATCATCTATCTATCTATCTCTCTATTACTATCTATTTATTACTATCTATCTATCTATCTCTCTATTACTAACTATCTATCTATCGCTCTATTACTATCTATCTATCCATCGATCTCTCTATTACTATCTATCTATATCTCTCTCTATCTATCTATCTATCTATTACTATCTATATCTATACTATCAATACTATATCTATCTACTTCTCATAGATCAATTTATTTAATATATACATCTATTATATTATTTATATATCAACCAACCAATCAATCTAATGTCTATCTATTGATCTATCTATCTAGTTACTATATATATATATATATATATATATATATATATATTATAATATCTATATATCTATCAATCACCCAATCTCTCTGTTTATTAGCGAATCAATCCAATACCTATCTATCTATCTATCTATCTATCTATCTATCTATCTATCTATCTATCTATCTATCTATCTATCTATCTATCTATCTCTCTCTCTCTTTGCAGGTACTGGTCTTGGCCCTTGGCTGCTCTCCCACTGCCAGCCAATGATATCAAAGCGTTCCCCAACTGTCTTCATTTTTATCTTTATAATCTGCATGGAGTTTGCATGTCCTTCCTGTGTGGGTTTCCTCCGGGAGGCTCCGGTTTTCCTCCCACACTCCAAAGACATGCTGGTAGGTTAATCAGATCCTCTCTATATTGGCCCCTAATATATGTATGAATGTGAGGTAGGGACCTTAGGTTGTCAGGGTAAGGACTGATGTGAATGTACAATGTATATGTAAAGCGCTGTGTAAATTGATGGCCCTATATAAGTACCTGAAATAAATAAAAATAATAAGAATGGAATATATCGCCGCCGTACACGGTGAGATCATTGCCATCACCGAGAGCGGCCACATTCCCCTACGGCATGGAAAACAAGCCACCCCGATAGGACGGTCCCCCCGGTGCGACGTATAGACATATGCGTGAAGGGGGCTGGCGGTCCGGCGGCGATGGCGGAACATAGGGGCAGCAGCCAGGGAGAGAGCGGGCTCGCCATATTCCCATAATGAGGCCAGGGTGGGCCCCCGAGGGTGAGGCCCCCCCCCCCACGGGCGCGGGCCGTCGGCGTGTCCTTCCGATGATGAACAGACGCCGACTTAGAACCAGAAAGAAAAAAAGAAAAAGAAAGAAAAGAAGTTCCCACAGGATCCGGAATCCAGGAGTTCAGAGAACAGAGGAGCACAAGAGCTGACACTCTAATGTAGAATTAAATTTGCTGCCAAAAAAAAAAAAAAGAAACGGGTCGGCGTGTAGATTTAGCATTTTTTTTCGGGGTGATGTCCCTTTAAGTCGATGAGGGATATCGCAGGACGTTCTGCTCTCGCAGCACTTTAGCCCTCCTTCCTCGCGAGCAGAGGCCACAGGAGGTCCGCTCGGGGCCCGCTGGCTGCACTCACATCATTACAACAAGCACTTAGCGAGCATGAGGTAAGAGCTGGCCGGGCCCCACGCTACAACTAACTAATGGTTTTGTCAGAAAGACAATGCAATCAGGGACTTGGCCGGCGCTGCTGGGACCTTATTTGTGTTTTTCGTAGAAAGCCAGCTGAGGGCGAGATGAAGCAGAACGCCGTCTCTGCGCAGCATCATCTGCGTGAGAACGAAAAAAAGAAAAAAGGAGGTCGTCAGCAATTCGAGCAGTCAGACCTCCCAGGCTATCATGCTTTAAAACAGAACTCGGCAAGCCTAAAGCGTAACGGTTGTCCGAAGGAGCGGCCATTTTGCAAAACGCAAGCAGCGCGTTCATTTTTTTTTAGGGGGCGGTGCTTGACGTCAATAAGAGCAGAGAGAGGCGGCTATTTTGCTTGCCGAACTGGTATCACAGTCCGGGCCCCTATGCTTAGACCAATGGTCTCCAAATTGTGGCCCGTGGGGGGCCGGATGCGGCCCTTTGCTTGTCTTTATCTGGCCCTTGAGGCACTGTTTCTCCCACTGACACCAAAGATGAGGCACCGCTCCTTCCACTGATGTCAGCAATGGGGCACTATTCCTCCCATGGACGCCAAATATGGGGCACAATTCCTCCCCAAGGATACCAATGATGGGGCACTCTTCATCTCATGGACACCAGTGATGGGGCCCTATTCATTCAATGCACACCAACGACACTGCACTATTTCTCACATGGACACCAACAATAGGGAACTATTCCTTCCGTGGACACCAATGATGGGGCGCTATTCCTTCCACAGACACTAATCATGGGGTACCATTCCTCAGAGGGACACCAACAGTAGGGCACTATTCCTCCTATGAACCACAACAATGGGACACTATTCCTCCCATGGACACAGCGATGATGAGGTACTATTTCCTTCATGGACACCAACAATGGGGCACTATTCCTCCCATTGACACCAACGATGGCGCCCTATTCCTCCCAAGGACACCAATGATGGGACACTATTCCTCCCATGGACACAGATGATAAGGTACTATTCCCTACATGGACACCAACGATAGGACACTATTCCTCTCATGGACACCAATGATGAGGTACTATTCCTCCCATGGACACCAACGATGGCGCACTATTCCTCATAGGGACACCAACAAGGGGACACTATTCCTCCCATAGACGCCGATGATGAGGTACTATTTCCTACATGGATACCAATAATGGGGCACTATTCCTCCCATGGACACCGACGATGGGGCACTATTCCTCCCAAGGACACCAGTGATGGGACACTATTCCTCCCATGGACACCGACGATGAGGTACTATTCCCTACATAGACACCAACGATGGGACACTATTCCTCCCACGGACACCAACAATGGGGCACTATTCCTCCCATGGACACCGATGATGAGGTACTGTTCCTCCCATGGACACCACTGATGGGGCCCTATTCCTCCCATGGACACCAATGATGGGGTGCTATTCCTCCCATGGACACCAATGATGGGACACTATTCCTCCCACTGACACCAACAGTAGGACATTATTAACCCCTACGGACACCAACGCTGGGCCACTATTCCTCCTCCTATTGACCACAGGCACTATGTAATTTTTTAACTCCTGATGACCACCAAGCCTGAGACATTGCCTATTCCCACTGGCCACATTGTGACATTATTATAATTGGTTAATGGTTAATATCAGAGATGTGATAATGCTCATTCCTATCTCAGTGAGCCAGAAGGGTGGAAAATGCAGAGATCTACCACCTAAATCAGTGGTCTCCACTGACACCAATGAAAGGCACAATTCCTACCAATGAAACCAATGATTGGGCAATAGTCCTCATAATGACACCAATGATGGGGAATGCTTACTCCCACTGATGCTGGGACATTTTGTACCCGATGGCCACAGTCCGGCCCCCCTAAAGTCTGAAGGACAGTAAACTGGCCCTTTGTTTAGAAAGTTTAGAGACCCCTGACTTAGACAAATATAACATATATATATAATATATATAGCTGAGACTATCAGAGCCCTGATGAAGGAGGAGAGAGCCCCAAAACTTGCTGGCTGCTATTGTGACTTTTTGTTGTGATCAATAATGATTTGCTGGGCTCCTACCCCACTTGTTGCACTATCGTCCTTCACCTCTACTGAACACAGCCATTTGGTAGGCCAAGCCAACATTTAACTTACCGAGTATGTAGAAACACAAAATCACGCTGTAAAAGCATAAAAGCAGCCGGCACAATAATTGATATAAATTGTGTATGAATAAGTAGTAAACCTAAAGTGCTGTGCTAAAAGGTAAACATGTATAAAAGGTATAAACATACAATATATATGAAATGAATGTTAATACACAATAGGATAAAAAAATAACAAAATATATATATAATCGCACAGAGAAAGTGAATCAGTAATAGGAATCTTGATCCACACAACCAGTTGATGTTCTGGATGCCACAGTGCTCTTGGGTGTACAGCCACCTCAGTGTATAATGAAAACTCTTACCAGAGTTAGTGGACTCTTTAACCAAGAAAGAGTCAAAAAGGCACATGATTCTCAATGGTCATCGGTATAGGAGATAGACATCTTCTGAGTCAATCCCATATCCTTATAGGCATTACATCCGCAAACAGAAATACCACCTCGACATCAGATGGGACGAAACGCGCTGGGTGGAGCTATCGCTCCTGACTTTGTAAGCAGGAAGTTATTCAATTATCTCCTGGGATTGTTTCTTTAAATGCTTTTATTCTCTGTATTTATAAGTAGGCTGTACATGTTATTAATAAATAATATACACAGTTTTATGCTACGTGGTTTACCCCGACTTCTTTTGCATGTTGACATGGGGTATCTCTACTTGCGAATGAACCCTGTAACATTTAATTTACCAACTCACCAGGAACCCATGAGAATTCTACAGCATTCAAGGTGTTCTGCAGCCTCCTAATTCACCAGCAGCCAATGTTACAAAGGTTAGTTGACCGGTTTGGAGGCAGACTCGTTTTCAAGCGGCACTCATTGCAAGACGCGGCTTGGAGAAGCTACTAAACATCTTCAACAGGACAGAACAAGTCCAGACCGACTACTACTAGATGCATCATGACCTGGATCAATGAGAATTGATGATTTCCCATGACTAAGCTCCGGGGGCGGAGCGAAACTCATTGGGAGGGGTCGTGGCATGACTGGAGCCCGGGCTGCGGCTCGTAGAACCTTCCTTTTTTCCCATTTGACTGTTGGAGCTGAGATGAGCTCCATCCTTGCCTGCACTGCCAGCGGCGTGTCATAATAAAGGACCCGGTGGAGTCTCAAGAGGGACTCACCATTCGGTTTTGGTCGCACTGGATCAATGAGAACCTTCACAGAAACCTGGGACATTACTTGGCATGTAGGCTACCTTTATTTCTTGTACGGGCATACGTGGGACAGGAAGTGGGGGGGAAATCTCCCCATTATGGTCATAGTCTTTTTGTTTGGAGTTAGTTGGGCCTTTAGAAGTTTTGCTAAGTAACGGCAAGTTACTTAGCAAAACTTCTAAAGGCCCAACTAACTCAACTAACCAACTAACTCAAAACTCAACTAACCACACACAATCGGATTATCCGACAAAACGGTCTGATAGGACACATTCCGTCGGAATCTCTGACCGTGTGCACAAGGGCTAAAGTCGACCATATGGGCACAAAGATAAAGTCTTCGGCGTGACAGAACAAGTTTAGTTGAATTTGACCGACTATAAAGAGATTCACCATGACTAGGGTCAATGAGAATCTTCATAGACACCTGGTACATTAATTGGCATACAGGCTACCCTGTATACTTTTTTTTTATCTTGTATTTGTTTCTTGTATGGGCTTCCATTGGACAGGAAGTGAGCAAAAATCTCCCTATTAGGGTCATAGGCTTTATGCTTTGAGATAGTTGGGTCTTTAGAAATTTTGATAACTAACGTCCATGGCATTTAGCTAATTATACCTAAAAACGATGTCAGACCATCTTAAAAAAACGTACAAATGGAGGGCAAAGGTCTCAAAATGTGATGGTTCAAAAGTTGATGTTTCAGCCAGAGACATTGTCAAGCTACATTATTATGGGATAAAGGAAGAAGTCATACACACCACTCTGAGCATCTTGGGCCACCCAGTGCAGATCTTTGTGTATATCTCCTCCTTGACCCTTCAAAATATCATTGTCTCACCACAGTAGGAATCATTTTAGAAGTTGCTATTTTTCACTGGCACCACCAACCAAACCATGAAGAATATATCTTCACGTCTCTCTGCTCTACAAATCTTCTCTGGAAAGCGGACATCGACCCAATAGGCAAGATGACCATTTTAGAAATTTTACAATTGGAGAACAAAGGACTCAAAGCTTCATTGGATCTGTGCAATAAGAATAATTTTAGAAGTGGCTGTCTTCCAAGATGGCGCCAACAGCCAAAGAGGGCTATTCCTTCTTGTCTCCCTGGTTCACACAACTTCTCAGAAGTTCACCGTCTTGCTAAGGCGTTGAAAATGGGCACCAAGCTAATTACCGCTGCCTAACTAGTTAAGATGACCGATTTAAGCATTTTGAAACTGGATAGCAAAGGACCCAAAATTTCAAGATGTGCTATAAGCATCATTTTTAAAGCTGCTGTCTTTCCAGACGGTGCCAACAGCCAAACAAAAAAGAACAAGTCAAGCAAAAAGCCAGTCTGAACATCTTGGGCTACCCCTAGACCAGTGATGGAGAACCTTGGCACCCCAGATGTTTTGGAACTACATTTCCCTTGATGCTCACGCACTCTGCAATGTAGTCAAGCATCATGGGAAATGTAGTTCCAAAACATCTGGGGTGCCAAGGTTCGCCATCGCGGCCCTAGACCATACAAAATTTAATTGAAGCTGTGCAATAAGAATATTTTTAGAAGCTGATGTCTTCCAAGATGACACCCAACGACCAAACAAAGAGGGCTATTCTTTCTTTTATCTCTGCTTCACACACCTTCTTGGAAGTTCCACGTCTTCCTAAGGCATTGAAAATGAGAGTGGCCTCCGGAAAATGAGACTATGCCTAGGTGACAAATTGGCTGCTCAATACTTATATCCGGAAAATCAAATCCACTTCGGAGATACTGTTAATGGAGAGCATACAAAGCTGTGAAGTGGACATCGACCCAGTTAATTTTAAAACGGGAAAGGGCTCTTCACTTCATGTTATCTCCGGAAATATTACATAGTACACAAATTATAAAAGACAACTGTTCAATATACTCAGGTCCATCAACTGAGATCTCCAAATTCATCACACATTTGCTCACTTTACCACCTTTTTTTGCATAGGGAACCATTAGAGCTTTTTCTGCTTTTAAATTCACTTCTCTCTGTGGTATTAGCCCTTGTACACACGGTCGGAGAATCCGTCGGAATGTGTCCTATCGGACCGTGTCGTCGGATAATCCGACTGCGTGTGGTCTGCATCGGACTGATTCCGTCAGAATATCCGTCGGCCCCAATTTTCCAACATGTTGGAAATATTTCCCGACCAACTGGTTCGATCGGACATACTCCGATCATGCGTAGAGAATTTTGATCGGACCAAGTGCCACGCATGCTCAGATCAAATTCCTACATCAAAGCTATTGGCTACCAGCCTGAATGTAGTCCCATCGTAACGAAATTACGTCATCACGTTCTGAATGATCGGATTTTTCGACAACTTAGTCCGACTGTGTGTATGCAACAGTTTTGGACAAGATCCGGACAAAATCCAACGGATTTTGTTGTCGAAATCTCTGACCGTGTGTACAGTGGCTTAGAGGCATATTTCAGAATATTTACTGGGCTATATCTGTAAGTAGAGCTCTCTGAACCTTCCTAAAAGATCAATAGTAGAAATGGTTCCAGTCATTTTTTTACCTAGACGTAACGTTTTAAGGCTTTTGGTTTGAATTTGAAGCTTAAAGTAGAGCAAAGCTTGAAATTTGAGCTGTAAAAAAAAGTGAATTAGGTACTATACTAAGGACTTAGAGCTCTTTCTTCAACTTTCTTTCAAGAATTTTGTCTGGAAATGCAGTGACTTCTCTAATAGCCTACAGCAAGCTTTAGATGGGTGTCGAGCCTTTTGTCTTTCAAAACTGCAGAGCTTTTGTCTGCTGCTACATGGAACTATGAATGCCGTTGAGTATTTTGATTTGAACCTTATACAAAGTGCTCTCTGAAAGTAGTAAAACAGAATATTCTCTGAATATATCGTCTGAAAGTTCAGCATTTTTCAGAGAACTACAACCAGAATCAAGCTTTTTATTAATTGCAATCTACTCCCAAAATGCTTCACTGGAATGCTTCCTAATGACTTGCTCTGATATGTTGGTGGAGCAGTTTGAGGGAATGTCTTGCAGTGGTGCCCCTGATTTTTAAATAATTTGCTCAGAACTTTATCTATTAGCCCTTGTACACACGGTCGGACATTCCGACAACAAAATCCGTCGGACGAAGTTGTCGGAAAATCCGATCGTTCGTAACGTGATGACGTTATTATTTCGTTATGATGGGACTACGTTCAGGCTAGTAGCCAATAGCTTTGGTCTAGGAATTTGATCTGAGCATGCGTCGCACTTTGTCCGATCGGAATTCTCTACACATGATCGGACAAAGTCCGATCGGATCATGTTGTTGGAAAGTTTTATAGCCGTGCTCTCAAACTTGATCCGTCGGATATTCCGACAGAAACAGTCCGATGGAGCCCACACACGGTCGGATTAGCCAACAACGCGGTCCGATCGGACATTTTCCATTGGAATGTCCGACCGTGTGTACAAGGGCTTTGAGTTTTTTCTTTAATAATCCACACCAGGGGTCTCTAAACTTTCTAAACAAAGGGGGGTCGGTTTATTGGGGGGGGGGGGGGTGACCAGTGGGAATAGGCAATGGCCAGGCTTAGTGGTCAGCAGAAATAAAAAAAAGGACATAGTGCCTGTAGTCACTAGGAGGAGGAATACTGCCCCATCGTTGGTGTCCATGGGAGGAATAGTTCTCTATTGTTGGCGTCCATGTTAGAAATACTTGCCCATTGTTGGTTTCCGTGGGAGGAATACTTCCCCCTCGTTGGTGTACGTGGGAGGAATAGTGCCCTACTGTTGGCGTCAATGTGAGGAATAGTGCCCCATTGTTGGTGTCCGTGGGAGGAATGGTGCCCCATCGTTGGTGTCCATGGCAGGAATAGTGCCCTACTGTTGGTGTCAGTAGAAGGAGTAGTGCCCCATTGTTGGCATCAGTGGAAAGAATGGTGCCCCATCAATGATATCAGTGCGAGGAACAGTGACCCAATGGCCAGATAAAGGTTTGGAGACCACTGCTCTACACAGATCTTTGTCTATAAATGGAGCTGATTGTCTATTAACGTATGCAGAGCTTTGTTAACAGGGCTGGTTTTATCATAATTGACTCAGAACTTGATCCATTATTAGAGCTTTTTCTTTAAAAGTTGACACAGACCTTTGTCTGGAAATAGAGCTGATTGTTAATAAAGCTCGGCATAGGTTAATAGACAGAGTTTTGTCTATTTATAGATCTGATTCTCTTACAATTCCCCTATATCTTTACTTATTCATAGAGCTGATTCTCTAATCAGCTGCAAAGAATGTATCTGTGAATAGATCTTATTCTTTGATGATCTACGTTGAGCTTTGTTAATGGAGTCTCAAATAATCTGTTCGGGACTTTGATAATAGATTTGATTCTATAAAAATCTACACTGAACATTGTCTAGTTGAGATTTTTATCTCGGGGTCCTCTAAAACTACAAATTATTCTTCCAAACCACTGCTTAGTATCACAGATATACACAACATAGCCAAATGTTTGTGATCGCATTCCAAAACCAAGGGCGTTAATATGGAGTTGGCCTCCACTTTACCGGGAAGGCGCTCAACAAGATTTTGGTGTATATGTGAAAATTTGTGCCTGTCCAGCCAAAGGATAATTTTGTGAGGTCAGGTACTGATGTCAGATGAGAATACTTGGGCCATATCTAATGTTCCAACTCATTCCAAAGCTGTTCAGTAGTGTTGTAGTCAGGCCTCTGCGCCGGCCACTCGTGTTCCTTCACAACAAACTGGTCAAACCATGTCTTTATGGAGCTGACCACCATTCATGAGGTCGGGTACTGATGTTGGATGGGAAGACAATTAACATTCCAACTCATCCCAAAGGTGTTCAGTAGGGTTGAAGTCAGGGTTCCTGGCAGGCCACTCAAGTTTTTCCACAACAAACTGGTCAGACCATGTCTTTATAGAGCTGGCCTCCGTCAGTTACTGATGTTGGAGGAGAAGATTTGGCTCTCAAAAAACCTTCCTTTTTTATCATAAAAATGTTTGGGTTGAGGTCAGGGCTTTGTGTAGCACAACTCGAGTTCCTTCTCACTAAAATCATCGAACCATGTCTTTATAAAGTAAAAGGGCACAGTCATGCTGGAACAGAAATGGCCTTCCCCAAACTGTTACTAAAGGTTAGAAGAGCAAAATTGACTATATTTATAAGCCTTAGCAATAATGAAAAGGAGTCAAAGTTTCTCACTGACCTCATAAATGGTGGCCAACTCCATAAAGACATGGTTTGACCAGTTTGGTGTGGAAGAACTTAAGTGCCCTTCACTAGAAACACCTGAACTCAATGATTTGGAGGAGGTCCACAGACCTTTGGAGGAGATGCACAGACCTTTGGCCAACAGAAATGGCCTTCCCCAAACTGTTACGAAAGGTTAGAAGAGCAAAATTGACTATAATGTCTTTATAAGCCTTAGCAATAATGAAAAGGAGTCAAAGTTTCTCACTGACCTCATAAATGGAGGCCGACTCCATAAATACATGGTTTGACCAGTTTGGTGTGGAAGAACTTGAGTGCCCTTCACTAGAAACACCTGAACTCAATGATTTGGAGGAGGTCCACAGACCTTTGGCCATATAGTAGGTGTGATGGCCGGGTATCCAAAACATGTTGGTCATTTACTGTGTATATAGTTTTTTTCCTCAGAATCTATGCAGCTCTGTCTAGCGGTAGAGCCTTTTTTTTTAATATTTATTCTCAGCTCTGTGCCCAGCTCTCCTATAATTCCTCTTCTTCCTCCAGCCCATTGTGTGTTGTATGCAATAAAACAAAAAGAGGATACGGCTGCAAGGTCCAGAGCACCTGACCTCATAAATGGAGGCCAGCTCCATTAAGAAATGGTTTGACCAGTTTGGTGTGGAAGAACTTGAGTGCCCTTCACTAGAAACACCTGAACTCAACGATTTGGAGGAGGTCTATAGACCTTTGGCCATATAGTAGGTATGATGGTCAGGTATCCAAAAAAACGTTGGCCATACTGTATACTCTACTGTGTATATATATATATTTTTCCTCACAATCTATGCAGTTCTGTCTAGTCGTAGAGCCTTTTTTTTTAAATATTTCTTCTCAGCTCTGTGCCCAGCTCTCCTATAATTCCTCTTCTTCCTCCTGTCCAATGTGTGGTGTATGCAATAAAACAAAGAGAGGATACGGCTGCAAGGTCCAGAGGAGCACCGGGAATACAGCACAATGCTTTGTGGCACAATGGTAAAATCAACAAAGGGCCGAACAGGAAAAGAAAGGGGTCATGCGCCACAGGGAAACGTGTCAATCACAGTAATAAAGAAATGTTGAATTGAGCCCAACACCAAATAAACAACAATAATATAATAACAATTATAGTAATACTAACAACAACAACAAAAAAAACAAAAAAACAACAGCCTTGATTTTTTAACAAAGTTTGGCATTAAATATGTTTTGTCTCTACAAAAGAAAAATAAAGCACCTGCACTGTCTCTGTTGCACAAATAGTGACCTCCTTGCCCATTAGAATAAGGAAATAATAGGGATCTCAAAAAACAAACAAAATAAAATATGAAGAAAAAACTGCACAAATGTGAAAAGTAAACTAAAACAAAATTAGCTGCAAACACAATAAGGGATATCACCCTAAGTACAAAGATATAAACTCAACGTGTTGCGCTACATATATATATAATGGATCCAAAACCTTCACCCAATGTGTTAGGATGTAAGCTTACCAGATGGACAAGACCCTCTAGTCAAAGAGAAGTCATGTAAAGCATAGCTGAAATAGGTAGGTGTCATTGGTGCACTTCTTTTTCCACTGCCAAGGCTGTTACACCCCCCCCCCCCCCCCGACATGGTCAGCTGCGGCAATATGCTCAAAGGAAAAGAGGATAGATAACACCCACATAGTGTAAAAGATGTTATTAAAACCCTTTTTTTTTTTTTAAGTATTGCACTTGCATGTATAAAAACAATTGTGCATTGAAAAACATTCAAGCCAATACAAAAGAAAGGTAATTCCAAGCTGATGTTAAAGAGCAATGATGTTAGCGAATGGCTCCACCCTATATGTTTTGTCTCATCAGGATCCTCAGGATTGCCCCACCAGGAGGTGAGAATGCTGGGGTCTAATAGCAGTAATAGCAGGTAGGGATCAAGCAGAAGAGTAGCCAGTAAACAAGCCAAAGGTCCGTAACCAGTGGTTGCAGGTTGGGATCAAGTAGAAGCATAGTCGAGGAACAACCCAAAGGTCTGTAACAGGTGGTTGCAGGTTGGGATCAATTGGAAGTGTAGTCGAGGAACAAGCCAAAGGTTGGTAACAAATAGTTGCAGTTTGGGATGAAGCAGAAGCGTAGTCGAGGAACAAGCCAAAAGTTAGGTAACGAGTAGTTGCAGATTGGGATCAAGCAGAAGCATAGTCGAGGAACAAACCAAGGTTGATAACAAGTGGTTCGGGTTGTAGTCAAGCAGAAGTGTAGTCTAGGAACAAGCCAGAGGCTGGTAACAAGTGGTGGCAGGTTGGGATCAAACAGAAGCATAGTTGAGGAACAGGCCAAGGTTGGTGACACGTAGTTGCAGGTTGGGATGTAGCAGAAGTGTAGTCAAGGAACAAGCCAGAGGTTGGTAACAAGTGGTTGCAGGTTGGGACCAAGCCCAAGCATAGTTGAGGAACAGGCCAAGGTCGGTTATACGTGGTTGCAAGTTGGGATGAAGCAGAAGTGTAGTCAAAGCGGGAGTCCACCGGGACTCCGCGTTTTTTTTTTTTTTTTAAAAGCCAGCAGCTACAAATACTGCAGCTGCTGACTTTTAAATAGTGACACTTACCTGTCCAGCGCGCCCGCGATGTCGGCACCCGAAGCCGATCGCTCGCTCGTGCCGCCGCCATCTTGGGTATGGGAATCAGGAAATGGAGCCTTTCGGCTTCATTTCCCGGTTCCCTACTGCGCATGCGCGAGCCGCGCGGCGCAATCCGGACGGTCCCCGCTGCCTCTGGGAGCTGTGTGTTTCCCAGCAGGCAGCGGGGCACTTGCTGAAGGGGGCGGGCGCTTGCGGAAAGGGGCGTAACGTACGCCCCTTTCCGCAGAGAGCTAGCCCGGAAGTGGGTGCAGTTACCTGGATTATCCAGGTAACTGCACCCCCCTCCCCCCTGAAAGGTGCCGATTGTGGCGCCGGAGGGGGGGGGATTCCGATGAGCAGAGGTCCATTTTAGGGTGGACCTCCGCTTCAAGGAACAAGCCAGAGAAAAGCTCAGCTCGAAAAAAGGAAATCAATAGATTAAAACACAGGATGTAAAGCAGTACACTTCAGAAAAGCCTCAGCAGGGCATTCACAAGGCAGAGTAGGTCAATGTTGTTTAAGCGCGGACATCCCCTTTAAGGCTGTCTCCGTCTATAATAAAGACAGCATTTTTCCAAATCTATTGCGAGATCTTGCCAGCTACCTGTCTGAAGTTTGTAGAATGAGATTGGAAATTCGCGGAGAGTGTCTTGAACTCGCATACATTAACATTTTAACAAAATGAAAAGCTCCATCCTGGGTCCTATCCGTGTCAGGGGAACTGATGGGAATTTCTAGAGATCTCGCCGCACTGCGCCGAGGGAGGCGAGCACCTTCGCAGAACGCTACACTCAAATTGTCTGTTATTTCAACTGCTGTCAAAACACGATTGTCATAGAGAGAGGAGAGATGACATATTATTTAGCTCCGACGTCCCCACTAGTGTATTTCCCTGCGGTGTCGGTGTCACTTTGTATGATAAAGGGTGTGATGGGCCCGACGGGAGTCAGCGGGGCGTCGCTGTGGGTACCAAGCTCTGTTTTGTAGTCGTACACGGAGTGATGGGATAATGACAGTAAAAGTATCTGATTTTATTGGTAAAGGGCCTCGATGTAAAGACAGGAGGCACAATTTGAAGTGTCAGAACAATGACAAACTGACACCTGGGGGTCCAGAACAAAGACGCACTGACATTTAGAAGTGTCAGAAGAAAGACACACTGATACTTGGGGGTCCGGAAAAATGACAAGCTAACACTTTAACTCTTTGGGGGTCTCAGAATAGATGCAATGACACTTGGGAGTCTAGAGCAATGACACACTGACAGCTGGGACCCCAGAACAATGACACATTGACACTTGGGGGTCCGGAACAATGAAACTTGGAGGTCCAGAACAATGACACACTGACACTTAGGGGTCCAGAAAAATTAAACCTGTGGGTCCCAGAACAATGACACACTGACACTTGGGGGTCCAGAAAAATTAAACCTGTGGGTCCCAGAACAATGACACACTGATATTTGGGGGTCCCTGAACAATGACACATTGACACTTAGGGGTCCAGAAAAATTACACCCTGACACTTGGGACCCCAGAGCAATGACACACTGACATTTGGGGGTCCGAAACCACGAAACTTGGGGGTCCAGAACAATGAAACTTGGGGGTCCCAGAACAATGACACACTGATACTTGCGGTCTCAGAACAGTGACACTGACACTTAGGGGTCCCGGAGTAATGACACTTGGGGATCCCAGAACAATAAGACACTGACACTTGGGGGTTTAGAACAATGACACACTGACACTTGGGGGTTTAGAACAATGACACACTGACACTTGTGGGTTCAGAACAATGACACACTGACACTTGTGGGTTCAGAACAATGACGCACTGACACCTGGGGGTCCCAAAACAATAACACACTGACACTTGAGGGTCCCAGAACAATGACTCACTGACACTTGGGAGTTCCAGAACAATGAAACCTGGGGGTCCAGAACAATGATACACTGACATTTGGGGGTCCCCAGAACAATGACACACTGATACTTGGGGGTCTCAGAACAATAACATACTGATACTTGGGGGTCCCAAGACAATGACACACTGACACTTGGGGGTCCAGAACAATGAAACCTGGAGGTCCCAGAACAATGACACTCTGACATTTGGGGGTCCCAGAACAATAACACACTTATACTTGGGGGTCCCAGAACAATAACACACTTATACTTGGGGGTCCCAGAACAATAAAACGCTGATACTTGGGGGTCCCAAGACAATGACACACTGACACTTGGGGGTCCAGAACAATGAAACCTGGGGGTCCCAGAACAATGACACTGACACTTAGGGGTCCCGGAGTAATGACACTTGGGGATCCCAGAACAATAAGACACTGACACTTGGGGGTTTAGAACAATGACACACTGACACTTGTGGGTTCAGAACAATAACACACTGACACTTGGGGGCCCCAAAACAATGACACACTGAAACTTGGGGGTCCCAAAACAATCACACTCTGACACTTGAGGGTCCCAAAACAATGACACACTGACACTGGGGAGTTCCAGAACAATGAAACCTGGGGGTCCAGAACAATGATACACTGATACTTGGGCGTCTCAGAACAATAACATACTGATACTTGGGGGTCCCAAGACAATGACACACTGACACTTGGGGGTCCAGAACAATGAAACCTGGAGGTCCCAGAACAATGACACTGACATTTGGGGGTCCCAGAACAATAACACACTTATACTTGGGGGTCCCAGAACAATAACACGCTGATACTTGGGGGTCCCAGAACAATAACACGCTGATACTTGGGGGTCCCAGGACAATGACACACTGACACTTGGGGGTCCCAGAACAATGACACACTGACACTTGGGGGTCCCAGAACAATGACACACTGACACTTGGGGGTCCATCAGCACATACTAAGTCTTGGGCCAAAGTTCACTTAGTACTGTATATGCAATCAATCATTAACCACTAAATTTAGCCGATGTCAAACAAATCAATCCATTTTTTGGCCTCTCCATTACACAATATTTTGAAAACTATGGCATCTACTGACTTTAAATATACAAGCTTTAAGTGCCTTGAGAAGGACAGGTGACATAAAGGTGCATTTTATCCATGAAAATAAGTTTTAACAGCAAATTAATTTGTCTCGTCTAAAATGTTGTGTGCACAGACGGTGGCGGTCATTTACATGGGCACAATTTGATAGCTAAATAATTTTTTTGGGCAAACAATGTGAGAGCATATGCATGTGTATGTCCCAAGGGTGCATGGTTATGCAAAGGTAGACAGCTTGCCCATATCCCAAATCTGTGACTTCCCCAAAAAAAAATATTCCAGAATGGTATTGGTGGAGTATTTCCCGGGAAGGACAGGCCAGTCAGTATGTCTATGGAGGACCATAGGTATCTCTGTGATGTACAATGGAGACTTAGAAGAGCCGGAGGGCACTCAGAATCTGGTCTTGGCAGAGGTCAGCAACCCCTCTCTCTTCATCTACACTAAATGATTAATTGTCCTACAAATCAAACGACAAGCTTCCCAACTCTGTCTACTTTCATTCAAATGTCCCCTCTAGCCAAACAACTGCATGAAAAAAGGACCTCATGACCCTACAATAAAAGCCCTTTCTAGTTTTCTTGGTCCATCTGGAGAGATATTCACATAGATCAAATATTTTATAACGAACACTGACTTCAAGGACATCTCATCATAAAGGAAATGCTCAACCTCATAAAACATTTGCCCCAAACCATTTTCTGAAGACCAATAAAGAAACGTTTGAGGTTCCTTCTTGGACACGAGGTCGAGTTCCTTGCTCATATTGGTGAATTTTCTGGATTTTAATGCCTGGAAGATGACAAGAGGAGGTGGAGCTTCTACAGTCTTAGAAAATAAATGATCTAAAGATGAGGTCTTTAAACTACAGCCCATAGGCCACATCTGGATTACTACAAGATTTTATGCGGCCCTCAGCTAGGGCCAATGGTGTATCCTCAATGTGCACAGTTTGGAGACTAAAGTCAGAAGAGACTGCCATTGGTCTCCACTTCAGCTGCCCCCGCAGGTTCCTCCCTACTGTGTTGTAGTCATCCCCATCCTTGGTTTCTAGGACCACCAGTATCTTGATGTACTTTCTCCATCTCCTGGCTCCTGCCGTACTTCTACAGCCACATTTCTAACTTACAATCTAAATGGGAATCTGATAATGACAAAGATGTACATCGGGACACTGATATAAGTGGAGACTCTTATGGGTACCCTGATGTAATGTGGGACTCTGGTATAAGAGGGCAATGAAAAAGGACCCTAATGTAAGGGGAGAGTCTTATGTGTACGCTGATGCAAGGGGAGACTCTGGTGTAAGGGGGCAATGGTGAGGATCCAAATGTAGGAAAGGCTATTTTGGGTACCCTGATGCAAGGGGAGACACTGGTGTAAGGGGAACAATAATGAGGACCCTAATGTAATGTAAGGGGAGACTGTTATGGGTACCCTGATGCAAGGGGAGACTCTGGTGTAAGGGAGCAATGGTGAGGATCCAAATGTAGGAAAGACTATTTTGGGTACCCTGATGCAAGGGGAGACACTGGTGTAAGGGGAACAATAATGAGGACCCCAATGTAATGTAAGGGGAGACTGTTATGGGTACCCTGATGTAAGGGGAGACTCTGATAAAAGGGGGCAATGATGGGGACCCTTATATAAGGGGGGACTCTTATGGGTACCCTGATGCAAGAGGGGTTGCTCTGGTGTAAGAGGGAAATGACAAGGACCCTGATATAAATGGAGACTCTTATGGGTACTCTGATATAAGGGGAGACTCTAGTCTAAGGTGGACAATGATGAGGACCCTACTGTAAAGGGAGGCTCTCATGGGTATCCTGATGTAAGGGGAGACTCTGGTGTAAGGGGGACAATAATGAGGACCCTAATGTAAGGGGAGACTTTTATGGGCACCCTGATGTAAGAGGAGACTTGGTGTAAGGGGGACAATTATGAGGACCCTGGTGTAAGGGGAGAGTCTGATGGGGGCCCTGATGTAAGGGGAGACTCTGATAGAAGGGGGCAATGATGAGGAGCCTAATATAAGGGGGGACTCTTATGGGTACCCTGATGTAAGTGGGGACCCTGGTGTAAGGGGGGCAATGATGAGGACCCTGATATAAGTGGAGACTCTTATGGGTACCCTGATGTAAGGCAAGACTCTAGTGTAAGGGGTACAATGATGAGGACCCTACTGTAAGGGGAGACTCTAATGGGTATCCTGATGTAAGCGGAGACTCTAATGTAAGGGGGACAATGATGAGGACCCTACTGTAATGGGGGACTCTTATGGGTACCCTGATGTACGGGGAGACTCTTGTGTAAAGAGGACAATGATGAGGTCCCTGATGTAAAGGAAGGCTCTCATGGGTACCCTGATGTAAGGGAAGTCTCTGATGTAAGGGGGCAATAATGAGGACCCTAATGTAAGGGAAGACCCTGATGTAAGAGGGTACTCTGATGGGGACATTATTTGGTGGATAGGGATCTGGTATAAAGAGGACAAGGGTAGGAACCCTAATGCAAGGGGGACTCTGATGGGAACCCTGACATAAAGAGGAGTTTGATTTAAGGGGGAGTGATATGGATTTTTTTCAGCCCATTAATATTTGTCAAATATAGGATGTAGCCCTCGTACTAAAAGATGCGGGGACCCCTGATCGAAATGATGACAACAGCTACAGCAAACCTACGGCAGACCCTATGGGGCCCGGAGCTGTCTGGGTTTTACAGTGATTTATGAAGGTAGCAGTACGATTACTATCAAAGCTTTTACTCTATTACTAGGGTAACTGCCTCTGAGATGATGATTAGAGAAACAGGGGGCCCCACTGGTTTTGCTATAGGGCCCCATCACCCATAGAAGATTAGAGCACAGAGGAAGGGAAAAGAAAACGGTGGAATATCGCAGATGAAGGTATTTTACATCTGATAGCAGAAGGAGCAAGGGATTTTTGGGTAATGAATGTAACTATTTTCCCCATTAATTGAATAACACGGGTATTAATATTCGTCCATCTCCTTTTTTCTTCTCCTATGTTATGGAGAAGAAGAGAGGGGAGGTATTGTTTTGTCCTGTCCTGTCCTAGGGTGACAACGCTGCTCCTCTTAGATAGAGTACAGTGAGCGTTGCCACCCTAGAACAGGAAGTGCGTAACTGTCAGGATCGGCAGGTGAAAATACAGGTTAATAAAAAAAAAAAAAAAAAAGAGAGAACTAATGCAGACGTCACAATGATCCAAGGACTAGAAAGCTGCAATATATTACATTTTCCTTCTTTGGTTTGGATACACTTTAATCATCGGGACCTGAGCCCAGCGCTGCAGGTTTTTGATCACCTTGCCAGCGAAAACCACACGCAGGCCGCTGGGAACAGTTGTTCAACGAACGCCATAGTTTTTTTTTGTTTGTTTTTTTCTCCGAGGCGGCACTGCGGTAAAAAGCGTCCTGGTGAGCGCCTGGTTGTGAGTGACAAAATGGTCGGTGACAGATGGCATAACTGTATAATTCACAGCACAGTATGGCAGGGCCCCCGGGCTCTGGCAGGGTGACACACACAAATGTTCAGTAATCACGAAGTGACAAGACTAATGACAGCTTAGGAACACACATACGGCGGGCCGGGGACACCGCGGCACAAAGGGAACGGCAAAGTTTAATTCAAAGTTTTGTGTTTTTTAAAGTGTATCTGTTTCAAGGCAGCCAATTAAATGCTGGAGTGATACATAGTAACCTTATTATTATACATATATACAATATATGGCTCTGACATATACTGCAGTGCTGTACAGAGAACACTGAGCCTGTCCCATCAGTCTCTGTACCAGAGGAGCTTACACTCTAATGTCCCCTCACAGTCACACACTATTATTATACATGTATATAGCTCTGACATAAACTGCAGTGCTGTATAGAGAACACAGAGCCAGTCACATCAGTCTCTGCACCAGAGGAGCTTCTCCACCAGGTGGTGCTGTTCTGCAGGGTGCCATTGGCTCACTCTGCTGTGATCTCAGCTGAGAGAAGCAGCAAGCCTGGGGCCTCTCATGCAGGTTTTTTCCCAGGCAAGCATGGACCATATTGGGGAACACGAAGGTGGAGGCTCTCCAGAGTCACTGAGGCCTACTCCATGTGCTCAAGCTGCAATGGATCCTGGGCCTGTTCCTATGCAAGAGGAGTCCTTACCAGTCTTCCAGGATAAAGTGGTAAACAGACTTCGCCGCATTGCTAAGGAGGAGCAGAAACTTTCTGTCATGAAAGCAGATCCCTGCATAGTAACTCTGGAAACAGTAAGAGGGAAGTCTCCAAGCTGAAGTCTCTTTGAAAAAGCAGGAGAATTTGGTCGCCTCTCAGAAGGAGAGCAGCGGTGTGCTCGGAGAAAAGTGTGAGAATGAGGAGAGATGCCAACAGATGAAGGAGAGTGCCTGTGCCAGTACCAGCCAGAGGGTGGATGCCACAGCAATGGCGACAGTATGGATGGGGAGTAAGGAAGTAGCTTCACATGGTGGCCCCAGTACTACCCCTGTCTCAGGATCTGTTGCACCCGAGTCAGTATCTGCCCCCCCTCCCTCCCCAGCAGCCTGGGTCATCTCAGGAGCAGGTTGAGGAAACGGCAGATTGCTGCAGGCCATTACAGAAATGGAATCTCACTTGAGTGGCACCGACTCAACAGATGAAGATCATGGAAATGCAGGAAGAGATGGCATGTATCCAGACAGAGAAGTTTCTGCTGGCTGTGAGTCCCACATGGACACTAACATTAACATTGAAACTGCAGAGCAGGAATGCCGTATGAACGCTGAAACAGCTGTTTTTTTCTAAACATAAGACTTTACTTGATGATGGGACTGCAGGTAACTGTGGTACTTCTGGGACTTTGATGAGCGGGATTGTTGTGCTGGAAGGGAGGAGGGAGGATCAAGTGGTGGGTAATTTACCAAACCAGATTTCAGCAGTTTCTATGCAGCCAGTTAATATTCCTATGCAACCAGTTAATGTATCATCTGTCCCAGTAAGGGGTTATGCTAAGGTTGTGTTGGGCCAAAGTCATGCTACTGGTGGTGGAAGGGAGCCAGTTGTGTGACTTTCACCTAATGCACCTTCTTCCATTAAATGTAGGAATGTGGTACAGCTCAGGTGGGAAGGAGGAGGTATTCCATCTATCAGGAGGGTGGTTGTGGACAAGATCCTAGCCATGGGTTTAAAGGCGGGGGATATTTATGCTCGCATCAGTCCAGCTGGTTCCTATGAATATGATTTATCATTTGTGCGTCCAGAATCGCTGGATCTGTTTTGGGAGCCGTATGAGCACGTATATGGGGGCAGCTAGACTGGAAGTGACTTGCCCCTAAAATTGTCTCAAGTCAGCCCTTGATAAAAAAATTTGACTATCCTGACAAGAAATGAGTCTATACCCCCAAGGATTTATGGGACTGGTTGAGGAGGTTTGGTGAAACGTGTGGAATGCGGTCCAGCATGTGGTCCAGCATTTACCCTCCTCTGCCTTTATTGGTAGAGATAGAATTACCGTCTTCTACCCTGGTCAACCTAAGCTGTGCCATAAAATGTGGAGTCAAGGGACATTTCTCCTCTAAATGTCCAGAACAGAAGTGCTCTTTGTGCCAGGAACTGGGGCATCTGGCAAGGGACTATAACATCATTAAATGTAACCTATGTGATAAGGTTGGTCACCCTTATAGCTGGTGCCCTGAGGCTTTGCACAATAAGCCAAAGCTAGTGGAGGAATTATTCCGTCCGGAGAGAGAAGAGTCGGGGTTGGCAGAGGTTGTACCAGGGGGTCCTAGCATAACTGTCCCGTCAGAATCTGTGTCTGTGAGGCCCTCTGTGGTGTCAGTGTCCCCCCAGTCTGTGGTCTCCCAGTCAGTGTCAGAAATTGTGGTTGTCAACTCTGTGTCTGCACCTATTGTTTCTCCTAGTGTAGTGAAGGCAGTGGAGGGTGCTGGACCAGAATGTATGGTGGTGCCAACCCCTCCTCCTCGGTGTGGCAGAAGTGCGGCTGGAGGTCAGCGGACATCGAGGGGTGGAGTGAGGGATGGATTGTATGATGGTGGAGGGGAGGTAGGAAGGGAATGAGAGTGGTTGGTGCAGAATGCAAGGTGAATGTTGTGGAAGTCGGGGTGAATGATGTGGGGGGAGGGGTGAATGGGGGGGTTCTGGAATCGCATCCTGATGGCGATTAAATCTCAAAAGGTTTCTTAGCCTGGATTGTGTTTAAGTTGAGGTTCGGGGTTTGTCGTTTCTTTTTTGTTCTCATTAAAATATGTTTCTTTCTATGTTATCTTGTCAGGAAACGTTTTTTTTTCTTTACTTGGCTGATGTAAGCACGCTTGTTTTTGTTTAGTTGTTGTTTATTTTTGTGTAAATATGATTTTTATTAATGAATTGTATGTTTGTATGATTTTTTGAATAAAAAAGAAATGTACACTCTAATGTAAAACCAGCCGGGTTGGCTTCTGGATACAAATAAAAGCCCCCCCCCCCCCCCAGCTGACCCTCGTCTCTCCACACAAAAGGCACAAATGGATTTCCTGCTAATTTTCTCATGCTTGGGGGGGAAAATGCTCGGCCTCTGGGAATGTAAACAGGGAGGGTTTCATGTGAAGAGTCACTGGCCCTCCCCTCGCTGAGAGATGGAAAAGTCTTCTCAGAAGACCCTCCATCCCATGTATAGCCCCCCCCATCCCTGCCCCCCCATTGCTGTCCCCCTTTATTGCCACCCCTATTGCAGTTCCTCATCCCTGCCCCCATCCCTGCCCCCATCCCTGCCCCCATCAATGCCCCCTGCAGCCTAGAAAATAAGGTCCATAAAAACTCATCTACCATTAACTGCCTCCCGAGAGGCCGAACCTACAGAGAGCACAGATATCTGTCCTTCCATCCCACTGCAAGAGCGACCAAAGAGCAGTTCTCATTGGCTGCTCTGGGTTAAGGCACTGCACATATGGAAATTTCCATTGTTCGCGTCTATAGGAAATTATATTATGTCTATCTATCTATCTATCTATCTATCTATCTATCCATGTATCCATCTTTCTATCTGTCTATCTCTCTATCTATGTCTATCTATGTCCATCTATGTCTATCTATCTATGTCTATCTATCTATTTGTATATATATCTATGTCTATCTATCTATTTGTATATATATCTATGTCTATCTATGTCTATCTGTCTATCTATCTATCTATCTATCTATGTCTATCTATCTATCTATCTATGTCTATCTATCTATCTATCTTTCTATCTATGTCTATCTATCTATCTTTCTTTCTATCTATCTATGTCTATCTATCTATCTATCTTTCTATCTATCTATGTCTATCTATCTATCTATGTCTATCTATCGATGTCTATCTATCTATCGATGTCTATCTATCTATCTATGTCTATCTATCTATCTATGTCTATCTATCTATCTATCTATGTCTATCTATCTATCTATCTATGTCTATCTATCTATCGATGTCTATCTATCTATCTATGTCTATCTATCTATCTATGTCTATCTATCTATCGATGTCTATCTATCTATCTATGTCTATCTATCTATCGATGTCTATCTATCTATGTCTATCTATCTATCTATGTCTATCTATCTATGTCTATCTATCTATGTCTATCTATCTATCTATCTATCTATCTATCTATGTCTATCTATCTATCTATGTCTATCTATCTATCTATGTCTATCTATCTATGTCTATCTATCTATCTATCTATCTTTCTATCTATCTATGTCTATCTATCTTTCTATCTGTCTATCTATGTCTATCTATCTATCTATCTATCTATCTACCCAAGAAACCATCCACCTATCATTCTACATGGATCTATCTATCTATCTATCTGTTCATCCCATCCATATATTTCTCATTGGTTGCTCTGGGTTATGGAACTGTAATGCATGGAAATTCCCATGTGCATTTCTATGGGAAATAATATTATCTCCATCAATCGTTTTGTTTATTTGCCTTCTATCTATCTATCTATCTATTCTATCCCATATCTATCTATAATATATCTATCCATCCTATACCATATCTATCTATCTATCTATCTATCTATCTATCTATATATCTATCTATCTATAATATATCTATCCATCCTATACCATATCTATCTATCTATCTATCTATCTATCTATCTATCTATCATAGCCATTCAATCTGACTATTTATCCATCTATCCATTCATTTCTCATTGGCTGCTCTGGGTTATGGAAATGGATCCATGTGCATTTCTATGGGAAATAATAGTGTCTATCTATCTATCTATCTATTATACCCCCTATCATTAAATGAGGTTTTGTCTCCTGAGAAGACAGTAATTTATATTTTTAGAATTAAAGAAAATAATAAAGTGTCCTATTAATAAATGATCAGAGTTGGAAGCACTGTACATGAGATTTTACAAGTTTTTGTTACATTTCACATGCTCTTGGATGTGGTTGATGTACCCATGGGTGCTCATGTTCTGCTGGGCAAGATATTCTCTCTTTTAGAACAAAAGAATCAATTATTTTTTATATCGCCGTTCTGTATCCAAGTTGCTGTAGTTTTATGACCAAATATAGAGCTCTTCTGAGCGTATTTTCTCTAAATATTCTCCGGGTAGACGCGGGTTGTTTAGTAAATAAACGAGCGAGGAGAGGGGTTTGCGGTGTAGTAAAGTAAACCGGTCACAGATGAGGGATGGCCTCCATTACAGTAAAGTGGACACTGGTGTCCTATGGCTAGCCAAGAACACTCAGTGGTAGTAGTAGTCATTTTGTAAAGAACGTTGTGATCGCTGAAGGTGACTGCTCATATTGAACGTGGTGAACCTTCTGTTGGAGCAGTCACCTTGTTAAAGTGGACTAGTCAAAAATGTTCAGCTGCCATCTTATTAACCACTTGGGATCCGCGCTATTGCCAAATGACGGCATTAGCGCGGATCTACTTTTCCGGGACTACTTTTCCTGAGGGGCGCGCGCGGCGCGCTCTGTGATCGGCGAGTCCGTGAGACTCGCCTGATCACCGATCCGTGCAAGGGCTGACAGCGCGAGGAGAGAAAAAAAAAGCCGATCACCGGCGGCCGTGATCGGGACATCAGTCCCGATCACGGCCAGCAATACAGCTGGCCACCTGCCCCCTGCCAGTGCCCACCTGCCCACCACAGTGCCATCCTGAATAAAAGCAAGTGCCCCCCAGCAGTGCCACCCAGCAGTGCCCATAGTGCCCACAGTGCCACCCACAGTGCCACCCACAGTGCCACCCACAGTGCCATCCAGCAGTGCCACCAACAGTGCCACCCACAGTGCCCACAATGTGCCTCAAAGGTGCTGCACCCCAGTGCCGCCCATCAGTGCCCAGCAGTGCCGCCCATCAGTGCCCAGCAGTGCCGCCCATCAGTGCCCAGCAGTGCCACCTATCAGAGCCACCTATCAGTGCCACCTATCAGTGCCACCTATCAGTCCCATCTATCAGTGGTACCTATCAGTGCCCATCCGTGCCACCCATCCGTGCCACTTATCCGTGCCACCCATCCATGCCATCTTATCTGTGCCCATCTTTGCCCATCAGTGCCGCCTTATCTGTGCCCATCGGTGCCGCCTTATCTGTGCCTATTAGTGCCGCCTTAACTATGCCTATCAGTGCCCACCAGTGCAGCCTATCAGTGCCCACCAATGCAGCCTATCAGTGCCCACCAATGCAGCCCATCAGTGCCCACCAATGCAGCCCATCAGTGCCCACCAATGCAGCCATCAGTGCCCACCAATGCAGCCATCAGTGCCGCCTAATCAGCGCACTTCAATGAAGGAGAAAAATGACCCGTTTGCAAAATTTTATAACAAACTATTAAAACATGATTTTTTTTTTTTTTGCATCTTTTTTTGTTTGTTTAGCAAAAAATAAAACTCCGAGCTGTAACTAAATACCACCAAAAGAAAGCTCTATTTGTGGGAAAAAAAATGATAAAAATTTCATTTGGGTACAGTGTTGTATGCCCGCGCAATTGTCATTCAAAGTGCATCAGCGCTGAAAGCTGAAAATTGGTCTGGGACTGAGGGGGGTTTAAGTGCCCAGTAAGCAAGTGGTTAAAGTGGGCTAGTCATGACTGCGCAGTTGGGGCAGTCATCTGTTAGGAGTGGACTAGTCGTGAACGTTCAGTATCAGCAGTCATCATGTAAAGTGGACTAGTCCGGAACCTTCAGTATGAACATTCACCTTCTTAAAGTGGACTAGTCATGTCCGCTTACAGGGAGCAGCCATCTTGTTACGTGGACTAGTCAAAACTGTTCAGTGGGAGCAGCCATCTTGTTACGTGGACTAGTCAAAACTGTTCAGTGGGAGCAGCCATCTTGTTACGTGGACTAGTCAAAACTGTTCAGTGGGAGCAGCCATCTTGTTAAACTAGACTTGTCATGAGCCTTCAGTATGAGCAGTCACCTTGTTACAATGGACTAGTCATAAATGTTCAGTGGGAGCAGTCATCTTATTAAAGTGGACTAGTCAAAAACATTCAAAGGGAGCTGCCATCTTGTTAAAGTGGACTAGTCATGACCACTCAGTTGGAGCAGTCATCTGTTAGGAGTGAACTTGTCATGAACCTTCAGTATCAGCAGTCTTCTTGCAAAGTGGAGTAGTCAAGGACCTTCAGTATGAATATTCGCCTTCTTGAAGTAGACTAGTCATGTCCGCTTACAAAAAGCAGTCATCTTGTTAAAGTGGACTAGTCATGAACCTTCAGTAGGAGCAGTCACCACGTTAAAGTGGACTAGTCATAAACGTTTAGTGGGAGAAGTCATCTTGTTCAGTGGACCAGTCATGACCACCCAGTTGGAGCAGTCATCTGTTAAGAGTGAACTAGTCATGAACCCTTTAGTATCAGCAGTCATCTTGTAAAGGCGGAGTAGTCATGGACATTAGTCATGAACAATACGAACATTCGCCTTGTTAAAGTGGACTACAAGGAGCAGTTATCTTGTTAAAGTGGAGTAGTCATTAAAAGTAGACTAGTCATGAACCTTCAGTATGCGCAGTCACCATGTTAAAGTGGACTAGTCATAAATGTTTAGTGGGAGCAGACACTTTGATTAGTGGACCAGTCATGGCCACCCAGTTGGAGCAGTTATCTGTTAAAGTGGACTAGTCATGAACCTTCAGTATCAGCAGTCATCTTGTAAAGTGGAGTAGTCATGAACCTTCAGTGTGAGCAATCATCTTGTGAAAGTGGACTAGTCAAACACGTAAAGTGGAGGTATTGACCTTGTTAACGTGGACTAGCAAAAAAATGTTAAGTGGGAGCAGTCATCTTGTTCAGCGTGCTAGTCTTGACCACCCAGTTGGAGCAGTCTTCTGTTAAGAGTGAACTAGTCACAATGAACCTTCAGTAAGTATCAGCAGTCATCTTATGAAGTGGAGTAGTTATGAACCTTCAGTATGAACATTTGCTTTGTTAAAGTGGACTAGTCATGTCCGCTTACAGGGAGCGTTCATCTTGTTAAAGTGGAGTAGTCATGGCCACCCAGTTGGAGCAGTCATTTGTTGAAGTGGACTAGTCATGAACCTTCAATATGAGAAATCACCTTGTTAAAGTGGACTAGTGCTGAGCCTTCAGTATGAGCAGTCATCTTAGTTGAGGTCTAGTCATCATTGGTAACAGTCACCCGGTTAAACTGGGCTAGGCATAAATGTTCATGTGCATGCAGCCATCTTGTTAAAAGTGGAATTGTAAATATCTGATGGGAACAGCAATCTTGCTAAAGTAAACTAGTCATTATCGCTTAGTGGGATCAGTCATCTTATTAAGGTGGGCTGGATATACAGTAAATATAACAGTGCAAACAGCCATCTTGTTAAGTGGACTAGTCATGGACTTAAAGCCCTTGTACACACGGTCGGAGATTCCGACAACCAAATCCGTCGGATTTAGTCCGACGGATTTTGTCCGAAACTGTTGTATACACACGGTCGGACGAAGTTGTCGGAAAATCCGATCGTTCACAACGTGATGACGTTATTTCGTTACGATGGGACTACATTCATGCTAGTAGCCAATAGCGTTGATGTAGGAATTTGATCTGAGCATGTGTGGCACTTTGTCCGATCAGAATTCTCTACACATGATCGGAGTATGTCCGATCAGAGCATTTTGTGGAAAAATATTTCCGGCAAGTTGGAAAATTTGGTCTGACGGATATTCCGACGGAAACAGTCCGATGCAGACCACACACAGTCGGAATATCCGTCAAAACGCTCCGATCGGACACATTCCGTCGGAATCTCCGATCGTGTGTACAAGGGCTTAGTGTAAGCAGCCTTCTTGTTTAAGCAGGCTAGTCATGCTGGGCAAGAGGCAGCCATATTGGTGTCTAAGCCAAAATTAAGCCAAGGAGGCTTTGAGCGTATCACCAATCAAACTATAACTTAACCCTGTCAAGACAAGTCCATTTCCCAGTTAAACCAAGAACCGGAACATGAATCCTAAAAATCTCCTCAAAGTTGGAAACAAACAAACGTCTGGTTTATTGAGCATCATGGGACTACAGGGCGCAGCCCTACTGTATACAGCTTTGTATTATCTTCTGTTTGCACTAATATGGAGAAACCAATCAAATACCAGCTTTTATTGCTCTGCTCGCTTTGAGTTGCTAAAAGCTTGTCCCAGATTGGTCAATATCTGTAGAGTGCACCTTGTACTTTGAGCGCCATTGCAATGAGCCCCAGATGTTTTCCTGCAAAAATATTACTGCAAGCTCTTCAGGCGAGATAAAAATACCATTAGGGTTCTGCTGTGATGACTTCTTTTCAGCAAATGAGAGAGATGTCAGTCTGATGACAGGGGAGAAGATGAAAGTATTTTATCTGCAGGCGCGGGTGTCACACAAAGCGGCCTCTGTGTAATGCTGGAGGGAAGCACTGCCACTTATCAGACAGAAGACGTGTCTAACCTTTCCGCCTCCCCCATCCTCTCCCTTAAGGTGTCAGACTCACAGATAATCGGGTTTCTTCAACGCGTGCAAAGGAGAATCTTAATCAAGCCAAGGGCAGCTCTGGCTATTACCCCTTGCACCCCAATCACCATGCCGAATACACAGACAAATGCCTGTCTCTAGGTCAAATTCATGGTCATGCATGTATATAGAGCACCCAGCAGCCTTCACAGAAGGCTGTCAATTCACCAGTCAACCGGCAAGTTTCTGGGTGTAGCACATGGTGGCCACCATTTGCCGTTGGTAACGCAGGATTCTATGTGGAAGATATGCCATATGGCCAAACGTTTGTGGACACCTGATCATCACACCTATATATAAACTTGTTGGGTAGCTCCATGGACAACCAAGTGTCTGTGGAATCTTGTGTCCATTGAGCCTAAAAAACATTTATGAGGTCAAGTACTGATGTTAGTTGAGGTGAACAGGCTCACAAGCAGCATTCCAATTCAACCCAAAGATGTTCAGCAGGGATAAGATCAGAACTCTGTGCAGGACACTTGAGGTCCTCCATACCAAACTCATCAAACAGTGTCTTTATGGAGCCTGGCCACCAGTTCTGAGGTCAGGTACTGATAGTAAATGGAAGACATGGCTCACAATTGAGGCTCCAATTAATTCCAAAGGTGTGGAGTCGAGTTCAGGTCAGGACTCTGTGTAGGACACTTGAGGTCCTCCACACCAAACTAATCAAACCATGTTATACACTATGACACCCATCAGACCTATATAAACCCATTGGACAACCCATTCCAAAACCATGGCCATTAATATGGAGTCCCCCCCCCCCCCCCCTTGTGGTCTATAACATCCTCTACTCATCTGGGATGGCTTTCCACACAATTTTGGAGTATGTCTGTGGGAATTTATGCCCATTCAATTGAAAGCATTTGTGAGGTCAGGCACTGATGTTGGTCTTGAAGATGTAGCTCACAATTGGCATTCCAATTAATGTTTATGTCTTGGAACAGTGGGATCTCCCGGACAAAATGACCAACGTTGTACCTGTCTTGACCAGAAGATTTCGGTGTCCTGGTCCACCTTTAGTGAGGCCCGGAACGAAAGACAGAAAAGAAATGTAGTGTAGGGCTGGGCATGACAAGGTGGGAAGTAGGCAAATAAAGGGTTAAGTAATGCCACGTACACACGAGCGAATTGTCCGGCGTACTTAGTCCGGCAAACAATCCGGCGGATAGTCCGGGCGGACTTTCTACCGAACGGACTTGGCCACACACGGACACACAGAAAGTCCGGCGTTTGGTAGCGCGATGACGTACAGCACATACGACGGGACTAGAAAAAGGAAGTTCAATAGCCAGTAGCCAATAGCTTCCTTTTTTGTACTTGCTTCTCAGCATGCGTCATTCTTAGTCCGCCGGACTAGCATACTGACGAACGTATTGTCCGCTGAAACCCAAGTCCGGTGGAAAGATTGGACTGCAAAAATACTTTCTAAGTCCGCCGGACTTTACGCTGGAAAAGTCCGCTGAAGCTCACACGCGATCGAATTGTCCGGTGAAATGCGTTTCATCGGACTAAGTAAGCCGGACAAGTCGATCATGTGTATGCGGCATAACTGTGAAAAGGGAGAAGGGGTGGAGTGAGAGAAGAAGTGTTGAAGGGGAGGAGTAGTATAAAGGAGGATGCGGGGGCCAAGAGGGGTCAGTCTGGAAGGAGAAGCTAAAGGAGGCAGTTTTTCCCACCCACCCTCCCTGTGGTATTGTTGTCATTGTGTGTTGCGTGTTTGCGTTTTGTATTTCAGGTGCAGGACGTCATAGCAGCTCGTAGCGGCGGCTCCTTGGTCTTTGGTGGTGGCAGATAACAGATGTGATCAAAGTGGTGGGGGGCTCAGCAGTGGAATGGACCTCTCTGGGGTATTCCAGTGGAACGGGAGACTTGAATATGGTTATGTTTTGCACTGCGGGAAAGGGGTTGTCTCAGAGCTGGAAAAAACAGCTGGAGGCCTGGTATGGTAAAAAGGTCCCACAGTGTATTGGTGGTTAAAGAGGAAGTAAACCCTGATGGGTTTACTTCCTCTTTGTCTCCCTGCAAAGGTAAAGCATAATGGGCTACTATGCATGGCATAGTAGCCTATTATGTGTCACTTACCTGACACAGGAGCCAGCGATGTCACCGATGTCCCCTCTAGTCCGGAGCGTCCATCTTCCTTCCGGGAATCGCTGCTCCGGGCACTCACAGCGCCGGAGCAGCGATGACGTCACTCCCACGCATGCGCACGGGAGCCGCCACTAACGACATATCGCCATTAGCAGCGGCATGCCGCTAACGGTGATAGTGCACTTACGCATTTGCACCGTACACAGCTGTCACTGTCTTTTTAGTAAATATCTCCTAAACCGTGTAGGTTTAGGACAGTGATGGCGAACCTCGGCACCCCAGATGTTTTGGAACTACATTTCCCATGATGCTCATGCACTCTGCAGTGTAGATGAGCATCATGGGAAATGTAGTTCCAAAACATCTGGGGTGCCAAGGTTCGCCATCACTGGTTTAGGAGATATTTCTTGGACTTACAGGTAAGCCTTAATCTAGGCTTACCTGTAGGTCAAAGTGGTTTGTAAGGGTTTACAAGCACTTTAATGGTTAAGTGGGAGTACCGTCAAAGACCAACAAGCTGTATGTTTAATAAAGTTGCCGTTACAAATGTTATTTGAAAATATTTGCTTTTTGGTTAAATAAAATATGGCTGCTATGGCCTTTAAAACTCCAAGTCCATGTGTGGTCTGACTCATTTTAGGGGTAAAAAGATGGGGAATGGATAAGTGGGGTAAGGAGTATGGGAAGGAAGTTGGCGATATCTGAGCTACACTGGTCATGTGTGTTCCAGCTTCTCTATTCCCTATCATGTGAAAATATATCAAATCCAACTGGGATAGCGGGAGCCCTTTATAATTGGCGTGCAGGTCCAGGAACACAGCGCAGGGATGGTGGCAACCCTTCATTATGGGCACAGCAGACCCAGGGCAGTTATCTAACTAATAGGGTCCCCAAGAGATAGCAGGGGGTTTAACCCCGCCAAACACTGAAATATTGGTTTAGGGTGGCATAGCCCCTTAAGACTGAGACAGAGAGAGAGAAGCCAAGAAGTCCGGAGTTTCTCTGGTCCATGCCTGGGTCTGTAGACATCAAAAGGAAGATCTGAAAAACCCTAGTATGTCTATTCACAAATAACATCAAAGGCTGAGTTCACACAGGCTTTAAGCTTGTAAATGGTCATCTGAAAAACATTATATTCAGCAAACATTTTACAAAGCATTCAGCTGCTGTTTTGAAGGCCTTAAAGCACCCTTTATCTCCAGTCTGGATTGTGGAATATACAGCTCGGTATAATTTCTGGTTATACCTTTAGTTTAGCTTTTATTAGGATTCAGATGGTTTGAAACCCTTCCAAAGCCTGCTAAAAGGCTGTTAAAAGCTACAGCCATCGTTGCTCTTCATATCTGCATATAAAGGTTGCTTTAATGGCTTTAAGAAAGCTGCTTTAGGCTTGCTAAAAAAAATCTTTATAAATGCCTGCTGACTGTATCTGATGCCTTTCAGAGCAGATATTTCTGGCTAAGCCATGCATGAACTAGGCCTTCGTAGCGCAATCACCCACAAAATGGCTCCTTTCGATAAGATCTAGGGCAGTGATGGCGAACCTTGGCACCCCAGATGTTTTGAAACTACATTTCCCATGATGCTCCACTACACTGCAGAGTGCATGAGCATCATGGGAAATGTAGTTCCAAAACATCTGGGGTGCCGAGGTTCCCCATCACTGGTCTAGGGGTTTTGTTCAATAGACAGACCTCAGCTGTGTGGCTGCTGGTTTGACGTCCAAAATGACAATTTCCTTTGTGACGCGTTGGTTGTGAACTGAAACCTTCTAGACAGTAGACATGGGCGCCGTCAATAAATTCGTTTAGTTCCGTTGCGTTACGGTTCGTATTAAAATTAATTTGTACTTCGTATTTCGTGTCCGAAAATTCCGTTTCGAAACGTACGAAATACGAATTGTCGTTAGGTTCGTTACCTTGTACGGACGTTCTTTACGATGAATTTAAAGGCAAAAATATATACCTCAATATGACAGTCGATGCTGATGGAAGTTTGGTTTTTATCCGAAATTCTGTTGAAGAATTTCCTATCCGAAATACGAATTTTCGTTAGATGAGGGGCTCCCACCATCCCTATGCTGTGCAGACTTCCTCCTGGGGATTAGTAAACAAAAGTTCGTATTTCGTACAAAATTCGGACGCATGGCAATTCGTATTTCGGATCCTCCCGAACGTACGAATTTTGGGAAATTCGTACGAATTTTAGGAAATTCGTACGAATTTTAGATTCGTACGAAACGAATTGCACATGTCTACTAGACAGACATTCTTACACGTACCATGACAGGGCCAAAAAAATTTGAAATGACAGGTACACTTTGATGTGCTCTCTGCCTTCATTGGGGTTCGTTTATGAAATTAAGAACAAATGAAAGTGCAGGTATTGCTCAATTTGCAGAAGAAAAATCAATATTGCTTGTATGTACCAACCAACCAGTCAAGATCTCCGGTTCTTCTTGAGTAAATCAGAAAAGAAAAGTTGATAGTAAAAGTTGATGGCAAAAGTTGATGGTGACACTTGAGGTCACCTGTGGAATGGGTAAAACTAGGCCATCACTTCATTGATGGTATGTCCTCTGTCCCCAAGCCAAGTCCTCAAAGCAGCCTTTCCCAACCTTTTTCACATGGAGTGACCCATGAAAGAAAACTGGTCTCTGGGAACTCCTGATCTTAATGACTATACCTACAGCTCACAGTACATCAGTATGGTCACTAGGAAACAAGCTCTTTGTGGTCAGTGGGAAGAATGCTCCTTACATTGTCGATCAGTGGGAAGAATGCTCCTAACATTGGTAAGTGAGAAGAATGCTTCTTGCATTGGCGGTCACTGGGAAGCAAGCTCTTTACATTGGTGGCCAGTGAGAAGAATGCGCCTTAAACTGGTGGTCGGGGGAAGAGTGTCCTTTACATTGGTGGTCAATGAGAAAAATGTTCCTTACATTGCTGGTCACTCTCTGTACATTGGTGGTTAGTGAGAAGAATGCTTTTACATTGGTGGTCAATGGGATGAATGCTCTTTACATTGGTGGTCAATGGGAAGAATGCTCCTTACTTTGGTGGTAAGTGAGAAGAATGCTCCTTACATTGGTGGTCAATGGGAAGAATGCCTCTTACATTGGTGGCCAGTAAGAAGAATGCTCCTTCCATTGGTGATCAGTGGGGAGAATGTTCCTTGCACTGGTGGTCACTGGGAAACAAGCTCTTTACATTGGTGGCCATTGAGAAGAATGCCCCTTACATTGGTGGCTAGTGGGAAGAGTGTCCCTTACATTGGTGGTCAATGAGAGAAATGTTCCTTACATTGCTGGTCACTCTCCCTACGTTGATGGTCAGTGAGAAGAATGTTCTTACATTGGTGATCAGTGAGAAGAACGCTCCTTACATTGGTGGTCAGTGGGAAGAATGTCCCTTACATTGGTGATCAGTGAGAAGAATGCTCCTTACATTGGTGATCAGTGAGAAGAATGTTCCTTACATTGGTGATCAGTGAGAAGAATGCTCCTTACATTGGTGATCAGTGAGAAGAATGTCCCTTACATTGGTGATCAGTGGGAAGAATGTTCCTTACATTGGTGATCAGTGAGGAGAATGTTCCTTACATTGGTGATCAGTGAGAAGAATGTCCCTTACATTGGTGATCAGTGAGAAGAATGTTCCTTACATTGGTGATCAGTGAGAAGAATGTCCCTTACATTGGTGATCAGTGGGAAGAATGTTCCTTACATTGGTGATCAGTGAGAAGAATGTCCCTTACATTGGTGATCAGTGAGAAGAATGTCCCTTACATTGGTGATCAGTGAGAAGAATGTTCCTTACATTGGTGATCAGTGGGAAGAATGTTCCTTACATTGGTGATCAGTGAGAAGAATGTTCCTTACATTGGTGATCAGTGAGAAGAATGTCCCTTACATTGGTGATCAGTGAGAAGAATGTTCCTTACATTGGTGATCAGTGGGAAGAATGTTCCTTACATTGGTGATCAGTGGGAAGAATGTTCCTTACATTGGTGATCAGTGGGAAGAATGTACTTTACATGCTCAAGGAACCCCTGACCACCCCTGGAGGAACCCTGGTTGAGAAACACTGCCTTAGAACATCGACTCAACAAATTCAGAACAAAATGGCCGCACCACAGCTAACAGCCGCACATCAGCCCCAGCGCTGCCTCTTAATTGAGGCCTCTCCGGGTCGTTCCGCTATCAGATTAGCCTTGTAATTACACATCCTGCAGGAATTCTGAGTAATGCTGTACAATACAAGAGCGCCATTTCCTCCTTCCTGCCAGCCGCAGCCATCTACGGGGAAGTAGGAGTTAAGCTTTGACGAGAAACGGATATTATCGTTAACCTTAAAACCTAAAGCAGCGATAGTCTGGCAAACCACCGCCAGCCAGCCAGCCAGCCAGAATAATGTCTAAAGTACAGCAAGGTGGCAGAGACGGGGAAACAACAGGAATCTGATCAAATCTTCTGCAGGTTACTCATACCTATCAGCGCTCTCCTGCGAAACCCTCCCTCGCCTTCCCTCTCTCCGCAGATGTGTGTCGATCCGCTCGTCCCTGCTTAATATGGAAACGCCGAATGGCCTTTTCAAGCGGCTTGCTCAATAGCTGCAACACAATGATTCATCCCCTCTTAAAAGTCGGCATATTGTGCAGCCCGCTGAGATGTATATACACTTTTATGGTCTTCCTTATCCCAAGCATCACTGCATGCGTTGGGAAATGAACTCCTCCATAATGTGTTTTATATATAAAATGCATTTTACATACGTTGTATGTTGGCGTCCATATGTTCCCTGCTATCGTCTGGCGCTTTGCAGAATCCATTAAATGGCTTCACGAATTCGTTTTTATTTCACGAATTGCCACTTTGGGCTTCATTTAAGTTTTAATTTGAGCGGCGCCGACATATGTCGCAGTCCCCGCGGTCTACATAGGTTCGGCCAGATCTATACTTTACGACCTAAGCGTTTTCTATCCACATCACCACATGCACCCCAAGGTCATTTGGTCAGGTTGTGAAGATCTGGATTGAGGGAGGTTTCCGGAGATGGAGGAATATCGTGTCTGGTGGATGTAGAATGTAGGACCTCCAAATTGTAAGGATGACCATCAAAAGGTTTAGTTATTGAATGGCCAAGCAGAGCAAAAAAACCTCTGGTTGCTGAGCAGAAGGGACTAATGCCGCGTACACACGACTGGACTTTTCGACATCAAAGATCAGACGGAACGATTCCGGCGGACCATTCGATCGTGTGTGGGCTGCAGCGGACTTTTGATTTGCAAAAATCCCACAGACTTTAGAAATAGAACATGTTTCAGATTTTTCCGCCGGAACTCCGCCGGACCCAGTTCCTACTGAGAAATCCGCTCGTGTGTGTGCTAGTCCGACGGACAAAAACCGGCGCTAGGGCAGCTATTGGCTACTGGCTATGAACTTCCTTATTCTAGTCCGGTCGTATGTCATCACATTCCAATCCGTCGGACTTTGGTGTGATTGTGTGTGGCCAAGTCCGTTCATTCGGAAAAGTCCGTCAGAACTCCGCCGAAAGTCCGTCGGACCTAGTCCCTCTAAAAGTCCGGCTGTGTGTACGCGGCATTAGGAATACTTGGGGGGGACTCAGAATAATGATACATAGTTTTTGGGGACACTCCTGAGCTCCAGAACAACGAAAGCACTGAAACTTGGGGGTCCCAGAACAATACCACAGTGACACTTTGTTGTCAAAGAACAATAACACACAAACAATTGGATATGCAGTATCTAACACAACAACACACTGACATTTGAGCATTCCAGAGGAATACCAAACTTACACTTGGTGGTTCTAAAACAGTAATACATTGGGGCATCAGAGTTTAGAACAAATGACACACTGAAACTTGAGGGTCTCAAAAAAAAAAAAAAAAAAAAGCCAAACTTACACCTGGGGGTCCCAAAAATCTGAAAACCAAAACAATGACACACTGACAGTTGGGGTCCAGAACAATGCCACACTGACACTTGGGGGTCCCAGAATAATGACACCCTGACACTTGGGGGTAAAAAACAATGACACCCTGACACTTGGGGGTCCAAAACAATGACACCCTGACACTTGTGGGTCTAGAACAATGACACCCTGACACTTGTGGGTCTAGAACAATGACACCCTGACACTTGTGGGTCTAGAACAATGACACACTGACACTTGTGGGTCTAGAACAATGACACACTGACACTTGTGGGTCTAGAACAATGACACACTGACACTTGTGGGTCTAGAACAATGACACACTGACACTTGTGGGTCCAGAACAATGACACACTGACACTTGGGGGTCCAAAACAATGACACCCTGGCACTTGGGGGTCCAGAATAATGACACACTGGCACTTGGGGGTCCAGAATAATGACACACTGGCACTTGGGGGTCCAGAATAATGACACACTGGCACTTGGGGGTCCAGAATAATGACACACTGGCACTTGGGGGTCCAGAATAATGACACACTGGCACTTGGGGGTCCAGAATAATGACACACTGGCACTTGGGGGTCCAGAATAATGACACACTGGCACTTGGGGGTCCAGAATAATGACACACTGGCACTTGGGGGTCCAGAATAATGACACACTGGCACTTGGGGGTCCAGAATAATGACACACTGGCACTTGGGGGTCCAGAATAATGACACACTGGCACTTGGGGGTCCAGAATAATGACACACTGGCACTTGGGGGTCCAGAATAATGACACACTGGCACTTGGGGGTCCAGAATAATGACACACTGGCACTTGGGGGTCCAGAATAATGACACACTGGCACTTGGGGGTCCAGAATAATGACACACTGGCACTTGGGGGTCCAGAATAATGACACACTGGCACTTGGGGGTCCAGAATAATGACACACTGGCACTTGGGGGTCCAGAATAATGACACACTGGCACTTGGGGGTCCAGAATAATGACACACTGGCACTTGGGGGTCCAGAATAATGACACACTGGCACTTGGGGGTCCAGAATAATGACACACTGGCACTTGGGGGTCCAGAATAATAATGACACACTGGCACTTGGGGTCCAGAACAATGACACACTGACACTTGGAGGTCAAGAATAATGACACACTAACACTTGGAGGTCAAGAATAATGACACACTAACACTTGGAGGTCAAGAATAATGACACACTGACACTTGGGGGTCAAGAATAATGACACATTGACACTTGGGGGTCAAGAATAATGACACATTGACACTTGGGGGTCAAGAATAATGACACATTGACACTTGGGGGTCCAGAACAATGACACACTGACACTTGGGGGTCCAGAACAATGACATTTTGGGTTCCAAAACAATGACACACTGATACTTGGGGGTCCAGAACAATGACACACCGACACTTGGTGGTCCCAGAACAATGACACACTGACACTTGGTGGATCCAGAACAATGACACACTGACACTTGGTGGATCCAGAACAATGACACACTGACACGTGGGGTTCCAAAACAATGACACACTGACACTTGGGGGCCAAGAACAATGACACACTGACACTTGGGGGCCAAGAACAATGACACACTGACACTTGGTGGATCCATAACAATGACACACTGACACTTGGTGGATCCAGAACAATGACACACTGACACGTGGGGTTCCAAAACATTGACACACTGACACTTGGGGGCCAAGAACAATGACACACTGGCACTTGGGGGTCCAGAATAATAATGACACACTGGCACTTGGGGTCCAGAACAATGACACACTGACACTTGGAGGTCAAGAATAATGACACACTAACACTTGGAGGTCAAGAATAATGACACACTGACACTTGGGGGTCAAGAATAATGACACATTGACACTTGGGGGTCAAGAATAATGACACATTGACACTTGGGGGTCCAGAACAATGACACACTGACACTTGGGGGTCCAGAACAATGACATTTTGGGTTCCAAAACAATGACACACTGATACTTGGGGGTCCAGAACAATGACACACCGACACTTGGTGGTCCCAGAACAATGACACACTGACACTTGGTGGATCCAGAACAATGACACACTGACACTTGGTGGATCCAGAACAATGACACACTGACACGTGGGGTTCCAAAACAATGACACACTGACACTTGGGGGCCAAGAACAATGACACACTGACACTTGGTGGATCCAGAACAATGACACACTGACACGTGGGGTTCCAAAACATTGACACACTGACACTTGGGGGCCAAGAACAATGACACACTGACACTTGGGGGCCAAGAACAATGACACACTGACACTTGGGGGCCAAGAACAATGACACACTGACACTTGGGGGCCAAGAACAATGACACATTGACACTTGCGGGTCTAGAATAATGACACACTAACACTTGTGGATCTAGAACAATGACACACTGACACTTGTGGGTCTAGAACAATGACACACTGACACTTGCGGGTCTAGAATAATGACACACTAACACTTGTGGGTCTAGAACAATGACACACTGACACTTGCGGGTCTAGAATAATGACACACTAACACTTGTGGGTCTAGAACAATGACACACTGACACTTGTGAGTCTAGAACAGGGGTCTCAAACTGGTGGCCCTCCAGCTGTTGTAAAACTACAAGTCCCATAAGGCATTGCAAGGCTGACAGTTACAAGCATGACTCCCACAGGCAGAGGCATGGTGGAACTTGTAGTTTCGCAACAGCTGGAGGGCCACCAGTTTGAGACCCCTGGTCTAGAACAATGACACACTGACACTTGTGGGTCTAGAACAATGACACACTGTCACTTGAGGGTCCCAGAACAATAATACTGAAACTTGGGGGACCCGGAACAATGAAACGCGTACACTTGAGGCCCACAAACTATGACACACTCATACGTTTATAACAGTGAATCAGGTGCATTTCACCTGCAGAGTGTGGAAAAAAAAGCCTTATTGATCGAGTTACGGAATTACAATGCTGGAGCAGCACGTGGTCACACTTCTTACGGCTCTCTATTTGATATGAAACAAAAGGCAGGAAAGCGGCAGCGGGGAACCTGGCGTTCGGCAGCGGCCCAGCGCAGAAGCCGTACCCCCAGCAGCTCACTGTCGCGATGATCCTAACAAATGCATGTAAATTGTGCATTTTGCCTCTTCCCTGCTCCGCGTGCGTGCATTTAAAATTCATGGCAGCCTCTGCTCGGGTACAAGGCAAAAAATAAAAACAACCAAAAAAAAAAAAAGAAAAAACACAACAACTGAGACATCAATGCTGTGCCGTCCCTTAATCCCGACTGACAAAATTGAAATCCCGCTCATTTTCATTCTACAACACTTGGCGTGCCAAAGCTGGTGGAACACACTTTGAATGAAAAATAGGCTCCGGTCAAATGTGAACGTTTTGTGTTTGAAATGACTCCGGGGACACAACCTACTCATTAAATGCTTTTAATTTTTTTCTCGCCATTCGTCTAATACAACTGTGTTCCCCTGCTAGCAAAATCAAGTGGTCGCCATTATTGGTACTTTCCGAACGACTTTGAATTCAAGAATAGGGGATCGTGGACCAGTGTGTCCCTGGTACAGTACTCCCAGGATCCCTGTCCGGTTTTCCAGAGTTTCCAGATCTCCTAGGATCTCCAGTACTCATGGGATCCCTCCAGGATATCCAGAACTCTAGTATCCTCAGCACTCCTAGGATCCCTGCCAGGTCTTCCGGGATTTTCACAACTCCTAGGATCTATAGTACTCACAGGATCCCTGCCAGGTCTTCCAGAATTTCCAGATCTCCTAGGACAGTGATGGCGAACCTTGGCACCCCAGATGTTTTGGAACTACATTTTCCATGATACTTATGCACTCTGCAGTGTAGTGGAGCATCATGGGAAATGTAGTTCCAAAACATCTGGGGTGCCAAGGTTCGCCATCACTGTCCTAGGATCTTCAGTTCTCATGGGATCCCTCTTGGGTTATCCAGGATTTCCAGAGTGCTAAGATCTTCAGCACTCTGATGCCGCGTACACACAATCGGAAATGCGGCCAGAAAATGACCGATGAGAGCTTTTCATCGGAAAATGCGACCGTGTGTATGCTCCATCAAACTCCCGCCGAATTCCCACCAGCCAAAAATTGATAGCATGTTCTCAATTTTCCAGATGGAAAAACTTTCTATCGGTAATTCCGATCGTGTGTATACAATTCCGACATGCCAAAAACTCACGCATGCTCAGATTCAACTACAAGAGCTATTGGCTACTGGCTATTGAACTTCCTTGTACATCACTGTGTTCTAAACTATCGGAATTTGGTGTGACCGTGTGTAGGTAAGACAGCTTGAGCGGAATTCCGTTGGGAAAACCATCAGAGCTTCTTCCGATGAGAATTCCGATCGTGTGTACGCGGCATTAGGATTTTGCTAGGTCTTTCATGATTTACACAACTCCTAGGATCCCTATTACTCGCAGGATCCCTGTCAGGTCTTCCAAAGTTTCCAGGGTCTCCAGTATTCAAAGAATCCCTGTTGAGTCTTCCAGAATGTCCAGAAATTTAGGTTCTCTAGTACTCGCAGGATCCCTGCCAGGTCTTCAAGGATTTCCAGATCTCCTAGATCTCCAGTTCTCATGGGATCCCTGCTGGGTTTTCCAGGATATCCAGAACTTTAGGATCTTCAGGACTTCCACAACCCCTAGGATCTCTAGTGCTCACAGGATCCCTGACAAATCTGCCAGAATATCCAAGAACCTCTAAGATCTCCGGTACTAAAAGTATCCCTGCCGGCCGGGTCTTGCAGGATTTCCAAAACTTCTAAGCCCTTGTACACACGGTCGGACATTCCAACGGAAAATGTCCGATCGCACCGCGTCGTCGGATAATCCGACCGTGTGTGGGCTCCATCGGACTGTTTCCGTTGGAATATCCGACGGACCAAGTTTTCCAGCTTGGCTATAAAACTTTCCGACAACATGATCCGATCGGACCTTGTCCGATCATGTGTCGAGAATTCCGATCGGACAAAGTGCCACGCATGCTCAGATCAAATTCCTAGACCAAAGCTATTGGCTACTAGCCTGAACGTAGTCCCGTCGTAACTAAATAACGTCATCGCATTACGAATGATCGGATTTTCCGACAACTTTGTCCGACCGTGTGTATGGAACAGTTTCGGACAAAATCCGTCTGACAAAATCCGACGGATTTGGTTGTCGGAATGTCCGACCGTGTGTACAAGGGCTAAGGTCTCCAGTACTCACAGGATACCTGTCAGGTCTTCCAGGATTTCCAAAACTTCTAGGGTCTCCAGTATTCACAGGATCCCTGTTGAGTCTTCCAGGATTTCCAGAACTCCTAGGATCTCAAGTACTCGCAGGATCCCTGCCAGGTCTTCAAGGGTTTCAAGAACTCCTAGGATCTCTAGTACTCCCAGGATCCCTGCCAGGTCTTCCAGGATTTCCATAACGCCTAGGATTTCTAGTACTCACAGGATAACCAGAATTTCTAGGATCTCCAGTACCTTCAGGACTTCTAGAGTTCTCAGTAGATACACTGGGCATGTCCTCTAAACAGGAAGAATATTTAGGCACCAACCTCCTTAGAGCTAATGAGCTGCAATACTTGTGTGTTAGTTGCCTATTTGTTGCCAAACTGGATTGACCTGACTGCTCTCTTGGTTCCTTCCTGCCTTGACCTCTGCTTGAACCTGACTACTCTGCCACCTGCCTTGACCAGTGCTTGAACCAGACTACTCTGCCACCTGCCTTGACCAGTGCTTGAACCTGACTACTCTGCCACCTGCCTTGACCAGTGCTTGAACCTGACTACTCTGCCACCTGCCTTGACCAGTGCTTGAACCTGACTACTCTGCCACCTGCCTTGACCGGTGCTTGAACCTGACTACTCTGCCACCTGCCTTGACCGGTGCTTGAACCTGACTACTCTGCCACCTGCCTTGACCGGTGCTTGAACCTGACTACTCTGCCACCTGCCTTGACCGGTGCTTGAACCTGACTACTCTGCCACTTGCCTTGACCAGTGCTTGAACCCGACTACTCTGCCACCTGCCTTGACCAGTGCTTGAACCTGACTACTCTGCCACCTGCCTTGACCAGTGCTTGAACCAGACTACTCTGCCACCTGCCTTGACCAGTGCTTGAACCTGACTACTCTGCCACCTGCCTTGACCAGTGCTTGAACCTGACTACTCTGCCACCTGCCTTGACCAGTGCTTGAACCTGACTACTCTGCCACCTGCCTTGACCAGTGCTTGGGCCTGACTACTCCCATGCCTGCAGCTCTGTGAACGGTCTCCACACCATAGCCCCTCCATTCTATTCTACTGGGGTGATCCTGAGGGCTATGACCTGATGTCAGTTTGCCACAACGTAAACTAGGACCGCCATCTTCACCATCAGGAGCTCTGCTGAAGACCAGCTGCCACATAGATTGTGCAAATCAGGTGAGGCTGAGGGTGTCATAACAGTTCGCAGGTTGGCAGCACTGTCCTTTGTATGGCCGCACTTTTTTTTTCATTTTTGAGAGAGGGTAGGAGCTATATTCGCCTATTCCATACTCAGGCCCTGCTTACTGCTTTGCTACACAAGGATCCTACTTTACTGCTCCTTTTCTCGGGGCAGGTCTGTTAGTAATCTGACCCACTGAAGACAATGCACTCTCCACACGGTTAATATTATATTTCAGTATTTGCAAAGCAAGGAAGCTGAGTCATTGCAGTGACATACAGAGCTCCCCCTGGTGGTCAATCTACAGATATATATATATTTAATACAAAAATTAAAATATGGAAGAGCAAGCTTGCAAAAATGAATAAATCCCATCAAAGATTAAAGGTACAGAAAATGTAACAATACAAGATAATCCATTAATCCGATGGCGTGAGTCTGACTGATGTTTGATGACACTAGATCCCAAAGTAGCCGACTGCGTTTCCAGGTGCCCCAACTCACGGTCAAGGAGCTGGCGCCTCGCTCTGCCAATCCCCATTCCTCTGGAGCTAAGCTCTGATAAGAAAAGCTTAGAAGGAGATTTCGGGCACAGCTATCTGGTGGTGAATCACGTTGGAGCTACAGACCACAGCGGTGCGGAACGTACGGCATCGTTCATTCACTTCACGGCACACCAGCCGGGCTTTCTGAATTTCATTGGGTGATTATCTGGTCTTCTGGAGATGCAATAGGCGTGTTTTTGATTTTTTTGTTCTTCGGTATGTCAAAAAAAAAAAAACAGGGGTTCTCAGATCATTAGGTGACTACCAAGCAGGAGTGGGGAGGACTAGAGCACTACAGCAATGGCTGAAAAACTGTCCACAAGAGCTGACACTCTAGTATGAATCTTGTCAATTCTATTGCAAGTTGCGAGATTGTTCCTACGAAAAATAAATTCTCATTCAAAGACTCAAAGAGGATAGAGGGAGTATGAGAATTTCCAAACTTTGTACTCCATCTCCACAGAGATCACAGTACCCACCAGCAATGCCTTTGCTTTTCTCTCCAGAAGTATGGAGCCATCTTTATTCAGACAACATCCAGGTCACCATACACTTCCTGCACTGAGATGCTGACTAAGAGTTCACACAATCATGTATATCCTGGTGCCCGGCTGTGTTCACAAATGTCGGACACAGATCAGACCCTGCTGCAGACTCTGACTTTGTGACTTTGCGACAAAGTTATAATGTATGGTATAGGTGATCACCGGAGGAAAGGAGACTGGGGAAATGCTTCATCCACTCTAAGGCTAGGTTCACACCTTGTGCCTGTCAGGAACACATGAAAAACTGCACACTTTCCTGACATGCACAGAAACGCGTTGCGCTTGCACGTGGGGTAAACCATAGAAAGCAATGGACAGCCCTACATGTGATGCCCGGTAATGCAATCCCGACCGGAATGCTTTCTTGACATGCACAGAAAGGCGTTGCCCTTGCACATAGGGCAGCCCATTGAATATAACAGACTGCCCTACATACCCTGCTCAGGAATACTTTCCTGACATGCACAGAAATGCGTTGTCCTTGCATGTAGGGCACTCCATCAAAATGAATGGACTGCCCTACCTGCGACATTTGGGAATGCTTTCCTGACCTGGACACATTCCCGACATGCACAGAAACGCATTGCCTTTGCATGGGGGGGGGGGGGTGGGCAGCCCATGGAAATTTATGGACTGCCCTACATGTGCTGCATGGGAATGCAGTCTCACCCTGAATGTTTTCCTGACATGCACAGAAAAGCATTGCCCTTGCACATGGGGCAACCCATTAAATATAATGGACTGCCCTACGTGCGATGCTCCGAAATGCTTTCTTGACCTGGACTCATTCCCGACATACACAAACACGTTGCCCTTGCACATAGGGCAGCCCATTGAGTATAATGGACTGCCCTATACGTGATACCTGGGTATGCAATCCCGACATGAATGCTTTCCCGACATGCACAGAAACGCGTTGCCCTTGCACATGGGGCAACCCATAGAATATAAATGGACTGCCCTACATGCGATGCACAGGAATACTTTCCAAACCTGAATGCTTTCCTAACATGCCCAAAAACATGTTGTCCTTGCGTGTGGGGCAGCCCATTGAAATGAATGGACTGCCCTACACGTGACTTACGGGAACGCTTTCCTGACCTGAATGTTTTCCCGACATGCACAGAAACGCGTTGCCCTAGCACATGGTGCAACCCATTGAATATAATGGGCTGCCCTACACACGACGCTCAGGAATACTCTCCAAACCTGAAAGCTTTCTTAACACGCACAGAAGCGCATTGCCCTTGCACATTAATGGACTGCCCTACACGCGACGCTCAGGAATACTCTCCAAACCTGAATGCTTTCTTAACATGCACACAAACACGTTGCCCTTGCACATGGGGCAACCCATTGAATATAATGGACTGCCCTACATGCGACTCTCCAAAAATGCTATCCTGACCTGGACTCATTCCCAACATGCACAGAAACGTTTTGCCCTTGCACGTGGGGCAGACCATTGAAATTAATGGACTGCCCTACATGCGATATGTGGGAATGCGATCCCGACCTGAAGGCTTTACCCACATGCACAGAAGCGTGTTGCCCTTGCACATGGGGCAACCTATTGAATATAATGGACTGCCCTACATGTGAAGATTGGGAATGCTTTCCTTATCTGAACGGTTTCCCGACGTGCACAGAAACGCATTGCCCTTGTGCGTGAGGCAGCCCATTGAAATTAATGGCCTGCCCTACACATGGGAATGCAGTCTCGCCCTGAATGCTTAATTTACATACACAGAAACGCATTGCCCTTGCACATGGGGCAACCAATGGAATACAATGGGCTGCCCTACACGTGCTGCATGGGGATGCAGTCTCACCCTGAATGCTTTCCTGACATACACAGAAACGCAATGCCCTTGCTCATGGGGAAACCCACTGAAAATAATGGACTGCCCTACATGCGACGCTCTGAAATTCTTTCCTGACCTGGACTCATTCCCGACATGCACAGAAACGCGTTGCTATTTCACATGGGGAAACCCATTGAATATAATGGACTGCGTTACACGTGATGCTCAGCAATACTTTCCAGACCTGAAAGCTTTCCCAACATGCGTAGAAACGCATTGCTCTTGCATGTTGGCCAGCCCATTGAAATGAATAGACTGCTTTACACACAACATGTGTGAATGGTTTCCCAACATGCACAGAAATGCGCTAACTTTTAGCGGATGTGTGGCGGCGCCATTCATTGTTAATGGCACCCCTACGCATCAGCTGATGTATGTGTTTTCAGATGCACCAAAACTACATGGTGCTGGTGCGTTTTTGAAAAAGGGTCAAGGGACTTCTTTCTTTTTTGAACGTAGGGCAGCCCCATTGAAATGAATGGACTGCCCTACACGTGGCACGTGCTCCATCACGCCAACATGGTGTAAACAGAGCCAAAGTGCACTTTAGGGTTCCTTAAGTGCTATTGCAGTTTGGTAAATTGGGTCATTGGCTTATACAATGAACATTAAGGGGTAAAGGGCAAAGTGCAAAGTCTAAAGGGCTTAGTGCAAAAGGGTGTAGACCCACATCAACCAATCAGAGCAGGACTAGATGACAAGATGGGTTCCACCTGGCTTCCATGAAATTTTGTAATTTTCTCTTTGTAATTTTTTTTTTTTTTTCGTATATGCACCTGATGACCCTACACACAAGGATGCCATAGAGGAAGGTTTATGGCTTTTCTAATACGATATAGGGGTCGGCGTAATGCGAGTTCCTTAGATACAGATGACGCCTTCGGTGAAATTGGAATGGGAAACAACGTCATGGCTCTTGAACCTTCTCTAACCTGCTTTAATGTGATTATTGGCTTTTCTTCCCAGAGGAAGATGCAGCGCCGGCTTACAAAGAACTGGATGACTTTCCCCCCGTTCTCTTATAAAAAGAAGTCCCCGGGGGACCAGACGGTGAATTGCAATGCGCGCAGAGACGCTACGTAGCATGGCCGATGGAAAACGGATAAATCAAGGGCCATTATTAAGTGGGTTTCCAGTTTAAGTCATACAACATGCAATGGTGGTCTTCCATACAACATGCAATAGTGATCTTCTTAAAATTAAATAAATCGGTGACTGGCGGAGGCAGCCCCTTTTGATCCTTATAAATGTTGGGTTTACGACTGGCCTAATGGTGCCACCTTGTGATTGTACTGTACTGTTCCTCTTTCTCAGTGCAAGTCTACCAGTCTGTTGATCTCCGTGGCTAACTCTTACATAGTTAATAGTTAACCCACAGGCCTCTTATACCAGTGAGAGCTCCATGGTAGGGTTTTCATCTCCACCATGGCCACTTCAAGAGAACCACCCTCTCCCTGCTCCATTTTCATGTATTGTATGGAACGAAGAGTTCATCAAGACGAGTGAGATACCATAGAGATAGGAGGTGGGTTCACATAATCCAGTGAAAAGCAATCGGGGCCTCTAAGCCCTTGTACACACGGTCGGACATTCTGACAACCAAATCCATTGGATTTTGTCCAACGGATTTTGTCCGAAACTGTTGCATACACTCGGTCGGACAAAGTTGTCAGAAAATCCAATTGTACATAACATGATGACGTTATTTCGTTACGACGGGACTACGTTCAGGCTAGTAGCCAATAGCTTTGGTCTAGAAATTTGATCTGAGCATGCGTGGCACTTTGTCCGTCGGAGTAGGCTACACATGAACAGAGTATGTCCGATCGGAGCATTTTGTCGGAAAATTCTACGGACAAGTTGGAAAACTTGGTCCGTCGGATACTCCGAAGGAAACAGTCCGATGGAGACCACACACAGTTGGATTAACCGACAAAACGGTCCGATAGGACACATTCCGTCGGAATCTCCGAACGTGTGTACAAGGGCTTACATAGTTAATAGTTAACCCACAGGCCTCTTATACCAGGGAGAGCTCCTTGGTAGGGTTTTCATCTCCACCATGGCCACTTCAAGAAAACCACCCTCTCCCTGATCCATTTTCCATGTATTGTACGGAACGAAGAGTTCATCAAGAAGAGTGAGATACCATAGAGGTAAGAGGTGGATTCACAAAAATCCAGTGAAAAGCAAGCTGGGCCTCTAAGCCCTTGTACACGCGGTCGGACATTCTGATGGAAAATGTCCGATCGGACCGTGTTGTCGGATAATCCGACCATGTGTGGGCTCCATCGGACTGTTTCCGTCGGAATATCCGACCGACAAAGTTTTAGAGCTGGGCTATTAAATTTTCCGACAACATGGTCCAATGGGACTTTGTCCTATCGTTCGTAGAGAATTACGATCGGACAAAGTGCCACGCATGCTCAGATCAAATTACAAGACCAAAGCTATTGGCTACTAGCCTGAACAACGTAGTCCCGTCGTAACGAAATAACGTCACTACGTTCCGAACGATCAGATTTTCCGACAACTTTGTCTGACCGTGTGTGGGCTCCATCAGACTGTTTCCGCGGGAATATCTGACCGACAAAGTTTTAGAGCTGGGCTATAAAATTTTCCGACAACATGATCCGATGGGACTTTGTCCTATCGTTCGTAGAGAATTCTGATCGGACAAAGTGCCACGCATGCTCAGATCAAATTCAGAGACCAAAGCTATTGGCTACTAGCCTGAACGTTGTCCCGTCGTAACGAAATTACGTCATCACGTTCCGAGCGATCGGATTTTCCGACAACTTTGTCCGACTGTGTGTATGCAACACAAGTTTCGGACAAAATCCGTCGGACAAAATTCGACGGATTTTGTTGTCGGAATGTCCGACCCGTGTGTACAAGGGCTAAGAGATATAAGCGGGTAATTGAAACTGCCAGCAACTGCCTGTAATGGAATATCAGCTTTGGATAAATGTATTTGGACAGTTCGGGAGGAAAGGGGGACTCAGGTGTTGGGTACATAATAGGTATAGTTATGGAAGATTGAAAAACAGAAAGAATAAGAGAAAGTTGAGAAAATGAAATTTGAGTCCAGGAGAAGGACGCTTGAGGAGAGAGGGGTGGACAGACTTGTGTCCAGAAGAGGGCTGGTGGAGGAGAGAAGGATGGACAGACTTGCGTCCAGAAGAGGGCTGGTGGAGGAGAGAGGGATGGACAGACTTGTGTCCAGAAGAGGGATGGCGGAGGAGAGAGGGGTGGACAGACTTGTGTCCAGAAGAGGGATGGTGGAGGAGAGAGGGGTGGACAGACTTGTGTCCAGAAGAGGGATGGCGGAGGAGAGAGGGGTGGACAGACTTATGTCCAGAAGAGGGCTGGTGGAGGAGAGAGGGATGGACAGACTTGTGTCCAGAAGAGGGCTGGTGGAGGAGAGAGTGGTGGACAGACTTATGTCCAGAAGAGGGCTGGTGGAGGAGAGAGGGATGGACAGACTTGTGTCCAGAAGAGGGCTGGTGGAGGAGAGAGTGGTGGACAGACTTATGTCCAGAAGAGGGCTGGTGGAGGAGAGAGGGATGGACAGACTTGTGTCCAGAAGAGGGATGGTGGAGGAGAGAAGGGTGGACAGACTGGACAGAGAGGCACACTTATGGAGAATGAAAGGATGGAGGATTTAGGTTCAGAAGAGCAACAGTTATGGAGGATGGAAGGATGCAGGATTTAGTCTGTTTGTGGAGAATGGAAGGATGGAGGATTTAGGTTCAGAAGAGGAACAGTTGTGGAGTATGGAAGGATGGAGGATTTAGGTTCAGAAGAGGAATAGTTGTGGAGGATGGAAGGACGGAGGATTTTGATTCAGAAGAGGAACAGTTGTGGAGGATGGAAGAACGGAGGATTTAGGTTCAGAAGAGGAACAGTTGTGGAGGATGGAAGGATGGAGGATTTTGGTTCAGAAGAGGAACAGTTGTGGAGGATGGAAGGATGGAGGGTTTAGGTTCAGAAGAGGAACAGTTGTGGAGGATGGAAGGACGGAGGGTTTTGGTTCAGAAGAGGAACAGTTGTGGAGGATGGAAGAACGGAGGATTTAGGTTCAGAAGAGGAACAGTTGTGGAGGATGGAAGGATGGAGGATTTTGGTTCAGAAGAGGAACAGTTGTGGAGGATGGAAGGATGGAGGGTTTAGGTTCAGAAGAGGAACAGTTGTGGAGGATGGAAGGACGGAGGGTTTAGGTTCAGAAGAGGAACAGTTGTGGAGGATGGAAGGATGCAGGATTTAGTCTGATTGTGGAGAATGGAAGGACGGAGGATTTAGGTTCAGAAGAGGAATAGTTGTGGAGTATGGAAGGATGGAGGATTTAGGTTCAGAAGAGGAACAGTTGTGGAGTATGGAAGGATGGAGGATTTAGGTTCAGAAGAGGAACAGTTGTGGAGTATGGAAGGATGGAGGATTTAGGTTCAGAAGAGGAACAGTTGTGGAGTATGGAAGGATGGAGGATTTAGGTTCAGAAGAGGAATAGTTGTGGAGGATGGAAGGACGGAGGATTTTGATTCAGAAGAGGAACAGTTGTGGAGGATGGAAGAACGGAGGATTTTGATTCAGAAGAGGAACAGTTGTGGAGGATGGAAGAACGGAGGATTTAGGTTCAGAAGAGGAACAGTTGTGGAGGATGGAAGGACGGAGGATTTAGGTACAGAAGAGGAACAGTTGTGGAGTATGGAAGGATGGAGGATTTAGGTTCAGAAGAGGAACAGTTGTGGAGTATGGAAGGATGGAGGATTTAGGTTCAGAAGAGGAATAGTTGTGGAGGATGGAAGGACGGAGGATTTTGATTCAGAAGAGGAACAGTTGTGGAGGATGGAAGAACGGAGGATTTAGGTTCAGAAGAGGAACAGTTGTGGAGGATGGAAGAACGGAGGATTTAGGTTCAGAAGAGGAACAGTTGTGGAGGATGGAAGGATGGAGGATTTTGGTTCAGAAGAGGAACAGTTGTGGAGGATGGAAGGATGGAGGGTTTAGGTTCAGAAGAGGAACAGTTGTGGAGGATGGAAGGACGGAGGGTTTTGGTTCAGAAGAGGAACAGTTGTGGAGGATGGAAGAACGGAGGATTTAGGTTCAGAAGAGGAACAGTTGTGGAGGATGGAAGGATGGAGGATTTTGGTTCAGAAGAGGAACAGTTGTGGAGGATGGAAGGATGGAGGATTTTGGTTCAGAAGAGGAACAGTTGTGGAGGATGGAAGGATGGAGGGTTTAGGTTCAGAAGAGGAACAGTTGTGGAGGATGGAAGGACGGAGGATTTAGGTTCAGAAGAGGAACAGTTGTGGAGGATGGAAGGATGGAGGATTTTGGTTCAGAAGAGGAACAGTTGTGGAGGATGGAAGGACGGAGGGTTTTGGTTCAGAAGAGGAACAGTTGTGGAGGATGGAAGGACGGAGGATTTTGGTTCAGAAGAGGAACAGTTGTGGAGGATGGAAGGATGGAGGATTTAGGTTCAGAAGAGGAACAGTTGTGGAGGATGGAAGGATGGAGGATTTTGGTTCAGAAGAGGAACAGTTGTGGAGGATGGAAGGATGGAGGATTTTGGTTCAGAAGAGGAACAGTTGTGGAGGATGGAAGGATGGAGGGTTTAGGTTCAGAAGAGGAACAGTTGTGGAGGATGGAAGGACGGAGGGTTTTGGTTCAGAAGAGGAACAGTTGTGGAGGATGGAAGAACGGAGGATTTAGGTTCAGAAGAGGAACAGTTGTGGAGGATGGAAGGATGGAGGATTTTGGTTCAGAAGAGGAACAGTTGTGGAGGATGGAAGGATGGAGGGTTTAGGTTCAGTTGTGGAGGATTGAAGGATGGAGGATTCAGGTCCAGAGACGAGGACAGTTGTAAAGCAGAGGGACATTTAGAAGATATGAACTCAGTTCAACCCCTCAAGCTTGCTCTGTGTAGCTGAGGCTTAGGTTTACAAAGATTGCCTGTCAGGAGTGCAGCCCTATCCAGGCGTCCCCCATACGGGCCCCCCGGCCTCTGACAGCTCGAACAATACTAGGAAAATAAGTGGCTCGGCCAGGCAATGTTTTTCTTCAAAGCGGCCAGCTGTTATACGACTCACTGCCTGCACTCTGAGAGGATCTGGAGTTTTTATCAGTGCCCGGCCACAGCTGGGTAAACTGAAATCTGGGCGACACAGTCATTCCTCAGCATTGCCAGAGCAGCCAAAAGAAAAAAAAAAAAAAGAAGAATACGGCCCATGGACGCGCAGTGACATCTTCATTCCAACAAAAATGACCTTCTGGTGGTCTCAACCTTTGCAATGGTGAACCATGCCATGCGCTGGCCACCAGGGGTGCATAAGACAAGGTGACAACGGAGATGCAAGATTAGGAGACAGTTGTCCCCCCATAACAGGAAGTGCCTGAACACGGCGGGATCGCCGGGGACTGTTTTATTGGGACCTGCAGACATAGAAGATTGAGAACAAATTTTTTAGAAGAACGAAAAGACGTTGAAGCTTCCATGAGATTTTAGTAATTGGGTTTAAGCGTTCGGTTAGCGCACAGCAAAGGCGCTTTTTTTTTTAATTGAAACCCTTTGATCTAATTTAGGATTCAGTTCTTGGAGTCGTTACTAAGCCTGGTGCACGCCAACCCAAATCTACAGCTTTGGCCTTGCAGGTTCCAATTAAGTCAGATTAGAAAGTGTGATATACAGTTCAGCAATTTTGTTGCAAGCGAGTGTTTTCACGCTTCCCGCCATGTTTTATTTTTTATAGAACAAATAATGAACATCGGTAATTCTGCTGTTGATAGGTCACTCCCCCTCCCACCATTTTTTTTTTTTTCAACATTGCGTTCGACTTTCGAAGCTGTTTGCCAAAAGGTTGTCACTACATGGAGGTCACATGATGATTCTGGAAGGGTGTTGGATCAAAGGCTGGCTTATTTTTCAGATAGAATCCGGCGGCGAGAGCACATCATCTGACCGTTGAGCGATTTATCTCAGGCTAGGTTGTTTTTCATGTCCAGATGGTTTGGGGGTCAGTTTGTCACAACAATGGCGAACGGTAGAATTTTTAAGTCTGATCGTTCCCTCAACAGAGACCGGTCGATTTCAGTAGTTAAGATATCGCCATAACTTACAATAGCAAGTTATCGATTACATTTCTGTTTCCACCATGTGATCTCATAATAATCGAACCAATCGAAATATGATCGTGTTCATGACCCAGGCGTCTTCTTTCTGCCAATCAATGCAACACGGTTGATAACTTTCCACACTGGCTAAGCGACTTCGTTTGATCGCATCCAATCAAAGTTGGGTCAATTAAGTAGATTGATCAGAAGGGAAGTTACGCAATTTGGTTGTTTGCAGATTCGAGCATTTTGATTGAATTGCACATCGACTGGTTGATAAATGTTGACCGCGTGTAAGTGGCGCAGCCTGGGTTGCTAGCGGCAAGAGCACTGCCGCAACACTCAGCGGGAGCGCGCCGCTCGCCCTCCCCTCGATTCCGACCACTTTGATCTACAACGGACCCACCCACACACCCTAAGGCTTGGTTCACACCTAACAGGCGCAGCTGAGAGCGCGCGCATTTCTTGAGCGTTTTCAGCGTTCTGAGCGTTTTCAGCGCATTCATTTCAATAGGCTTCCCTACGCACCAAAAACATGGGAGAGAAGTCCTTCTCTTTTAAAAAAAAACGCCCTGCACCCAAGCACAAGTGGCTGCAGCGCCACGAGGTTTTGGCACGTACAAAAACGCGCGTTTTGCAGACGCATTGGGGGTGCCGTTAACAATTAATGGCACCTTCATACATCTGCTAAAGGGGAGAGTGTTGGGTAAGCATGCAACTTTGTGCACGTTCCTGGCATGCAAAGATCTGAACCTAACCGCATACTGCACTTTCAGAAAATCACCAAAAAATGCAATCATCTCATAGACGTCTATGGTAAAGCGTGGGTAACCCATACGTAAAAAAAAAAAAACGCGGTTTGGTCGCACCCCGGCAATGTGAAACCACCCTAAGTCTTCATACAGTACACACTATACGTAGACTTTTTTCTGCAGAAACTGACCAGATTGAAAGCCTTTCATTCTTTTAATTTTTTTTTCGCCCACCAAACTAACCTTAGGCGTTTCAATCCCGTGCGCCTTTCCATTTTAAACACATGACAGGTTACGTACGATTTTTTTTCTCAATACAGCCATTCTCATCACCACATTTTCCAACGCTGAAAGCATTTTTTCCAGCAACACATGCAGTACGCAAACAGTAATGTACGGTATTGAAAAACAAAAATGGCGGCGATGGAAATGACATCATCGATTCAGGAATGTGTTTTTCTTTAAAAACTTAGCGACTCGTGCAAAACGCGTCTTTTAAAATTCACATTACAAGCCCAGATAAGAAACAAGCACAAAAAACACATCTTTTTAAATGCAGTAGCGCCACCATTGGCACACTGGCTCCACAGAGCTGTAAGCGGTACCAAATGTTGGCATCAAGACACCCATGCTAGGTGCGGTTCAGAAGCCTCTTGGGGAAATAGCTGAGCCACCCCCAATGCATGGTGGGGTGTTCTTGGGGGGGTCCCTAATGCACATTTATGCAATCCTGGGCATGAACTGCACAGAAGCAATACCAAAGAAACATGGTGGTGGTACCTAGTTTGGCCTGGATGGCTTAAACCATTGACAGGTCCTCTTGACTTTTTTTAAATTATTATTATACATGTGCATGCCATATGCTGGCGGCTGAATGATTGTCTCTTACCTGGTATCAGTCTTTATACCTAGAGGAGCCAATCCTAACCAGCATTCTGTGGAATCCTAGGGTTCCTCCAGTGCTGGCTAGGGGTCCCTTGAGTTCTGGCCAACTAACCTCCTATCTGGTGGTGCCTGCATAGTTCCAGGTCTAACGCCTCTTGGCAGAGTCAGCGTTGGCAGGTCCTCTTTACTTTTTTTAATGATTATTATACATGTGCACGCCATACGATGGGGGCCTAATGATTGGCTCTTATCTGGTGTCCCTTTATACCCAGAGGAGCCAATCCTAACCAGGATTCTGTGGAATCCTAGGGTTCTTCCAGTGTTGGCTAGGGGTTCCTTGAGTTCTGGAAAACTAACCTCCTATTTGGTGGTGCCTGCATCGTTCCAGGTCCAATGCCTCTTGGTAGAGCGACCGTTGACAGGTCCTCTTTACTTTTTTTTTTTATGATTATTATACATGTGCATGTCATATGTTGGCAGCCTATTGATTGGCTCTTATCTGGTGTCCCTTTATACCTAGAGGAGCCAATCCTAACCAGGATTCTGTGGAATCCTAGGGTTTCTCCAGTGGTGGCTAGGTGTTCCTTGAGTTCTGGCTAACTAACCTCCTATCTGGTGGTGCCTGCATAGTTCCAGGTTCTATGACTCTTGGCAGAGCCAGCGTTATCACTGTAAGGGTGTTGTTATGGCCAGCTTGTAAAGGGGGCATTCTTCCCCTGGGCCGGGAACAAGGGGTGGGCAGGAGGGGCGGCTTCTCTGGGTGCAATGAACTGTTTATTACAGGGATGGGGGCATCTTGACCCTCACCTTAGGGGGAAGGGGGGGGGGGGGGGGGGAATTTGGCATCTTTGCCATGGGCACTGGATGACCTTGTCCCACCACTGTTCTTCCCACTTACCACCATATTCTCCCAATGACCCCCAATGGACTAATCTCACCAGAGACTTGAAAATGTTTTCAAGGGTTCCTTGAAAAAAAAGGTTGAGAAAGGCTGATCTAGAGATATACATATGCATGTAGTCACGTGTTATTCCGTGAAAAGACGTGAGTCTATGTATAGCTTATAATTATATATTTACATGAGGTCAGCCATGCATGCTTATTGCATAAAGAGACTCTGCTTCCGCTCCTCTTCCTTAGTGCACACCCACGTTTTCAGAGCTCTGTCCATAGACTTTCACTGCTCTCCAAGGAGATGATCCTAAAATTCTTACAGGAATCATTCAGCACTGGTACTGACTGCCCTGTCTGACACACAGGAAGCCACTAGAGGGAGCACCTACAACCTGGTATATGAAATACATTGATGAATATATGACACGGGTGTGAGTGAGCATCACATACAGGCTAATTTTACAGTAATAACTCAAGATGAGAATTTGCCTAAAGTACACTTTATGTCCATGTTGACTCAATCGCTTTTAAGTAACTTTCGATCTCAAAAAAAAATGATGGGGATAGATGGAAACAAGCATCAAGAAATCACAAAACAATCAGAACCATTGGCTGGCTTGACCCATCTATCTGCTTTAGCGATCCAGCACTGCAAATCACCAAAAATTTACATAAATTGTATGTGTTACATGAAATTTTCTATTTGGTCCTATGTGCCAACCAATTGTGCCACTTTGATGGGGGGTGGGCACAAGCAATCACAAAACAATCGGAACCATTGGCAGTAAGCTAGTTTGACCCATCTATCTGCTTTCACGATCCAACACTGCAAATCACCAAAAATGTACGTAAATTTTATGCGTTACCCCAAATTTGCTGTTTGGTTCTATGTGCCAACCAATGGCACTACTTTGATGGGGGGAGGGGTTGGGAACAAACAATCACAAAACAATCGGTACCATTGGCAGTAAGCTGGCTTGTCCCATTGATCTGCTTTCACGATAAAAAACTGCAAATCACCAAAAATTTACGTAAATTTTATGTGTTACCCAAAATTTGCTGTTTGGTCCTATGTGCCAACCAATGGCGCCAATTTTATGGGGGGGGGGGGCACAAACAATCTCAAAACAATCTGAACCATTGGCATTAAGCTGGCTTGACCCATTTATCTGCTTTCACGATCCAACACTGCAAATCACCAAAAATCTACGTAAATTTTATGTGTTACCCAAAATTTGCTGTTTGGTCCTATGTGCCAACCAATGGCGCCACTTTGATGTGGGGGGGGGGGCGATGGGCACAAGCAATCTCAAAACAATGTGAATCATTGGCAGTAAGCTGGCTTGACCCATTTATCTGCTTTCACGATCCAAAACTGAAAATCACCAAAAATTTACGTAAATTTTATGTGTTACCCAAAATTTGCTGTTTGGTCCTATGTGCCAACCAAAGGTGCCACTTTGATGTGTGTGGGGGGGGGGCGATGGGCACAAGCAATCTCAAAACAATCTGAACCATTGGCAGTAAGCTGGCTTGACCCATTTATCTGCTTTCACGATCCAACACTGCAAATCACCAAAAAAATTTACGTAAATTTTCTGTTTGGCTTCATGTGCCAACCTATGGCACTACTTTGACACCATTGCGACCGATACTTTTGCAAAAAACGCCAGCAGAGCAAGAGACATTTGGTCAAGTAGGAAAATCAAGGATCATTCAAAAACATTTCCAGAGAACTCCAAAAAATTTGGGACTACCCCAGAGACCGGCCAACCAGGGTCACGTGTCATGGATGCAAAGGAATCAATGTGTTGGTTGACCACTTGAAGACCCATTTACGCTCTATTTAATTATTTCGATGTCTTGGCCATTACCACACCAGAATAACCGCAAATACACTTATGATATCAGAAATCCATCAGCCCTCCGTGATCCTCAAAGCATCGGCCCCAGCTATGACGGACGCAAACGGCGCCTCTGCCAAAATTTGGGGGCCTGTCCGAACTGTCCCTTTAAATGCTTCTATGTACGGCCAACGTTGGGTGCAAACCGTACTCAGCTCCAGCAAGCCAACGACTGGGAATATAACGAGCTAAGAGAAGAAAAGCACCGACATAGGCGAGCCTTTATTCCGCTAAGCGGAGGAACAAGCAACCTTAATATGATAAAAATTGATCTCTTTGTCCTGCGCAAAAAAAAAAAAAAAAAAAAAACAGACGTTGTTCAGTCTGCAAGACTCTGTTTTGTGCCGTGTAAGTTATTACTCGGTACAAAGCGGTAGATAAGCAGCTCGGCGTTGGCTCGGCATCGGCACACAATTATCTGTATCATAAACCCCCCGTGCACGGTACGTATACACCAACCGTCACGCGGTGCTGGCCCTTTGCGACACATCTCCAGGGATTTTTATAGAAACAATCTATCTATAGCCAAGGTAGAGAAAAGGGTTAATTGGCCTCGGTGATAACTCCAATTAAGCAGATTCGGGGTAAGGCGAAACCAAAAAAAAAAAAAAAATGATAAAAATAACTGAGCAGGCAATAACAAAAAAAAAAAAAAAAATGATAAAAAAAATATCTGAGCAGGCAAGACAACACAAACCGAAGAGGAACAATAAATATAAGAAGAACTGAGCAAGCAAGAAAAAAAAAAATCAAAAACAATAACCGAGAGGCAATGCCGGCACAAAGCAAAGAAAAATAATAAAAAAATATATATATTAACTGTGAAAGCAAAAGAGCAACAATCAAATATAATAACTGAGGGGGCAAAGACAACACACAAAGCAAAGAACAATAATAATAAAAGAAAAATGTTAACCTAGAAAGCAAAAACAACAACAACCAAAAAAGAATAATAAACACATAATTATAACTGAGTAGTCCATAACTCCGGTGACTTATCAAAAGGGAATGTGTACAGTAATGCTTAGAATTTATTTTAACTGCTTAAATCCCGACTCAGCTGGCAGTGATAACTGCTATGTTTTTTTTTTTTGGAGAGCTCGTTGGCCAACCGGTGCCCAGGCTGTGATTCCACAGTAGAAAGGTTGGATATTTTCTAGCATCGGCCACCATCCAAAGTAACCCAGGCTTCAATTCTGGAATTGAAAAGGGTCAGATATTCTCTAGGGTCAAGTAACGCCAAGGTGTCCAACCTCACTAAAGGTGCCCAGGCTTCGAATTCCAGAATTGAAAGGTTGGATGATCTCTGGAGTCAGTGAGAAACTAAATCCAAAAGGTGCCCAGGTTTCGATTCCAGAATCGAAAGGTTGGACATTCTCTAAAGTCAACAACAAGTAAAGCCAAGGTGCCCCTTCGACTCCAGAATTGAAAGGTTGGATGATCTCTACAGTCAATGACAACTAAAGCCAAGATGCCAACCCCACCAAGCTGCCCAGGCTTTGCTTCCGGAATTGAAATGGTCACGTATTCTCTAGGGTCAATGACAAGTAGCACCAAGGTGTTAAGCCCCACCAAGGCGCCCAGGCTTTGATTCCAGAATTGAAGGGTTGCGTGATCTCTACAGTCAATGACAACTAAAGCCAAGATGCCAACCCCACCAAGCTGCCCAGGCTTTGATTCTAGAATTGAAATGGTCATGTATTCTCTAGGGTCAATGACAAGTAGCACCAAGGCGTTAAACCCTACCAAGGTGCCCAGACTTTGATTCCAGAATTGAAGGGTTGCGTGATCTCTACAGTCAATGACAACTAAAGCCAAGATGCCAACCCCACCAAGCTGCCCAGGCTTTGATTCTAGAATTGAAATGGTCACGTATTCTCTAGGGTCAATGACAAGTAGCACCAAGGCGTTAAACCCTACCAAGGTGCCCAGACTTTGATTCCAGAATTGAAGGGTTGCGTGATCTCTACAGTCAATGACAACTAAAGCCAAGATGCCAACCCCACCAAGCTGCCCAGGCTTTGATTCTAGAATTGAAATGGTCAGATATTCTGTAGGGTCAATGACAAGTAGCACCAAGGTGTTAAGCCCCACCAAGGCGCCCAGACTTTGATTCCAGAATTGAAGGGTTGCGTGATCTCTACAGTCAATGACAACTAAAGCCAAGATGCCACCCCCACCAAGCTACCCAGGCTTTGCTTCCGGAATTGAAATGGTCACGTATTCTCCCCACCAAGCTGCCCAGGCTTTGATTCTAGAATTGAAATGGTCACGTATTCTCTAGGGTCAAGGACAAGTTGCACCCAGGTGTTAAACCCTACCAAGGTGCCAGGCTTTAATTCCAGAATTGAAGGGTTGCATGATCTCTAAAGTCAATGACAACTAAAGCCAAGCTGCCCAACCTCACCTGAATTTAAAGGGTCGGGTATTCTCTAGGGTCAATAACAAGTAGCACCAAAGAGTCCAGTGCCACCAAGGTGCCCAGGTTTTAATTCCAGAATTGAACGATGGGATATTCTCTAGAGTCAATGACAAGTAGCACCAAGGAGCCCAGCGCCACCAAAGTGCCCATGTTTCAATTCCAGAATTGAAAGGGTCAGACATTCTCTAGAGTTAATAGTAAAGCCAATGTGCCCACCCCACCAAGGTGCCCGGGTTTTTCGATTCCAGAATCGAAAGCTGGGATATTCTCTGTGGTCAATCGCAAGTAGCACCAAAGCGGCCAATACTGCCAAGGTGCCCAGGTTTTTTCGATTCCAGAATTGAAAGATTTGATATTCTCTAGCATCAATGACAAGTATAGCCAAAGGTACCCAACGCCACCAAGATGCCCAGTCCTCAATTCCAGAATGGAAAGGGTCAGATGTTCTCTAGCGTCAATGACAAGTAGCGTAGGGGGGGGTCAAGCCGGTCGTTTTTTCCACGAGCTACCTTGCAGTCCCAAACAAACATGACACTACCGGAGGTTCTGCCGCCGCCACAGCCGGAGACTTGCCACTGACAGCTGACGGTGCACAATGGAAAGGCGGGGGGGGGGGGGGGTCCTTAAACCCGCAGTGGACTTTATGTCTACTCGGCCAACAACAAACCCCCCCCCCCCCCCCCCCCCCCGCCGCTTATCCTTTGTTGCTCAGCACAAAAACTTCTCCAAACAACGCCAGACCAGTCCGGCAGAACACAACCCAGACCTTGGCACTGAACCACAGAGCTGGCAATCTAAATTGCCCCTTTCTCCCACCATACAAAATCCAAAAACACCACAACGGTTAAAAAAAAAAACGGAGAAATGGAGCTTACCTTGTTCTATTCTTTTCCCCAAGGCGCTGATGAGTTGGGTTAGTTTCCTCATCCGATGAAGGGGATTTCGAAGGGGGGGGGGGACAAAAAGGAAGGGGGGGTGGGGGGAGGGTTGGGGGTGGAGGGGTGGTGGTGGTGGTGGCCCTTTGCCCCAGATTCCTGGGCTCCTTGGAGTTGAGTAATTCCGTAGTGGTAGTTCAGTGTGCAGACCCAGCTCTCTGTCTCCTAACTGGAAGCAGCGAAAACAAACTACTGCATGCCAGGAGAAGGCAGAGAGACAGCCCAGGATCACTCCCTGAATCCCAACCCAACCCCTCCCACCCCGCTCCTCCTCCTTCTCCTGCCTGGAGCTTCAGCCTCCAGAGCTGTCAACGCAATTCTGATGTCTAATCCCTCAGCTCCAAGATCCCTCAGCTCCAAGATCCCTCAGCTCCAAGTCCATCAAGATCCCAGATTACTCAGCTCCAAGATCCCTCAGCTCCAAGATCCATCAGCTCCAAGATCCCTCAGCTCCAAGATCCCTCAGCTCCAAGATCCCTCAACTCCAAAATCCCTCAGCTCCAAAATCCCTCAACTCCAAGATCCCTCAGCTCCAAGATCCCTCAACTCCAAGATCCCTCAGCTCCAAGATCCCTCAGCCCCAAGATCCCTCAGCTCCAAGATCCCTCAGCTCCAAGATCCCTCAACTCCAAGATCCCTCAGCTCCAAGATCCCCCAACTCCAAGATCCCTCAACTCCAAGATCCCTCAACTCCAAGATCCCCCAACTCCAAGATCCCTCAGCTCCAAGATCCCTCAACTCCAAGATCCCTCAGCTCCAAGATCCCCCAACTCCAAGATCCCTCAGCTCCAAGATCCCTCAACTCCAAGATCGCTCAGCTCCAAGATCCCCCAACTCCAAGATCCCTCAGCTCCAAGATCCCTCAGCTCCAAGATCCCTCAACTCCAAGATCCCTCAGCTCCAAAATCCCTCAGCTCCAAGATCCCTCAACTCCAAGATCCCTCAGCTCCAAGATCCCTCAGCTCCAAAATCCCTCAGATCCAAGATCCCTCAGCTCCAAAATCCCTCAGCTCCAAGATCCCTCAGCTTCAAGATCCCTCAGCTCCAAGATCCCTCAACTCCAAAATCCCTCAACTCCAAGATCCCTCAGCTCCAAGATCCCTCAACTCCAAGATCCCTCAACTCCAAGATCCCTCAGCTCCAAGATCCCTCAACTCCAAGATCCCTCAACTCCAAGATCCCTCAGCTCCAAGATCCCCCAACTCCAAGATCCCTCAACTCCAAGATCCCTCAGCTCCAAGATCCCTCAACTCCAAGATCCCTCAGCTCCAAGATCCCTCAACTCCAAGATCCCTCAGCTCCAAGATCCCTCAGCTCCAAGATCCCTCAACTCCAAGATCCCTCAACTCCAAGATCCCTCAGCTCCAAGATCCCTCAATTCCAAGATCCCTCAGCTCCAAGATCCCTCAACTCCAAGATCCCTCAGCTCCAAGATCCCTCAGCTCCAAGATCCCTCAGCTCCAAGATCCATCAGCTCCAAGATCCCTCAGCTCCAAGATCCCTCAGCTCCAAGATCCCTCAACTCCAAGATCCCTCAGCTCCAAGATCCATCAGCTCCAAGATCCCTCAGCTCCAAGATCCCTCAGCTCCAAGATCCATCAGCTCCAAGATCCCTCAGCTCCAAGATCCCTCAGCTCCAAGATCCCTCAACTCCAAAATCCCTCAGCTCCAAAATCCCTCAACTCCAAGATCCCTCAGCTCCAAGATCCCTCAACTCCAAGATCCCTCAGCTCCAAGATCCCTCAGCCCCAAGATCCCTCAGCTCCAAGATCCCTCAGCTCCAAGATCCCTCAACTCCAAGATCCCTCAGCTCCAAGATCCCCCAACTCCAAGATCCCTCAACTCCAAGATCCCTCAACTCCAAGATCCCCCAACTCCAAGATCCCTCAGCTCCAAGATCCCTCAACTCCAAGATCCCTCAGCTCCAAGATCCCCCAACTCCAAGATCCCTCAGCTCCAAGATCCCTCAACTCCAAGATCGCTCAGCTCCAAGATCCCCCAACTCCAAGATCCCTCAGCTCCAAGATCCCTCAGCTCCAAGATCCCTCAACTCCAAGATCCCTCAGCTCCAAAATCCCTCAGCTCCAAGATCCCTCAACTCCAAGATCCCTCAGCTCCAAGATCCCTCAGCTCCAAAATCCCTCAGATCCAAGATCCCTCAGCTCCAAAATCCCTCAGCTCCAAGATCCCTCAGCTTCAAGATCCCTCAGCTCCAAGATCCCTCAACTCCAAAATCCCTCAACTCCAAGATCCCTCAGCTCCAAGATCCCTCAACTCCAAGATCCCTCAACTCCAAGATCCCTCAGCTCCAAGATCCCTCAACTCCAAGATCCCTCAACTCCAAGATCCCTCAGCTCCAAGATCCCCCAACTCCAAGATCCCTCAACTCCAAGATCCCTCAGCTCCAAGATCCCTCAACTCCAAGATCCCTCAGCTCCAAGATCCCTCAACTCCAAGATCCCTCAGCTCCAAGATCCCTCAGCTCCAAGATCCCTCAACTCCAAGATCCCTCAACTCCAAGATCCCTCAGCTCCAAGATCCCTCAATTCCAAGATCCCTCAGCTCCAAGATCCCTCAACTCCAAGATCCCTCAGCTCCAAGATCCCTCAGCTCCAAGATCCCTCAGCTCCAAGATCCATCAGCTCCAAGATCCCTCAGCTCCAAGATCCCTCAGCTCCAAGATCCCTCAACTCCAAAATCCCTCAGCTCCAAAATCCCTCAACTCCAAGATCCCTCAGCTCCAAGATCCCTCAACTCCAAGATCCCTCAGCTCCAAGATCCCTCAGCCCCAAGATCCCTCAGCTCCAAGATCCCTCAGCTCCAAGATCCCTCAACTCCAAGATCCCTCAGCTCCAAGATCCCCCAACTCCAAGATCCCTCAACTCCAAGATCCCTCAACTCCAAGATCCCCCAACTCCAAGATCCCTCAGCTCCAAGATCCCTCAACTCCAAGATCCCTCAGCTCCAAGATCCCCCAACTCCAAGATCCCTCAGCTCCAAGATCCCTCAACTCCAAGATCGCTCAGCTCCAAGATCCCCCAACTCCAAGATCCCTCAGCTCCAAGATCCCTCAGCTCCAAGATCCCTCAACTCCAAGATCCCTCAGCTCCAAAATCCCTCAGCTCCAAGATCCCTCAACTCCAAGATCCCTCAGCTCCAAGATCCCTCAGCTCCAAAATCCCTCAGATCCAAGATCCCTCAGCTCCAAAATCCCTCAGCTCCAAGATCCCTCAGCTTCAAGATCCCTCAGCTCCAAGATCCCTCAACTCCAAAATCCCTCAACTCCAAGATCCCTCAGCTCCAAGATCCCTCAACTCCAAGATCCCTCAACTCCAAGATCCCTCAGCTCCAAGATCCCTCAACTCCAAGATCCCTCAACTCCAAGATCCCTCAGCTCCAAGATCCCCCAACTCCAAGATCCCTCAACTCCAAGATCCCTCAGCTCCAAGATCCCTCAACTCCAAGATCCCTCAGCTCCAAGATCCCTCAACTCCAAGATCCCTCAGCTCCAAGATCCCTCAGCTCCAAGATCCCTCAACTCCAAGATCCCTCAACTCCAAGATCCCTCAGCTCCAAGATCCCTCAATTCCAAGATCCCTCAGCTCCAAGATCCCTCAACTCCAAGATCCCTCAGCTCCAAGATCCCTCAGCTCCAAGATCCCTCAACTCCGAGATCCCTCAACTCCAAGATCCCTCAGCTCCAAGATCCCTCAATTCCAAGATCCCTCAACTCCAAGATCCCTCAGCTCCAAGATCCCTCAACTCCAAGATCCCTCAGCTCCAAGATCCCTCAGCTCCAAGATCCCTCAGCTCCAAGATCCCTCAGCTCCAAGATCCCCCAGCTCCAAGATCCCTCAGCTTCAAGATCCCTCAACTCCAAGATCCCTCAGCTCCAAGATCCCTCAGCTCCAAGACCCTTCAGCTCCAAGACCCCTCAGCTCCAAGATCCCTCAGCTCCAAAATCCCTCAGCTCCAAGATCGCTCAGCTCCAACATCCCTCCCTCAGCTCCAAGATCCCTCAGCTCCACAATCCCTCAGCTCCAAGATCCCTCAGCTCCAAGATCCCTCAGCTCCAAGATCCCCCAGCTCCAAGATCCCTCAGCTTCAAGATCCCTCAACTCCAAGATCCCTCAGCTCCAAGATCCCTCAACTCCAAGATCCCTCAGCTTCAAGATCTCTCAGCTCCAAGACCCCTCAGCTCCAAGACCCCTCAGCTCCAAGACCCCTCAGCTCCAAGATCCCTCAGCTCCAAAATCCCTCAGCTCCAAGATCCCTCAGCTCCAAGATCCCTCAACTCCAAGATCCCTCAGCTTCAAGATCCCTCAGCTTCAAGATCCCTCAGCTTCAAGATCCCTCAGCTTCAAGATCCCTCAGCTTCAAGATCCCTCAACTCCAAGATCCCTCAGCTCCAAGATCCCTCAGCTCCAAGACCCCTCAGCTCCAAGATCCCTCAGCTCCAAGACCCCTCAGCTCCATGGCCTGCCGGAGGCGCAAGAGTTAAAAGAGGGACTTTTTCGAATGAGGACTCTTCGAATGAGGACCGCAACGGAGAAGAGGAGGTCTCCTCGAAGTGTCGTAGAACCAAACATACAAAAAAAAACCTCAAATGTTGGACTTGATGGACTTGTATCTTTTTACATTTTTTTTTCGACCTCACCTACAATGTAACTATGTAAAAACGCCCGTGGGAATTTTATAATTATTAGACTCCTCTTGCGTTGCTCCCTCCTTCCTAGGAGCTCCTTCCCCCCCCCCCCCCAAACCCTGGTTAGATGGCGTTGGGCAGGTGGCAGGTTCTCTTTATGGAGACATCAGGCGCTTGATAATCCGGGATTAGGACATCTCTGGCAATCAGATTAAGGCGCGGCCCTCGCTTCTCGTCACTTTGCACAGAACTGCGTCAAAAACACACGCGTCAGGAAGTAGGTTTATATGGTTCTCAATGGCGTAGTTCACACCGGGGGGGGGGGGCGTTTCGATTCCGGAAAAAAAAAAAAAAGACGCATGCTGTGTTTTTCCTGCACTGGGCTGTACTGGAACGCTGTAAAAAAAAAAACACATCGAACGCACACTGGAAACGCACCGAAACGCACTGGAACACGCATGTCCTTATTTAGGGCCAGTTCACACCATAGAAACGCAGGCCAGGTGCGTTCCAGATGCTTTTCTGCATGTGTGGCTTTGGGGAGCGATTTTGATGCGTTTTGGTGCATTTTTTATGCAACCCAGTGCGTTTTTCCACCTCTTTTTTTTTTAATCTTAAGGGCCAGTTCACACCAAATGCAGTCCAGTGCGTTTTTTTTTTTTTGTTTTTTTCCCATCAAAAACGCATGGAAAAGAGGTTTTTATGGTTTTCAATGGCAAAGTTCACACCAGTGCGTTCCGTTTCCAAAAAAAAAAAAAAAAAAAGCATGCTGCGTTTTTCCTGCACTGGACTGTACTGGAATGCTGTAAAAAAAAAACAGAACATCGTAAACGCACTGGAACACGCATGTCCTTATTTAGGGCCAGTTCACACCATAGAAACGCAGTCCGGATGCGTTCCAGATGCTTTTCTGCATGTGTGGCTTTGGGGAGCGATTTTTGATGCGATTTGGTGCGTTTCGATTTGTGCTGTTGCATTTTGGATGCATTCTTGGTGCGTTTTTGATGCGTTTCGGTGCGTTTTCTTGATGCAACCCAGTGCATTTCTCCCCTCTCTTTTTTTTTTTTTTAACCTTAAGGGCCAGTTCACATTAAATGCAGTCCAGTGCGTTTTTTATTTTTTTTTCTGTATCAAAAACACATAGAAAGTAGGTTTGTATGGTTTTCAATGGCATAGTTCATTTAGGGCCAGTTCACACCATAGACACGCAGTCCGGATGCATTCCAGATGCTTTTCTGCATGTGCGGTTTTGGGGCGCGGGTTTAATGTGTTTTGGTGCGTTTTGATGCGTCTGGTGCATTTTGGATGCTTTTTTGTGTGTATTGGATGCGTTTCTGTGCGTTTTTTGATGCAACCCAGTGCATTTCCCACCCCTCCCCTTTTTTTTTTTTTTTTTTTTAACCTTAAGGGCCAGTTCACACCAAATGCAGTCCAGTGCGTTTTGTTTTGTTTTTTTTTCTGCATCAAAAACACATAGAGAAAGTAGTTTTACATGGTTTTAAATTAAATTGTTTATTTAGGGTCGGTTCACAGCATAGAAACGCAGTCCGGATGCATTCCAGATGCTTTTCTGCATGTGCGGTTTTGGGGCGCAGGTTTGAGGCGTTTTGGTGCGTTTTGAGGCGTTCTGTTGCGCTTTAGATGCATTTTGATGCGTTTCAGTGCTTTTTTGATGCAACCCAGTGCATTTTCCCCCTCTTTTTTTTTTTTAACCTTAAGGGCCAGTTCACACCAAATGCAGTCCAGTGCATTTTTTTTTTTTTTGCATCAAAAACACACAGAAAGTAGGTTTATATGGTTTTCAATGGTAGAGTTCATTTAGGGCCAGTTCACACCATAGAAAGGCATTCCGGATGCGTTCCAGATGCTTTTCTGCATGTGCAGTTTTGATGCGTTTTGGTGCATTTCAATGTGTGCTGTTGCGTTTTGGATGCATTTTTGGTGCGTTTTTGGTGTGTTTCGGTGCGTTTTTGATGCATCTCGGTGCATTTCTCGCCCCTTTTTTTTTCCTTCTTAAATTTAAGGGCCAGTTCACACCAAATGCAGTCCAGTGCGTTTTTTTTCCCCAGGACTTTCTAGTTTCAGAAAAAAAAAGTAGAACGTGCTACATATTTTCCTGTACTGTAGTGAAACGCTGTAAAACGCATCAAAAACGCACTGGAACACACATTTCCTTATGGCCAGTTCACGCCACATGCAGTCCAGTGCGTTTTTTTTTGCATTAAAAACGCATGGTTTTTTATATGGGTTTCAATGGCATAGTTCACACCGGGGCGTTCCGATTCCAGAAAAAAAAAGCATGCTGCATTTTTCCTGCACTGGGCTGTACTGGAACGCTGTAAAATGCATAAAAACGCACTGGAACGCACCTAAATGCACCAAAAACACACTGCAACATCCTTATTTAAGGTTAAGAAAAAAGAGGGGGAGGGGAAAAAAAGCACTGGACTGCATCAAAATTGCATTTTTCCTGCACTGGGCTGTCCTGGAACGCTGGAAAACGCATCAAACACACACTGGGAATGCACCGAAACGCACAGGAACACGCATGTCCTTATTTAGGGCCAGTTCACATCATGGAATCGCAGTCTGGATGCCTTCCAGGTGCTTTTCTCCGTGTGCGGTTTTGATGCATTTTGTTGCGTTTTTGATGTGTTTTTGGCGCGTTTTTGATGCATTCCAGTGCATTTTTGATGCAACCTAGTGCATTTTTCCCACTCTTTTTTTTTTTTTTACCTTAAGGGCCAGTTCAGACCAAATGCAGTCAAGCGTGTTTTTTTTTCTGCATCAAAAACACATGGATAGTAGGTTATATGGTTTTCAATGGCATAGTTCACACCAGTGCTTGCAGTTCCAGTGCGTTCCAGTTCCAGAAAAAAAAAAAGTAGAATATGCTGCATTTTTCCTGCATTGTACTGAAACGCTGGAAAACGCCTCAAAAACGCACTGGAACGCACCTAAACGCACCAAAAATGCACTGGAATGCATCAAAAACGCACTGGAAAAAACACATAAACGCACCAAAAACGCACTGTAACACACGTGTCCTTATTTAGAGCCAGTTCTCACCACACGCAGTCCAGTGCGTTTTTTTCCTGCATCAAAAACGCATTGGAAAGTAGGTTATGTGGTTTTCAATGGCATAGTTCACACCAGTGCTTGCAGTTTCGGTGCGTTCCAGTTCCAGAAAAAATAAAAATAGAATATGCTGCATTTTTTCTGCACTGGACTATACTGGAACGCTGTAAAACGCATAAAAAATGCACTGGAACGCATGTCCTTATTAAAAAACGCACTGGAACGCATACAAAACGCGCATGTAGAAAAGCACCTGGAATACATGCGGACTGCGTTTCTATGGTGAGATCTGCCCCGAAACACATCAAAAACGCACTGGGAATGCAACCCAGTGCATTTTTTCCCCCCGGTAAAAATAACGTCCTGCGTTTCTGCAAAACACATAAAAAAACGCATGGGTGTGAATGGAGCCTTATTAGGGTGGACACAAGTAAAGCTGTTATAACTCCTTTCCATGTCCCCAGTGAAGTGACCGGCCTCAGGTGATACACAGAGATGAACACAAATCCTCCTACAGAAGTTGTACCTGTTTATCTGCCACATTCCCCTCTCTACAGCCATTCAAAGTGAAGAATTTATACCGCTTGTCTGAGTTTTCAGAAAGTGGGGGGGGGGGGGGGGTCTAGGAGATGAAGTTACACTCTGCAGAGCCCAGTGAGAGCTGATTGGAGGGAAAGGGACACCCCCCCCCCCCCCCATCCTATCATACAAGTCACCATTTTTCTCTTGGTGTCAGGAAAACGTGTCAGAAGTGACTGATAGCAGAGGAAGGAGGCAGCAGACAGAAATGACACTTAGTGCTCTGGACTGAGACAAGTACACGCTTTGTTCATATTTCATGTTTACGTTAAGTATTTTTTACGCGTTTCGCAAACACAATTTTTTCATTTATTTTTTTGGTGCGCACGTTCGTGCTACACGTCTATTCATTTCAATGAGCTGCCCTACGAGCAAAGAACGCAGCAAAGTAGCTCATGCCTTTTTTTGTGCATTTTCACAGTTATTAAGCCACATGACTTTTGATGCGACTTGAGGTGATGCCTGTGTAATCTTGAGGTCTATGGAGGACATCCGAGCCGCAGTGCGCCACCCGCCGCTCGCCACCTGCCACGCTGGAGGACACCAGAGCCACTACCTGCAGCCCGCCATGCTGGAGCACACTGGTGCCGCAGCCTGCTGCATGCCACACTAAAGGACATCAGAGCCACTGCCCGCAGCCCGCCGCTCGCCACCCGGCAAGCTAGAGCACACTGGAGCTGATGCCTGCAGCCCGCCACCTGCCACACTGGAGCACACTGGAGCCGCTGGCCGCAGCCTGCCGCCTGCCATGCTGGAGGACATCAGAGCCGCTACCTGCAGCCCGCCACATAGGAGCACACTGGAGCCGCAGAATGCTGTCTGACATGCTGGAGGACATCGGAGCAGCTTCCCGCAGCCCGCCGCTCGCCATCTGCCACGCTGGAGCACATTGGAGACGCTGCCCGCAGCCAGTGGCCTGCCATGCTGGAAAACACCAACATGCTGGAAAACACCAACAATGAGCCATTGCCAGAGCTCACCAGCTGCCACGCTGGAGCACACTGGAGCCGCTGCCCGCAGCAGCCGCCCGCATCGCGCCGCCTGCCACACTGGAGCGCACTGGAGCCGCTGGTCGCAGCCCACCACCTGCCACGCTGGAGGACATCAGAGCCACTGCCTGCAACCCGCCACCCTGGAGGACATCGGAGCAGCTGCCTGCTGCCTGCTGCTCGCCACCTGCCACACAGGAGCCGCTGCCCGCAGCCAGCGGCTTCCCGCGCTGGAGAACACCGGAGCCGCTGCCAGACCTCACCACCCACCATGCTGGAGCACACTGGAGCTGCTGCCTGCCACGCCAGAGGACACTGGAGCCACTGCCTGCAGCCCTCCATGCTGGAGCACACTGGAGCCGCAGCCTGCCATGCTGAAGAACACCGGAGTCACTGGCTGCAGCCCGTCGCTCGCCACCCACCACGCTGGAGCACACTGGAGCCATTGGTCACAGCCCACCACCTGCCACGCTGGAGGTCATCATAACCACTGCCTGCAGCCCGCCACGTTGGAGGACATTGGAGCAGCTGCCCGCAGGCAGCGGCCTGCCACACTGCGGAACACCAGAGCCGCTGCCAGACCTCACCACCCATCATGTTGGAGCACACTGGAGCTGCTGCCTGCCACGCCAGAGGACACTGGAGCCACTGCCTGCAGCCCACCACACTGGAGCACACTGGAGCCGCAGCTTGCCATGCTGAAGGACACCGGAGCCACTGGCCACAGCCCGTCACTCGCCACCCGCCATGCTGGAGCACATTAGAGCCAGCAGCCTGCCACACTGGAGAACACCGGAACTGCTGCCAGAGCTCACCATCTGTCACGCTGGAGCACACTGGAGCTGCTGCCTGCCACGACAGAAGTCACCAGAGCCACTGCCTGCAGCCCGCCACGCTGGAGCACACAGGAGCCACTGCCTGCCATGCTGAAGGACACCGGAGTCACTGGCCGCAGCCCGTCGCTCGTCACACACCACGCTGGAGCACACGGGAGCCACTGCCCACAGCAGCCGTCTGCATCCCACCGCCTGCCACACTGGAGCGCACTGTAGCCACTGGCCGCAGCCCGCCACCTGCCACGCTGGAGGACATCAGAGCCACTTCCTGCAGCCCGCCACACTTGAGCACACTGGAGCCGCAGAACGCTGTCTGACACTCTGTAGGACATCGGAGCACCTGTCCGCAGCCTGCCACTTGCCACGCAGAGCACATTGGAGCCGCTGCCCACAGCCAGCAGCCTGCCACGCTGGAGAACACCGGAGCCACTGCCCATGCTCACCACTCGCCATGATGGAGCACACTGGAGCCACTGCCCGTCATGCCAGAGGACACCGGAGCCACTGCCTGCAGCTCGCCACACTGGAGCCGCTGCCCGCCACGCCAGAGGACACCGGAGCCACTGCCCGCAGCCCGACACACTGGAGCCGCAGCCTACCACGCTAAAGGGCACTGGAGCCACTGCCCGGAGCCCGCCATGCTGAAGCACACTGGAGCCACAGCCTGCCACACTGAAGAACCTTCGGAGCACTGCTTGCAGCCGCCGCTTGCCACCCGCCATGCTGGAGAACACTAGAGCCACTGCCTGCCGCCCGTCACGCTGGAGGACACCGGAGCTGCTTCTCGCAGCCCGCCACCTAGATTGTGTAAGACAACAGGGGGGTGGCTGTTTGCCCCCCCCCCAAAAAAAAAACACCAGCCGCGATGCTGCTTGAAAATTGAAAGGGCTGCCTTATGCGCGTTTGTTGCCTAAAAAGCTTCCCGCGACTTCTAAAGGCGCGGTTTGATGCGATTGTCGTGCGATCCTGCCGTACTACAATCGCGGCAGAATAGCACTATCGTTTAGGGTGCAATTGAAGGATAATGGCAGCCAAACACATGCGACGCATTGTGCCCTGATTGCCGAGCAATTTGGAATCGCGCCGGTTTTGCGCCTAGGATTCCAAATCGTGAAGTGTAAGTGGAGCCTTAGACGTAAATTTGGCGCTCGTGGTCGTCGTAAATTGGAGCATCATTTATACACGTTTCGCCACCAACCCCACTTTGGCACCCCCCCAGACTCACCTGAACCTGACCCTTGGCCTCTGGCTCCGTCCTCTGCCTGGCGGGGTCAGTCGATGGGGGGGGGGGGGGGTTAAGCCGCCCCCCCACTCCTTGGCTGCCGGGGAGGTGAGACGATTGGATCGGGGCGGCACACGACGAGCCGGGCACTTTGTATCTGCTAATTGGAGTTGGAAGGCGCTGACGAGATCATGTCACAGCTGCTGGTGTCATCTGTCTTCATGTCACAAAGAAGGGAGGAGAGGGGAGGGGGGAGGAGGGAGACCGTTCCCCGGGAACAAAGAGAAGAGGACGACACGCGTAAAGTGGCACAGGTGACGCCGTGGTCGCTCGCTGTGTGTGTGGTCTGCCCGCCGCAGCCGCCGCTCCATTTATGCCTAAAACCGTAATTCACTAAAATGTCCTTTAAAAGTCAATTTCAATCTTTAATTAAATCTGCAGCTTTCATAAAAAAAAAAAAAATCCCTGGAGATCCTTGCTCAGGCACTTCCTGTTATAGGATGACAACACTGTCACCGTCTCCCAATTGTGCTCCTGTGTTGTCACCCTGTCTTGAGAGCCCCTGGCAGAGACTACAAACTGCCATACATATTTGCATAACTCCTCCCACTGCTTGTATCGGGGATGAGGGCTCTCTGTGACGCTATGTACAGCACCCTGCCACCCCTCCCCCAAGCCACCATCTGCCTCCATTGCATAGAGAATCACAGAGGCCCAGTGATTATGTTGCTGCGTCTATAATAGAGTATGTAATGGAAACAAAAAGGTTTTATGATGAGGAGGAGAACCAGAGAAGGCAAAAACAGATGAACCTCTTCTCTAACCGCAGATCGCGGTAAAAGGGACAATCACCGCGGCCCTTTACCAAGTGATAAGGTGTGTCCAATCAAAAAACTTGCTGGTTATTGACATTTCTTTCCTCACGTGCTGTCACAATGAGAGGAGAGAGCCGGTGACTGGCAATTCTGACTATCAGTGCCCATCAGTGCTGCCTATCATTTCTCATCAGTGCTGCCTATCAGTGTCCATCAGTGCTGCCTATCAATGTCCATCAGTGCTGCCTATCATTTCTCATCAGTGCTGCCTATCAGTGTCCATCAGTGCTGCCTATCAATGTCCATCAGTGCTGCCTATCATTTCTCATCAGTGCTGCCTATCAGTGTCCATCAGTGCTGCCTATCATTTCCCATCAGTCCTGCCTATCATTTCCCATAGGTGCTGCCTATCAGCATCCATCAGTGTTGCCTATCAGTGTCCATCAGTCCTGTCTATCATTTCCCATCAGTCCTGTCTATCATTTCCCATCAGTGCTGCCTATCATTTCCCATCAGTGCTGCCTATCATTTCCTATCAGTGCTGCCTATCAGTGTCCATCAGTGCTGCCTATCATTTCCCATCAGTCCTGCCTATCATTTCCTATCAGTGCTGCCTATCATTTCCCATAGGTGCTGCCTATCAGCATCCATCAGTGCTGCCTATCAGTGTCCATCAGTGCTGCCTATCATTTCCCATCAGTGCTGCCTATCATTTCCCATCAGTGCTGCCTATCATTTCCTATAGGTGCTGCCTATCAGCATCCATCAGTGTTGCCTATCAGTGTCCATCAGTGCTGTCTATCATTTCCCATCAGTTCTGCCTATTATTTCCCATCAGTGCTGCCTATCAGTGTCCATCAGTGCTGCCTATCATTTCCCATCAGTGCTGCCTATCATTTCGCATCAGTGCTGCCTATCAGTAGGGATGAGCCGAACACCCCCCCGGTTCGGTTCGCACCAGAACTTGCGAACGACCCCCGCGTTCGGTACGAACGTTAGAACCCCATTGAAGTCTATGGGACTCGAACGTTCGAATTGGAAAGTGCTCATTTTAACGGCTAATATGCAAGATAGTGTCCTAAAAAGGGTTTGGCGACCTGCCTCCTGCCTCAGGGGACATGGGTCACTGCAAAAAAAAGTTTTAAAAACTACCGTTTTGGCGGGAGCACTGATTTTAATGACGATTAAAGTGAAAAAAAAAAAGTGAAATATTCCTTTAAATATGGTGCCTGCGGGGTGTCTGTAGTATGCCTGTGAAGTGCCACGTGTTTCCCGTGTTTAGAACAGTCCCTGCACAAAATGACATTAAACGGAAATAACACCATTTAAAACTGCTTGCGGTTTTAATGTTATATCTGGTTCCTGCAATATGGTTGAAAATCATTGAGAAACATGGCATGGGTAGCCCTCCCTGCCCATTACCAGCCTATTTGGGTCTTGTACGCATATTAAGGGGAACCCCGTACCCATATTAAAAAAAGGAAATGCGTGTGGCCCCCAGGCCCTATATACTCAGAACAGCAGTATACAGGCGGTGCAAACAAGACAGGGACTGTGTAGGTTTGTTGTGTTAAGTTGAATCTGTTTGTCATTTTCAACCGGTACATTTTTAAAGTGTAGCTCCAGTCAAAAAAACTATCTTTAAGCTTTTTGGAAAACATAGGGAAGGGTTATCACCCCTGTATAATTTGTTTTGTCGTCCATCTTTTTTCATCTCACTTGCTGCTGTCTCCTTGCGTTTGCAAGTAGGAGATGTTTGTAAGTTGGATGTTTGAAAGTAGGGGCCTGCCCTATATTATAGCGGTATGTACTGGGTACAGAGCACGCAGACAGCACGCACTATCTCCTAACACTACTGACTGCAAGCTCTATTATTAACCACTTGTTAGCCCAATGTTTGCATAAAGTGAAAGATGAAGTTATGCTGAGTAAATAGATATCAAACATGTCACTCTTCAAAATTGCACATGCCCGTGGAATGGCGCCAAACGTCGCTACTTAAAAAATCCCCATAGGCAACGCTTTAAATATTTTTTTACTGGTTACATGTTTTGAGTTGCAGAGGAGGTCTAGGACTAGAATTATTGCTCTCGCTCTAACATTCTCGGCGATACCTCACATGTGTGGCACATGCGAGCACATGGGGACATGGGCGCTTTAATTTTTATTTTATTTTTTTATTGTTCATTTTACTTTATTTATTTTAGTTTGACATTTTTTTTCCCAAAATATATATTTTTGATCACTTTTATTCCTATTACAAGAAATGTAAACATCCCTTGTAATAGGAATATGGGGTGACAGGTCCTCTTTACAGTGAAATCTGGGGGGTCAATATGACCCCACATCTCACCTCTAGGCTGGGAAGCCTGAAATAAAAAATAAAAAAAAGATTCTGGCTTTGATCGTACTGGCGAGTTGGTAGAAGCACCGGAGGGCGGTGAGGGGTGGGGGGCGTCTATGGCTGGGTATTTCAGGGTATCACCGAGTATGGCTGGGTATCTCTGAGTATGGCTGGGTATGGCAATTTATGGCAGGGTATTACAGAGTATTGGCGGGGTACTACAGAGTAATAGCAGGGTACTGCACTGCAGAGTAATGGCAGGGTACTGCACTGCAGAGTAATGGCGGGGTACTGCACTGCAGAGTAATGGCGGGGTACTGCAGAGTAATGGCGGGGTACTGCACTGCAGAGTAATGGCAGGGTACTGCACTGCAGAGTAATGGCGGGGTACTGCACTGCAGAGTAATGGCGGGGTACTACAGAGTAATGGCAGGGTACTGCACTGCAGAGTAATGGCAGGGTACTGCACTGCAGAGTAATGGTGGGGTACTGCACTGCAGAGTAATGGCGGGGTACTACAGAGTAATGGCAGGGTACTGCACTGCAGAGTAATGGCGGGGTACTGCACTGCAGAGTAATGTCGGGGTACTGCACTGCAGAGTAATGGCGGGGTACTGCACTGCAGAGTAATGGCGGGGTACTGCAGAGTAATGGCGGGGTACTGCAGAGTAATGGCAGGGTACTGCAGAGTATGCACTGGTATTGCAGAGTATTGGCAGGGAATTGAGGGGTTAAATTCGGTGAGCAGCGATGTGGGCACTGCAGATGCAGCCCACATCGCTGCTGACACCGATCTCTTTCCCCTCCGCTGTACCGATCGGTACAGAAAGGGGAGGTAGGAACAGGCGTCATAACATGACGCCGGTTTGTTTCCAAGTGATCACTCCGTCATTTGACGGAGCAATCACGTGGTAAACGGCCGCTATGAGCGGCCGTTTACCGTGATGCGCCGGGTCCCATGGACCCGGCGGTCACGGATGCTCTCGAGTGCGAACACCTCGGGGCACGCGAGAGCAGAATTCTGGGAGGCCGTTAATTAACGGCCTCTCTGAGTTAAACAACCGCCCTGAAGCCGTTAATCGGCAATGGGCAGTTGTTAAGTGGTTAAAGCTAGATCACTAGCTATATAGGTGAGGTGAATATAGTGGTGTATACTGCAGTCAGGGCACAGACAACAACCACTACACAGCAGCAAGATAGGAAATCAGCCAAAAACGATTGGTGTGTACTGTGTTGAAGGTACACAGAACACCCACTGCTTCAGATGCAAAGTAACACACTACAGGAGGCCGCCTTAAAGGCGGCCTTATATAGTGTGGGGCGTGCACTACACAGCCTGAGCTATGATTGGCCACAGGCAGGATGCCTGTGGCCAATCATGGCTCTCCTCGCTGCCGGCGCTGCGATTGGCCAAGCATGCGGGGTCACAGTGCATGCTTGGCCAATCATCGGGCAGCAATGCACTGCGCCAACGCAGTGCATTGTGGTCCGCACGCGCGTCACTCGAATTTTGACGCGAACGGCCAAAACGTTCGGAATTCGGCGAACGGCCGAACGGCCAATGTTCGAGTCGAACGTACGTTCGACTCGAACACGAAGCTCATCCCTACCTATCAGCATACATCAGTGCTGTCAATCATTTCCCATTAGTGCTGCCTATCAGTGTCCATCAGTGTTGCCTATCATTTCCCATCAGTGCCCATCAGTGAAGGAGAAAATGATTTAATTGTAACATTTTATAACAAAAACTAAGAAAAACTTTTATTTTTCAAAATTTTTGGTCTTTTTTTTTGTTTGTTTAGCAAAAAAGTAAATAAAACCCCCCCAGAGGTGATTAAATACCACCAGAAGGAAATCTCTACTTGTGTGAAAAAATGATAAAAACGCCATACGAGTACAGAGTCACATGACCGCGCAATTGTCATTCAAACTATGACAGTGCTGAAATCTGGAAATTGGCCTGGGCAGGAAGGGGGTGAAAGTGCCCGGTATTGAAGGGGTTAATCGCCAGCCTTTGGAACCCCCCAGTGCCCCGTAGGTGAAGCTCATATCCATTAACAACCTGTTTTATTTATTTTTGGTCAGTGAAGGTTTGAATGGTTCTCCTTGCCCACGGGCGGAGTTCCCCTTTAACCAGCCCGGCTTATCCATCAGCCTTTATCTCCCTCGATATGCCGAGCGTTTTCATGTCAGTTCGGTGGAGATGTGACCCGCTCTATTCATATGACAAAGGCAACCGAATAAAGAGCTGCGTCATCGGCAGAGCTGTGGCCTTCAAAGAGAACCCGATCCCATCAAAACGTCTGAAACCGCAACCGGCGTCTAACGTCCGCAGTAATGACCATTGCGTGATACCGGGCAGGATTCAACGAACAATTTCCAGCAGAGGGAACCCCCGGGGGGGGTAAAGGTTCAGTACCCACCAATAGACGTTAATATATCAGGATTCCGGGCCATGGAGGCAGCTGCCTGGGGCCTACACTAATGGGGGTCACTGAAACATAAAGAAGAACAGATTGTCTCTGAGTTCTGTTACCTGCCAAAATTTCACAGTTCTGGTATTTCTGCCCCCCCCCGCCCCTTGTTATCCGCCAATTCTGGTCATGGCACCAGTATTCACTATTAGAAGCTCTACAGCTTCCTGTGTCATCTGCCTGGTCATTGGACTAGAGATGGACATCATAATACCGCTTAGGTCATCCCCTTCTCTAGCTCCCAGTTCCTGAAATATGTTAGACTGACAGCACTGTGCACAGTGTACAAACTTCTCTTGTCCTGTATCCCGGGTGTAATTCTCGGTATCTGTTCTTATTCTGTATGTATGGACTCTGCACAGTACTACTTCTCTTGTCCTGTATGTCGGGTGTAATTCTCGGTATCTGTTCTTATTCTGTATGTATGGACTCTGCACAGTACTACTTCTCTCATCCTGTATGTCGGGTGTAATTCTCGGTATCTGTTCTTATTCTGTATGTATGGATTCTGCACAGTACTACTTCTCTTGTCCTGTATGCCGGGTGTAATTCTCGGTATCTGTTCTTATTCTGTATGTATGGATTCTGCACAGTACTGCTTCTCTTGTCCTGTATGCCGGGTGTAATTCTCGGTATCTGTTCTTAGTCTGTATGTATGGACTCTGCACAGTACTACTTCTCTTGTCCTGTATGCCGGGTGTAATTCTCGGTATCTGTTCTTATTCTGTATGTATGGACTCTGCACAGTACTACTTCTCTTGTCCTGTATGTCGGGTGTAATTCTCGGTATCTGTTCTTATTCTGTATGTATGGATTCTGCACAGTACTGCTTCTCTTGTCCTGTATGCCGGGTGTAATTCTCGGTATCTGTTCTTATTCTGTATATATGGACTCTGCACAGTACTACTTCTCTTGTCCTGTATGCCGGGTGTAATTCTCGGTATCTCTTCTTATTCTGTATGTAGGAACTCTGCACAGTACTACTTCCCTTGTCCTGTATGCCGGGTGTAATTATCGGTATCTCTTCTTATTCTGTATGTATGGACTCTGCACAGTACTACTTCTCTTGTCCTGTATGTCGGGTGTAATTCTCGGTATCTGTTCTTATTCTGTATATATGGACTCTGCACAGTACTACTTCTCTTGTCCTGTATGTCGGGTATAATTCTCGGTATCTGTTCTTATTCTGTATATATGGACTCTGCACAGTACTACTTCTCTTGTCCTGTATGTCGGGTGGAATTCTCGGTATCTGTTCTTATTCTGTATGTATGGACTCTGCACAGTACCACTTCTCTTGTCCTGTATGCCGGAGGTAATTCTCGGTATCTCTTCTTATTCTGTATGTATGGACTCTGCACAGTACTACTTCTCTTGTCCTGTATGCCGGGTGTAATTCTCAGTATCTCTTCTTATTCTGTATGTATGGACTCTGCACAGTACCACTTCTCTTGTGATAACCCTGGAGTGGTGGCATCACATGGTGTCAGGGAGACTTGGTTTCCTCCCGTCGGCTCGATAAGTGAAAAGAAAGGAAAACAACGTAACCGGTTCCCCTCCGCGGCCGACCACTCACAAAAGCAGCCCTGTGTATCCCACGACAACTGCCGGGGACAGCTGACGTCTGTCGGCAGCAGCTGCCGGTGAATCTGTTTTCGAAGGGACATTGTCTATCAAACTGTCCCCGGCTCCATCTGTCCTCGTCCCCGGAACAGCCTCTACACTCCTTCTCTTCTCCGTTAAAAAAGATATTCCTAGGCAATATCAATATGTTACATTGTGGAATAAGCCCATTGTCATTTTAGATATAGTTCTACAGAAGGATGCTTGTGGCTAATCCTTTCTAACGACAAAACTTCAGTCTGATCAATTCCCGTGATCAGAATATTCCCAGGCCATCCATAATTGTGGGCACCGTCACATATAAGGAAAAAAAAATTGGGGTGTATAGCAGCCCTGGATGGAATTCAAGGAATTGGGGATCCCAGATGGATAGACGTTGGGATCTTGTGAGGGTCTTGGGCTGCTCAACTCCCTAAGGTACCTTGACCAATTCTGGTTCCTCAGGTTGGAAATTTGAGGGGTACCTCAAATTTCCAACCTCAAGAGAAGAGTCAACATGTGTTGGCTGGAGGGGGTTCCTGATGGAAATTCATTGGGACCTTGTGAAGACAAAACTTCAGTCTGATCAATTCCCGTGATCAGAATATTCCCAGGTCATCCATAATTGTGGGCACCGTCACATATAAGGAAAAACATGGGGTGTGTGGCAGCCCTGGATGGAATTCAAGGAATTGGAGATCCCAGATGGATAGACGTTGGGATCTTGTGAGGGTCTTGGGCTGCTCAACTCCCTAAGGTACCTTGACCAATTCTGGTTCCTCAGGTTGGAAATTTGAGGGGTACCTCAAATTTCCAACCTCAAGAGAAGAGTCAACATGTGTTGGCTGGAGGGGGTTCCTGATGGAAATTCATTGGGACCTTGTGAAGACAAAACTTCAGTCTGATCAATTCCCGTGATCAGAATATTCCCAGGTCATCCATAATTGCGGACACCGTCACATATAAGGAAAAAAAAAATGGGGTGTATAGCAGCCCTGGATGGAATTCAAGGAATTGGGGATCCCAGGTGGATAGACGTTGGGATCTTGTGAGGGTCTTGGGCTGCTCAACTCCCTAAGGTACCTTGACTAATTCTGGTTCCTCAGGTTGGAAATTTGAGGGGTACCTCAAATTTCCAATCTCAAGAGAAGAGTCAACATGTGTTGGCTGGAGGGGGTTCCTGATGGAAATTCATTGGGACCTTGTGAAGACAAAACTTCAGTCTGATCAATTCCCGTGATCAGAATATTCCCAGGTCATCCATAATTGTGGGCACCGTCACATATAAGGAAAAAAATGGGGTGTGTGGCAGCCCTGGATGGAATTCAAGGAATTGGAGATCCCAGATGGATAGACGTTGGGATCTTGTGAGGGTCTTGGGCTGCTCAACTCCCTAAGGTACCTTGACCAATTCTGGTTCCTCAGGTTGGAAATTTGAGGGGTACCTCAAATTTCCAACCTCAAGAGAAGAGTCAACATGTGTTGGCTGGAGGGGGTTCCTGATGGAAATTCATTGGGACCTTGTGAAGACAAAACTTCAGTCTGATCAATTCCCGTGATCAGAATATTCCCAGGTCATCCATAATTGCGGACACCGTCACATATAAGGAAAAAAAAAATGGGGTGTATAGCAGCCCTGGATGGAATTCAAGGAATTGGGGATCCCAGGTGGATAGACGTTGGGATCTTGTGAGGGTCTTGGGCTGCTCAACTCCCTAAGGTACCTTGACTAATTCTGGTTCCTCAGGTTGGAAATTTGAGGGGTACCTCAAATTTCCAATCTCAAGAGAAGAGTCAACATGTGTTGGCTGGAGGGGGTTCCTGATGGAAATTCATTGGGACCTTGTGAAGACAAAACTTCAGTCTGATCAATTCCCGTGATCAGAATATTCCCAGGTCATCCATAATTGTGGACACCGTCACATATAAGGAAAAAAAATTGGGGTGTGTGGCAGCCCTGGATGGAATTCAAGGAATTGGGGATCCCAGATGGATAGACGTTGGGATCTTGTGAGGGTCTTGGGCTGCTCAACTCCCTAAGGTACCTTGACTAATTCTGGTTGCTCAGGTTGGAAATTTGAGGGGTACCTCAAATTTCCAACCTCAAGAGAAGAGTCAACATGTGTTGGCTGGAGGGGGTTCCTGATGGAAATTCATTGGGACCTTGTGAAGACAAAACTTCAGTCTGATCAATTCCCGTGATCAGAATATTCCCAGGTCATCCATAATTGTGGGCACCGTCACATATAAGAAAAAAAATTGGGGTGTGTGGCAGCCCTGGATGGAATTCAAGGAATTGGGGATCCCAGATATATAGACGTTGGGATCTTGTGAGGGTCTTGGGCTGCTCAACTCCCTAAGGTACCTTGACTAATTCTGGTTCCTCAGGTTTGAAATTTGAGGGGTACCTCAAATTTCCAACCTCAAGAGAAGAGTCAACATGTTTTGGCTGGAGGGGGTTCCTGATGGAAATTCATTGGGACCTTGTGAAGACAAAACTTAAGTCTGATCAATTCCCGTGATCAGAATATTCCCAGGTCATCCATAATTGTGGGCACCATCACATATAAGGAAAAAAAATTGGGGTGTGTGGCAGCCCTGGATGGAATTCAAGGAATTGGGGATCCCAGATATATAGACGTTGGGATCTTGTGAGGGTCTTGGGCTGCTCAACTCCCTAAGGTACCTTGACTAATTCTGGTTCCTCAGGTTGGAAATTTGAGGGGTACCTCAAATTTCCAACCTCAAGAGAAGAGTCAACATGTGTTGGCTCGAGGGGGTTCCTGATGGAAATTCATTGGGACCTTGTGAAGATAAAACTTCAGTCTGATCAATTCCCGTGATCAGAATATTCCCAGGTCATCCATAATTGTGGGCACCGTCACATATAAGGAAAAAAAAATTGGGGTGTGTGGCAGCCCTGGATGGAATTCAAGGAATAGGGGATCCCAGATGGATAGACGTTGGGATCTTGTGAGGGTCTTGGGCTGCTCAACTCCCTAAGGCACCTTGACTAATTTCTGGTTCCTCGGGTTGGAAATTTGAGGGGTACCTCAAATTTCCAACCTCAAGAGAAGAGCCAACATGTGTTGGCTGGAGGGGGTTCCTGATGGATATTCATTGGGACCTTGTGAAGACAAAACTTCAGTCTGGTCAATTCCAGTGATCAGAATATTCCTAGGTCATCCATAATTGTGGACACCGTCACATATAAGGAAAAAAAAAATTGGGGTGTGTGGTAGCCCTGGATGGAATTCAAGGAATTGGGGATCCCAGATGGATAGACGTTGGGATCTTGTGAGGGTCTTGGGCTGCTCAACTCCCTAAGGTACCTTGACTAATTCTGGTTCCTCAGGTTGGAAATTTGAGGGGTACCTCAAATTTCCAACCTCAAGAGAAGAGTCAACATGTGTTGGCTGGAAGGAGTTCCTGATGGAAATTCATTGGGACCTTGTGAAGATCTTGGGCTGCTAAACCCCTGGACATACCCATCAGGATGCTAGCTCCTCAAGCTGGAAGTTTGAAGAGTACCTCTAGTGAATGAAGAGTGAAGTCATACAGCGTTGGCTTGGGGCTCCCCGATCATTTTAGATATAGTTCTACAGAAGCACAATTGTGGCCAATCTTTTCTAACCAGAAAATTTCAGTCTGATCAATTCCCTTGATCAGAAGATTTCCAAATCATCCATAATTGTGGACATTCTCACCTCTAATGTCCTGTACACACGACCGGTTTTCCCTTCGGAATAAACTATGAAGGTTTTTACGAAGGAATTCCGATGAAGCTATCTTGCGTACACATGATCACACCAAATTCCGACCATCAAGAACATGGTGATGTACAACACGTACGACTAGAAAAAGGAAGTTCAATAGCGAGTAGCCAATAGCTTCCGTCTCGTACTTGCTTCAGAGCATGCGTCGTTTTTGGTACGTCGGAACAGCACACAGACGAGCGGTTTTCCCGATAGGAATTTGTTTCGTCAGAAAAATATAGAACATGTTCTCTTTCTACGTCCGTCAGAATTTTCAACGTATAAAGTCCGATGGGGCATACACACAGTCGGAATATACTAGGAAAAGCTCCTGTGTGACTTTTTCTGTCGAAAATTCCGACCGTGTGTACGGGGCATTAAGTAAAAAAAAATTGGGGCGTGTGGCAACCTATGATTCCTTGATGGATAGATGTTAGGACCTTTTGAGAGTCCGGGTCTGCTCAACCTCTGGAGGTACCTAGCCAGGTGCTGGAAAGAGTACCTCGAGTGAAGAGTCAATCAGTGTTGGCTGGGGGCTCCCCAATATATAGCCATTGGGACCTTGTGAAGATCTTGGGTTGCTGAAGCCCTGGAGGTACCCATCAGGATGCTGGTTCCTCAGGCTGGAATTTTGATGATTACCCCCTCGATCATTTTAGATATAGTTCTACAGAAAGATGAATGTGGCTAATCCTTTCTAACCACAAAATTCCAGTCTAATCAATTCCTCTGATCAGAAAAATCCCATTCTATCTATAATTGTGGACACTATCACCTGTAAGGAAAAAAATTGGGCACCCCTGGATGGAATTCAAGATCATTTTTTTTGTCACAGCTCGGAATAGGGGCCTACTGCTGGATAGAAGTTGGGATCTTGTGAGGGTCTTGGGCTGCTGAAGGTACCTGGCATAATCCTGGTTCCTCAGGCTGCAAATTTGAGGAGTAACTCAAGTAAAGAGTCAAAATGTGTTGGCTGGAGTCTTCCTGAAGGATATTCATTTGGACTTTGAGTTTGATGAGTGCCTCAAGTGAAGAGTGAAGAGCCAACCAGCATTGACGGGGGGGGGGGGGGGGGCTTCCCAATGAAAATTCTGTAAAACCTTGTGGGGGTCTTAGACTGCGGAGCTCATGGAGGTACCCAACAGGCTGCTGGTTCCTCAGGTTGGAAATTTGAGGAGTACCTCAAGTGAAGAGTTAAAATGTGTTGCATGGGAGCTACCCAATAAATAGTCATTGGGACCTTGTGAGGGTCCAGGGCTGCTGAATTCGTAGAGGTACCCAGTAGGGTTCTGGTTCTGCAGGCTGGAAGTTTGTGGGATGCATTTAGAAATGTATTTGAAAATGAGTTCAGCAGGCCAAGACCCTTACAAAGTTCTAGGGCAGTGATAGCGAACCTTGGCACCCCAGATGTTTTGGAACTACATTTCCCATGATGCTCATGCACTCTGCAGTGTAGTGGAGCATCGTGGGAAATGTAGTTCCAAAACATCTGGGGTGCCAAGGTTCGCCATCACTGTTCTAGGGAATATCCCCAACCAATGCTGTTTTTTTAAGTTTTCACTTGAGGTACTATACTCCTCAAATTTCCAGCCTGAGGAACCAGGATTCTATCAGGTACCTTCAGGAGTTGAGCACCAACCCAAAACCCTCATAAGGTTCTAAAGAATATCCATTGGGAAGTGACCAGCCAATGATGGTTGACTCTTCGCTCTTCACTTGGGGTACTCATCAGCCTGAGGAACCAGCACCCTGTTTGATACCTCAATGAGTTCAAAAGTACAAGACCCTCACAAGGTCCTGAAGAATATGTTTTGGGAAGCCCCCAGCCAACGCTGGTTGACTCTTCACTTTTCATCTGAGGTACTCATCAAACTTCCAGCCTGAGGAGCCAGCACCTTGCTAGGTACGTCTAGGCCAGTGATGGTGAACCTTGGCACCCCAGATGTTTTGGAACTACATTTCCCATGATGGCCATGCACTCTGCAGTATAGTTGGGCATCATGGGAAATGTAGTTCCAAAACATCTGGGGTGCCAAGGTTCGCCATCACTGGTCTAGGCATTCGACAGCCCAAGCCCCTCACAAGATCCCAATGAACATCCATCCGGAATCCCCCAGCCAACACATTTTGACTCTTCACTTCAAGTACTCGTCAAATTTCCAGTTTGAGGAACCAGGATTGTGCCAGATACCTTCAAGAGTTGAGCAGCCCAAGACCATCACAAGGTCCTAAGGTCAATCCATCAGGAAACCCCCAAATCCGAGCCCTAACAAAAAGGAGGGGCTGTGTTGGGATGGAGAGAGGAGGAAGAGCAAGTGAGAGGAGTAGAGAGACACCGCCTGCTCCACTTATTAGAACCAGGGGTATCACTGTCTGAGGCCATTAGCCCCAACCCCCGACCTATAGACACGGGGGGTTGGCACTCAATCCATCAGAAATGGGCAATGGTCATCAAATGGCTTGGGTTTGGCAGCTCTCTACAAACCTGGGCCACCCAAATTGAGAAATACACATGTTGTCGTAAGAAATAAAAGTGCCAAACATCTTGAGGGTCCAAATGTTTTTATTATATACGTGAATCATGAAGAGAAAGCCAACGCGTTTCAGGGCCAGATGAGCCCCACCCCCCCTCATCAGGTCTTCAAAATGATATCAAAGGGTCTAATAGACAAAAAAAACACAGTAAAGCTCCTGAACACATAAATCTCATCCCGGATGTAAAATACTAAATGTTCTTGTCAGCAGCAGTGCTGGGTACCTACCTCATGTTTATTGGCAGCTCTTCCAGTCTAGCTCATGAATGTGGGCAGAATGCTGTCTCATGAATATTAATGAGTGCCACATTTACATATTTACATAGTTATGAAGGTTGAGAAAAGGAACACGTCCAACTGGTTCAATCTCTCATTGCCGTTGCAATTTTTATCTCAAGGAAACACCAAAAAAAATAAAAACGGTACACGGAGCAATGGTGGCCATTTCCACATCATTAGAGGGAAGAAAATCCTTCCCAATATCCCCACCAACACAGCAGTTGGATCAATTCCAGAAATCAAATTATTCCAGCTAACTCCGGATATTATTAGCTGCAAACAGGGGCGTAACTATAGGGGGTGCAGCAGTCGTGACCGCAACTGGGCCCTGTGCTGCAGGGGGCCCATACAGCCCCCTCTACATATGGCCGGCAGCAGTATAGGCAGCTAGGGGTACCAGTGCACCATGCACACGGGTGGCTGGAGGTGGAGGGTGACTAGCAGAGCTCCATGCTCGACTATCGCACTGGCTGCTCTTTAGTTGTGCATTCCCCGCATGACCTGTGTCCTCGGCTGGCTCCTCAGAGTACCCCTCTCCTGCTCCATGCATTGCCGCTCAGTCCGATGTCTGTTCTCCCCAGCCAGAGTCCCGCCCTCCCCCGAGTCCGGCCCACACTGCACTGCATACTTCTCCCGGGTAAACAAACTTTAAGCACACAGATGCAGTGCAGCCCTATGAGAGCCCCCCGGAGGACACTGCAGGCTTGTCTGTCAGCCCCCCTCCTCCTCCGTCATACACAGATGATGAAAGGTCTTTCTGGGAGATATGCTGATCGCCCGTCCAGCACACTGGATGGAGCCCAGGCCAACATGGATGAGTGCGCGGCCTGCAGCTTGTCATGGTGAGTGAGAGGACCCCATCCCCCACACACCATTACATACCCCCTCCATCTCCCCCTGGGGACAGGGACCCCTTCTCACGTGGGGACAGGGACCCCCACTTCCCCTGGGGACAGGGACCCCTTCTCACCTGGGGACAGGGACCCCATCTCCCCTGGGGACAGTAACTTCATCTGCCCTGGAGAAAAGGACCTCATCTCTTCTGGGGACGGGGACCCCATCCTGCCTAGGGACAGTCCCCCAATGGGGCACCTAAAAATAAAAATAATTAAAAAAAAACTACTGATACCAGTGGTGGAACTACAGGGCTCACAAAGGTCATACCTGTGACCACGCCATGGAGTTCCACCGCCGGACTCGGAGGGAAGGGCCCTGGCTGGGGTTCAGGGGGGCCCTTCATGGTTTCTTGCATCGGGGCCCTGACGGTTCTAGTTACGCCACTGGCTGCAAATATCATCCAATCTACATAATTTCACCATTGATCTCAGGGTTGCTACTCAATGAAGTAAAGCATTGCATGGCTTAACTGCTTTAACTGTAGAGAACCCCTCCCTGAAAAAAATATTTTTGCTTGTACTTGCTCTACAACACTACAGTCCTTGAGGCTTCTCTTCAGGCAGCATGCCAAGTCAGTGTAAATTGTACTACCTCTCACAGGGATCACAGGACTCCCCCCCCTGACAGAGACTTCACCAGCTTTTCTCTCCAGAAGGACGGCACCATCTTTGTTCTGGCACCATCCAGAGTCACCATCGACTTCCTGGACTGAGATGCCAGCTCAGAGATGACACAATCAGGTAAATTCTTGGCTGTGTTCACAAATGTCTGACGCAGTCTAGCCCCTTGGTGAAGTCTCTTGCCTTGTGGCTTGCTACATAATTGCAATGTACAGTCTAAGGGATCGCTGTGAAGGGAGGCTTAGGAAATGCCTTCTATCAATGTCCTCAATAAGCGGAGTTCTACTTTAAAAAAAAAAAATACGGAAAGTTTATATTTATAGCACCTAAGCAATACATTGATTTTTTTTTCTCCCGCCGATTACACGCGTCGCGCTGCAACCGCTTAACGTCTATTGCGGGAAAATGGGAGAAAATTGGGCCAAATTCTCCTGACTGTAACATAATGATTTCTTATTTATTTCTCTTCTCCATTCATGTGTTGATGAAAGCGCTAACACAATTACGGCGCGGCCGCCAGATAATGGACTGAAATTCGGTTAAAGGGTTTTTACCGAAAAACGCAGATGCGGCGCATTGTCTCTCCTACAGAGCCGGGCGAGTATCAGCCCGACGGGTACAGAGGAACCGAGAGCTTTTATGGAGCGCCGGTATTGTTCATCACAAAAGGCGCCTTGTAGACGGCGAGAATTACCCGCCGATAAGGAATGATTGTCCCACCCAACTGGTGACTGGAGGAGTCTTTTATACTGGGACAACTCAAAATGAATTCACTTTTATAAAGAGTACCTGTCCTATTCTGTATGTATGGACTCTGCACAGTATCACTTCTCTTGTCCTGTATGCCGGGTATAATTCTCGGTATCTGTTCTTATTCTGCATGTATGGACTCTGCACAGTACTACTTCTCTTGTCCTGTATGCCGGGTGTAATTCACGGTATCTGTTCCTATTCTGTATGTATGGACTCTGCACAGTACCACTTCTCTTGTCCTGTATGCCGGGTGTAATTCTCGGTATCTGTTCTTATTCTGTATGTATGGACTCTGCACAGTACTACTTCTCTTGTCCTGTATGTCGGGTGTAATTCTCGGTATCTCTTCTTATTCTGTATGAATGGACTATGCACAGTACCACTTCTCTTGTCCTGTATGTCAGGTGTAATTCTCGGTATCTGTTCTTATTCTGTATGTATGGACTCTGCACAGTACCACTTCTCTTGTCCTGTATGCCGGGTGTAATTCTCGGTATCTGTTCTTATTCTGTATGTATAGACTCTGCACAGTACCACTTCTCTTGTCCTATATGCCGGGTGTAATTCACGGTATCTGTTCCTATTCTGTATGTGTGGACTCTGCACAGTACTACTTCTCTTGTCCTGTATGTCGGGTGTAATTCTCGGTATCTGTTCTTATTCTGTATGTATGGACTCTGCACAGTACTACTTCTCTTGTCCTGTATGCCAGGTGTAATTCTCTTTATCTGTTCTTATTCTGTATGTATGGACTCTACACAGTACTACTTCTCTTGTCCTGTATGTCGGGTGTAATTCTCGGTATCTCTTCTTATTCTGTATGAATGGACTCTGCACAGTACCACTTCTCTTGTCCTGTATGTCGGGTGTAATTCTCGGTATCTGTTCTTATTCTGTATGTATGGACTCTGCACAGTACCACTTCTCTTGTCCTGTATGTCGGGTGTAATTCTCTGTATCTGTTCTTATTCTGTATGTATGGACTCTGCACAGTACCACTTCTCTTGTCCTGTATGCCGGGTGTAATTCTCGGTATCTGTTCTTATTCTGTATGTATGGACTCTACACAGTACTACTTCTCTTGTCCTGTATGTCGGGTGTAATTCTCGGTATCTCTTCTTATTCTGTATGAATGGACTATGCACAGTACCACTTCTCTTGTCCTGTATGTCAGGTGTAATTCTCGGTATCTGTTCTTATTCTGTATGTATGGACTCTGCACAGTACCACTTCTCTTGTCCTGTATGCCGGGTGTAATTCTCGGTATCTGTTCTTATTCTGTATGTATAGACTCTGCACAGTACCACTTCTCTTGTCCTATATGCCGGGTGTAATTCACGGTATCTGTTCCTATTCTGTATGTGTGGACTCTGCACAGTACCACTTCTCTTGTCCTGTATGTCAGGTGTAATTCTCGGTATCTGTTCTTATTCTGTATGTATGGACTCTGCACAGTACTACTTCTCTTGTCCTGTATGCCGGGTGTAATTCTCGGTATCTGTTCTTATTCTGTATGTATGGACTCTACACAGTACTACTTCTCTTGTCCTGTATGTCGGGTGTAATTCTCGGTATCTCTTCTTATTCTGTATGAATGGACTCTGCACAGTACCACTTCTCTTGTCCTGTATGTCGGGTGTAATTCTCGGTATCTCTTCTTATTCTGTATGTATGGACTCTGCACAGTACCACTTCTCTTGTCCTGTATGTCGGGTGTAATTCTCTTTATCTGTTCTTATTCTGTATGTATGGACTCTGCACAGTACTACTTCTCTTGTCCTGTATGTCGGGTGTAATTCTCGGTATCTGTTCTTATTCTGTATGTATGTACTCTACACAGTACCACTTCTCTTGTCCTGTATGCCGGGTGTAATTCTCGGTATCTGTTCTTATTCTGTATGTATGGACTCTGCACAGTACTACTTCTCTTGTCCTGTATGCCGGGTGTAATTCTTGGTATCTGTTCTTATTCTGTATGTATGGACTCTGCACAGTACTACTTCTCTTGTCCTGTATGTTGGGTGTAATTCTCGGTATCTCTTCTTATTCTGTATGTATGGACTCTGCACAGTGCTACTTCTCTTGTCCTGTATGCCGGGTGTAATTCTCGGTATCTGTTCTTATTCTGTATGTATGGACTCTGCACAGTACTACTTCTCTTGTCCTGTATGTCGGGTGTAATTCTCGGTATCTCTTCTTATTCTGTATGTATGGACTCTGCACAGTACTACTTCTCTTGTCCTGTACGCCAGGTGAAATTCTTGGTATCTGTTCCTCTCCTGTATGTACTGATTGCTCTGTCTGGCAGTACAGATGTCTCCTCTCCCGGGTTATCGATAACCTCATTTAGTAGACTTTGATATTTCGGATGGGATTTGTCGGCTCTCCGGCGGTAGGGATGGTGATTGGTTGTGACGCGGCGCGGTGTCTGGAGGAGACCTATCACCCCCTCCACTGATATGTGTTTTGGCATAAAGTCCATTCATTTTACATTAATTCGAACATGTCTGAGCTTATCAATCACTTCCGCTAATCCGTCCCCAGTGATGTCTCTGGATTCATCCCAGCCTGCCGCCCCCCAACGCTGATGAAATATCACTTCTTCATGATGTAACCTGACTGCAAGCCGGGAGACCTGACATCATATTATAGAGGGACAATACAGGGAGTCTTAAGGGACAGAAGAAAGAAAGAAAGAAAGAAAGAAAGAAAGAAAGAAAGAAAGAAAGAAAGAAAGAAAGAAAGAAAGAAAGAGAGAGATGGAAGGAAGGAAGAAAGAAAGAAAGGAAAAAAAGAAAGAGAGAAAGAAAGAAAGAGAGAAAGAAAGAAAGAGAGAAAGAAAGATAGATAGAAAGAAAGAAAGAAAGAAAGAAAGAAAGAAAGAAAGAAAGAAAGAAAGAAAGAAAGAAAGAAAGATGGAAGGAAGGAAGAAAGAAAAAATAAAGAAAGAGAGAGAGATGGAAGGAAGGAAGAAAGAAAGAAAGGAAGAAAGAAAGAAAGATGGAAGGAAGAAAGAAAAAAAGAAAGAAAGAGAGAGAGATGGAAGGAAGGAAGAAAGAAAGAAAGGAAGAAAGGAAGAAAGATGGAAGGAAGAAAGAAAAAAAGAAAGAAAGAGAGAGAGATGGAAGGAAGGAAGAAAGAAAGAAAGGAAGAAAGAAAGAAAGATGGAAGGAAGAAAGAAAAAAAGAAAGAAAGAGAGAGAGATGGAAGGAAGGAAGAAAGAAAGAAAGAAAGAAAGGAAGAAAGAAAGATGGAAGGAAGGAAGAAAAAAAAGAAAGAAAGAAAGAGAGATGGAAGGAAGGAAGAAAGAAAGAAAGAAAGAGAGATGGAAGGAAGAAACAAAGAAAGAAAGAAAGAGAGAGAGAGAGAGAGAGAGAGAGATAGATAGCAAGAAAGAAAGAAAAAAAGAAAGAAAGAAAGAGAGAGAGAGGGAAGGAAGTAAGAAAGAAAGGAAGAAAGAAAGAAAGATGGAAGGAAGAGAGAGAGAGGGAAGGAAGGAAGAAAGAAAGGAAGAAAGAAAGAAAGATGGAAGGAAGGAAGAAAGAAAAAAAGAAAGAAAGAAGAATGGAAGGAAGGAAGAAAGAAAGAAAGAAAGTAAGAAAGAGAGAGAGAAGAAAGAAAGAAAGAAAGAAAGAAAGAAAGAAAGAAAAGAAGGAAGGAGGGTCAAAGGATAGAAGAGAGGAAGAAATGAAAGGATAAAAGGAAGGTAGGAGAATTGAAAGAGGCAAGGATGGATAGATGGATTGAAAGGACTGTATGAAGGAAAAAGGGAGAAAGTGGAATTGTATGGAGGGAAAGAGATGAAAGAAAACAGAAGGAGAAATAAAGGAAATAAAGTAAAATAAAGGAGAGAGAAAAAAAATAAACAAGTGGAACAGATGATGGAATTAATTATCAGAAGATACTGTAAATGGTATAAGAGGGGAAGGAAGGAGAAAGGAAGGAAGGAAAAAGGAAGAGGGAAGGGATGAAAAAAGAAATAACTGTGAGAGGGAGGAATATGGAAGAAAGAGGAAGTAAATAACAAGAGAGGGAGGAAGGGACAAATGGTGGAAGAAAGGAGGAAATTGAATGGTTGAATGGAAAAGAAAGAAAGTAAGAAAGAAATCGAATGGTTGAATAGAAAGAAAAAAACGGACAGAAGGAAGGAAGTAAGGAAGGAAGGAAGGAAGGAAGGAAGAAAATGGTAAGATAGAAGAAGGAAATAAATAAATAAATTGAATGGTTGAATTGGAAGGAAGGGAGGAAAGAAGAAAGGAAAACAGGAAAGACGGGTTGAATTAGGATTGTATGAAAAAAAGAAAGATGTAAGAAAAGGAAGTTAGGAAGAGGGAAGAAAGTAGGGAAGGAATGAAAAAAGAACTAATTGTGAGAGTGAGGAATATGGAAGAACGAGGAAGTAAACAAGAAGGGAGGGAGGAAGGGAAGGAAGGAAGGGACAAATGGTGGAAAAAAGGAAGAAAGGAGGAAATTGAATAGTTGAAAAGGAAGGAAATTGAATGGTTGAATGGAAAGAAAAAAAGAAATCAAATGGTTGAATAGAAAGAAAAAACAGACAGAAGAAAGGGAGAACGAAGGAAGGAAATGGTAAGGAAGGAAATGGTAAGATAGAAGAAAGAAAGAAACTGAATGGTTAAATTGAAAAGAAGGAAGGAAAGACGGGGGGAATTAGGATTGTATGAAGAAAAGAAAGATGTAAGAAAAGGAAGTTAGGAAGAAGGAAGGAATGAAAAAAGAACTAATTGTGAGAATGAGGAATATGGAAGAAAGAGGGAGTAAAGAAGAAGGGAGGGAGGAAGGGAAGGAAGGAAGGGACAAATGGCGGAAGAAAGGAGGAAATTGAATGGTTGAATGGAAAGAAAAAAAGAAAGAAATCAAATAGTTGGATAGAAAGAAAAAGAAGGAAGGAAAGACGGGGGAAGTAGGAAGAAAAGGAAGTTAGGAAGAGGGAAGAAAGTAGGGAAGGGATGTAAAAAGAACTAATTGTGAGAGTGAGGAATATGGAAGAAAGAGGAAGTAAACGAGAAGGGAGGGAGGAAGAAAGAGAAATAAAGAAATGAACTGAATAGTTGAATAGAAAGAAAGACAGAAAGAAAGAAAGAAAGAAAGAAAGAAAGAAAGAAAGAAAGAAAGAAAGAAAGAAAGAAAGAAAGAAAGAAAGGAAAAAATAAAAAAACAATTGGCCCATTAGGTGCCATGTGGACACATTTGCTGACAGGGAACACGCTGACAGGAGGAAAGAGCAGAAGGTTGATCTCATCAGTCACCTTCCCTGTCCAATCACAGGCTGGGGGGAGAGGTGACCAGGCTGTATTTCTTTACTGCAGTAGGGAACAGGGGGTCACCAGCCCAAAATCTCGGAACTGGCTGAACAGAACCTCAGCTCCTCTGGCAGCTCTCCTCTTTGTGTCTGGACTCGTATTTAGCAGTTTACCCGGAGTTCAGCTTTACTTCTTTTGCATATTTCAGTTTATAAATTCTACAGAAATGTGATGTAATTTGAACCCTGTAGAGTAGACGACACGCGTCTAAATACCTCCCAGCAGGTAAGTGAGCGTCTTTTCCCCCATCTGGGAAAGTTCTGCGCGGCTGGCGGTGTGGTGTTCGCCTTTATCCAGGTCAGTCACAGTACAGAGCCTTCTAATCCGCAGCCACTAATCCAATCTCAGAGCTGAAAACTTGGCTAAACCCGTCAACTTGACCTGCATCCAGATGGCTCCCGTTCATTCCAGGAATGCCATCGCAAGGCGTCCGCCTCAGCCAACGCCACTGCCGCCCTGCAGCCATCTTACACCTCGATCTTCCCTCTCATCACTCAGGATTGTGGGAGAACCGGGCGTAGGAATCGACAATTTACCTTGACAGGTGACACCCCGAGGTGGCAGGTTAATGAGGCACTCCGCACCTGTAATTACACAAAAATCTAATTCATTATAGCGTGATGTCATCCGCCGAGAACGCAGGACGGCAAGAACGGGACGGCAAGAACCGCCACACCAGATCTTCCTTCTATGACACGGGTTATCAGAATTCGGGGAAATGGTACCCCGGAGGGGGGGGGAGGTGGAGGTGCCTGGCGGACAGGTCTGCGAACGGATGTGACATAATGTTGTGGGACATGAGTAACGTTTTATATACTATTAGTCAGAATGATTTATATAGCGCCATCGGCATTGCGGTGATAGGAACACGAGCCAATGACACAGAGAATATGGAGACATCTATCTATCTATCTATCTATCTATCTATCTATCTATCTATCTATCTATCTATCTATCTATCTATCTATCTATCTCTCTCTAGCAGCTCGGATCCCCCTGTTCCCCCTCCCAGCAGTGACTCAGCAGCTCTGCTCCCCCCCTAGAGATGGCTTAAAAAAGATGACTCTTTTGGCCACGCTTCTTCTCTGGGTCATTTATTGCTGCTCTCCTGTGACCCAAAATCAGTTGACAGCTAAAGTTGATGTGGCAGAGCCAGTCCAGGCTCTGCAAGGATCCCGACAATAATGCCGGGATCCACCCAGATGCCTGACCGGCAGCTGGCTCAGCCCCTCAGAGCCTGAGCCTGCCACTTGTGCCTCACTTCACTGCCCCGGAGCTCCAGTGAGTGCTGGAGGGGCAGAGCAGAGAGCCAGTGAATGACAGCCAGGGTAGACTGAGAACTGAGTGATTAGTGGTCATGTGGTCACTCAGTTCTCAGTGTTAGAACCGGCAGGGGACAGCTACAGCATCGGACCAGTTCTGCAGCCATACAGTTGAGTATGTTTTTTTTTTTTGCTATCTCACACTTCTTTACCAGTGCTGTTCCCCTTCCCAGTAGTGACTCGGCAGCTCAGCTCCCCCTACTGCCCCACCAGCAGTAACACAGAAGCTCAGCTCACCATTCCCCCCTTCTTTAGCAGTGACTCAGCAGCTCAGATTCCTCTACTTACCCCCACAGCGGTGACTCCACAGCACAGCCCCGCCTGCTTCCCACCTCAGCAGTGACTCAGAAGCTCAGCAACTCCGGTAAACCCTCCCAGCAGTGCTTCCTTCGCTCAGCCCCACCTGCTTCCCCTCTCCTCTGCTGTGATTCAGCAGTCTAGCTCCCCTGCTCTTCCTCCCAGCAGTGACTCAGCAACTCAGCTCCCCCTGCTTCGCTTCCCAGCAGTAACGCAACAACTCAGTTCACTATTCCTTGCCTTCTCAGAGGTACCTCAGCAGCTCAGCTCCCCTGTGTCCCTCTCCAAGCAGTGACTCGGTAGCTCAGCTCCTCTGCACCCCTCCCAGCAGTGATACTGCAACTCAGCTCCTATGTCTCCCTCTCTAAGCAGTGACTCAGCAGCTCAGTTTCTCTGTCCCCTTCCCTACAGTGACTCGGCAGCTCAGCTCCTCTGTCCCCTTCCCAACAGTGACTCGGCAGCTCAGCTCCTCTGTCCCCCTCCCAACAGTGACTCAGCAGCTCAGCTTCTCTGTCCCCTTCCCAACAGTGACACAGCAGCTCAGCTCCTCTGTTCCCTTCCCAACAGTGACTCAACAGCTCGGCTCCTCTGTCCTCTTCCCAACAGTGTCTCAGCAACTCAGCTCCTCTGTCCTCTTCCCAACAGTGACACAGCAGCTCAGGTCCTCTGTTCCCTTCCCAACAGTGTCTCAGCAGCTCAGCTCCTCTGTCCTCTTCCCAACAGTGACACAGCAGCTCAGGTCCTCTGTTCCCTTCCCAACAGTGTCTCAGCAGCTCAGCTCCTCTGTCCTCTTCCCAACAGTGACTTAACAGCTCAGCTCCTCTGTCCTCTTCCCAACAGTGACTCAACAGCTCAGCTCCTCTTTCCCCTTCCTAGCAGTGACTCCACAGCTCAGGTCCTCTGTCCTCTTCCCAACAGTGACTTAACAGCTCAGCTCCTCTGTTCCCTTCCCAACATTGACTCAGCAGCTCAGCTCCTCTGTCCCCTTCCCAACAGTGACTCAGCAGCTCAGCTCCTCTGTTCCCTTCCCAACAGTGAATTAACAGCTCAGCTCCTCTGTCCTCTTCCCAACAGTGACTCAGCAGCTCAGCTCCTCTGTCCCCTTCCCAACAGTGACACAGCAGCTCAGCTTCTCTGTCCCAACAGTGACTCAGCAGCTCAGCTCCTCTATTCCCTTCCCAACAGTGAATTAACAGCTCAGCTCCTCTGTCCACTTCCCAACAGTGACACAGCAGCTCAGCTCCTCTGTCCCCTTCCCAACAGTGATACAGCAGCTCGGCTCCTCTGTCCTCTTCCCAACAGTGACACAGCAGCTCAGCTCACCTGCCGAGTCATTGCTGCTAGGGGGAGGCAGAGGGAGCTGAACTGTTGAGTCAGTGCTGAGAGGGAGAATCAGGGTGAGATGAGCTGCTGAGAGAATGACTTGAGTGTTTCTGCAGTGAATTTAGAGGATGAATTGCTCCACAGTGCCTACAGCAAACTAATTTACTGCTTGGTATAAAATATAAAACTACTTTAAAGCCTATAGGCTGGGCACAGGATCACTTTAAAACTAACTACTCATGGGTCCCCTGGGACCAGTACGTTATTTCAAGGATTCCTCAATGTTTAAAAGGGTTTAGAAGATCCGAGCCCGTCAAGTCATTAGCATCCACCTAAGTTTCTAAGCTTTTCCAACCATTAAATTCACTCCCAGTTAAGGAAACCTCTAACTATTCTTATGCACATGAACTTTGCAAAGGAAATCTGGAAGTAGAACATCCGTTCTACCAAAATCGAGACAATGACACTTGGTAGGTTGGAGGAGGTAAAAAAAAAAAGCCCATCGGTGATCCAGAAGGCAGATACTACACTAAAAGGGATCTTTCACCCACCACCTTTTTTTTTTCCGGTGGACATCTCAAGCCTTTCTATGGGTCTCTAATCAGCCATTGCGGCCAGACCCCTCTTAGCCCCTGTACACACGGTCGGAGATTTCCACAACCAAATCCGTCGGATTTTGCCCGTCGGATTTTGTCCAAAACTGTTGCATACACACGGTCGGACAAAGTTGGCGAAAAATCCGATCTTTCAGAACGTGATGACGTAATTTCGTTACGATGGGACTACATTCAGGCTAGTAGCCAATAGCTTTGATGTAGGAATTTGATCTGAGCATGCGTGGCTCTTGGTCCGATCAAAATTCTCTACACATGATCGGAGTATGTCCGATCGGCCCAGTTGGTCGGGAAATATTTCCAACATGTTGGAAAATTGGGTCCGACGGATATTCGGACGGAATCAGTCTGATGCATACCACACACAGTCGGATTATCCGACAACACGGTCCGATAGGACACATTCCGACGGATTCTCCGACCGTGTGTACAAGGGCTTAGACCTCCCGTAGACCACCACATCTTGCATCCTTAACAACTAGTGAGTAGCTGGTTGTTAAGGAGTGAGGCAGGAAGCCGGCTGCCATGTCCTTAACAACGGATGAGTCATCAGCTGTCAGGGGGGTTCCCTGCTGACAGCTGTATGTAAAAAAAAAAACATTACCGGCAATTAAAAAGTATGAAAAAAAACTGTATGGAGGTCCCCCCCCCCCAATCCAATCCATGCTAGGCCCTTTGGGAAAAAGTGCTAAAGTGTGTCTACATAAGGTTCCTCATGGTGAACACTAAGGGTTAATCCCAAGTTAATCAAGTCTTCTCCACCCCAAAACTCTGTGATCTTACCTCATCCCTGGCTGTTTACAACCCTAGTGGAATTTTAGGAAAGGAGTAGAACTGGTTTTTCATCTGACCGCACGTGAAACGTGACGGGAAGAAAACATGTCAGTCAGGTGACTAATAAATCTGCATCTTGCGTGAGACTCAAACTGCACAAAGCACGTGTCTTCTAACAGCCATTTTGCTGGAGCCTGTCAGTGGATTGATGCAAAAAAAGGTCAGGCTTGTGGAAGGGTTAGAAGCTCTGTCAGGTTGTTATTGGTGTCTGTGTCCCTGATGGAGAAAATTGTCCTGGTGACTCCCATCAATAGGATGGGACAGTGACAGAAATTCCCAAATTTCCAGTTGCCACCATAACAGAAATAGAGCCCTCACTTTGGAGAGATATACTCTCACTTCCTGTTGTGTCTCTGGGACAGGAAGTAAAGGCAAATCTTTCATATGGGGCACAGTTTGTTAACCACTTCAATAGAGAGACCCTTTGAGCCCTTGAAAGAGACCCTTTCAACCGACCATTTGTTTCAGGAAACATCTTACTATAAGGAACAGTGCCCCATCATCGGTATCAGTAGGAGGAATAGTGCCCCATCATTGTTATTAGTGGGAGGAATAGTGCCCCATCATTGGTGTCAGTGGGAGGAATAGTGCCCTATTTTTTTGTGTAAGTGGGAGGGATAATGCCCCATCATTGGAAGGAAGAATGCCACATCATTGGTATCAGTGGGAGGAATAGTGCCCCATCATTGGTATCAGTGGGAGGAATAGTGCCCCACCATTGGTGTCAATGGGAGGAATAGTGCCCCATCATTGGTATCAGTTGGAGGAAAAGTGCCCCATCATTGGCGTCAGTGGGAGGAACAGTGCCCTATTTTTTTGTGTCAGTGGGAGGGATAATGCCCCATCATTGGGAGGAATAGTGTCCCATCATTGGTATCAGTGGGAGGAATAGTGTCCCATCATTGGTATCAGTGGGAGGAATAGAGCCCCATCATTGGTGTCAGTGGGAGGAATAGTGTCCCAACATTGGTATCAGTGGGAGGAATAGTGCCCCATTATTGGTATCAGTGGGGGGAATAGGGTCCCATCATTGGTATCAGCGGGAGGAATAGTGTCCCATCATTGGTATCAGTGGGAGGAATAGTGTCCTATCATTGGTATCAGTGGGGGGAATAGGGTCCCATCATTGGTATCAGTGGGAGGAATAGTGTCCAATCATTGGTATCAGTGGGAGGAATAGTGTCCTATCATTGGTATCAGTGGGGGGAATAGGGTCTAATCATTGGTATCAGTGGGAGGAATAGTGTCCCATCATTGGTATCAGTGGGAGGAATAGTGTCCCATCATTGGTATCAGTGGGGGGAATAGGGTCCCATCATTGGTATCAGTGGGAGGAATAGTGTCCCATCATTGGTATCAGTGGGAGGAATAGTGTCCCATCATTGGTATCAGCGGGAGGAATAGTGTCCCATCATTGGTATCAGTGGGAGGAATAGTGTCCCATCATTGGTATCAGTGGGAGGAATAGTGTCCCATCATTGGTATCAGTGGGGGGAATAGTGTCCCATTATTGGTATCAGTGGGGGGAATAGGGTCTAATCATTGGTATCAGTGGGAGGAATAGTGTCCCATCATTGGTATCAGCGGGAGGAATAGTGTCCCATCATTGGTATCAGTGGGAGGAATAGTGTCCCATCATTGGTATCAGTGGGAGGAATAGTGTCCCATCATTGGTATCAGTGGGGGGAATAGTGTCCCATCATTGGTATCAGTGGGGGGAATAGGGTCTAATCATTGGTATCAGTGGGAGGAATAGTTTCTCATCTTTGGTATAAATTTAAAATAAATAACATCACAGTGAACTTTGCTTGGTATGTGCATGTGAATAATGTGTTTGATTGCGTATTTCCCCAACACATAGATCTGAATAGGTCTGGAGTTTTAAGCTCCTCCCTACTTTTTAGGGCCTTATAAAGGTGGTTTAACTTGATTACCATCCCGATTATTCAGTTTCGGCGATGATTGTGGCGGCACCAGATTGAAATACGATTGGCACTAGCATATTGCCAACATAAGTTGTCCATTTTGCATACAAGAAGCCTTCAGTAAAGTTCCCATACTCTCCGCTTATCAGGTCCATAAAACGTGGTGAGAAACTTAAGCCACGCCCACTTCCCCTTCCCCGGCCAAAAAAGACGTGTTTCCACGACGCCCTATATTTCATAAAAGGCTAATGGAAAAGAGAGAAATCAACAAGAAAATCAGTATTTACGAGCTATAAAAAAAATAAAAATCATCCAATCACCATCCTCCATTAGCCAGGGGCCAATTCTGTGAAATGACATCACCCGCCGTGATTTTTGATTCACGCCGCAACCCCAGGAGGACGCGTCAGAGAAAATGAGGTTGTTTATTTTCCCCTAAAAAAATGGATCAGCAAGGCGTAAAGTCAGGCGGACATCGCTAATTCCACTCCGCCTGCAAATTATTCAATTAATTAGAGACCTAACGCCCTGTACACTCAGATCCCGCCGCCGCCTCCGGGGGGAATTTATGGAGGACGGGTTGTAAATATTGGAATGCGTTTACGGTAGACTCTTCGAAGTTGAAGCCCAATAAATATCAATGCTTAAAGTGGACCTGTCATCAGATTTATTTCATGGTAAGTGCATGCCTGCTCAGTGATGTGTCCGAGTATTTATTACCTCTCACAGAGATCACAGTGCTCCCCCTAACAATGCCTTTATCTACTCTTCTCTCCAGAAGGGCAGCACCATCTTTTTTTCAAACATCATCCAGGGTCACCATCTACTTCCTGGCTTGAGATTCCAGCTCAGAGATAACACAGTCATTTAAATCCAAGTAAGAACAAGCCAGCAACTTGGTATCATCCATGAATAAAAGGAGTTTATTGGCTACATGGACAAATACAGAATAAGTGTTCCAACGCGTTTCGTCGGCCAAGCCTTACGTACTGGTACATACAGTACAAGTATGCTAATGCGTAGGCCCACTTTAAGAATATGGTTACATTTGGTCATACTAATAAGGCAATAAACGTATTAATTGCTCCACAGGGAGGTTTTCTATCGGTCAACAGCATTACCGGTTTCAAAAAAGCAATTGGCAGAGCGATGTGAAGGATCTCGATTTCCATGCGTGTTAATTCATAGAGAATCGCTCATACCTAGCCGGCGGTTTCACAGGAGGAGGAACAAGAGGCAAAAAAAACGGGGCTTTTTATAGACTGCCAAGAATTTTGAGCGATTCCTATTGTCTCTTCTTTCACAAAGAACCTTCCAAGGACATTGGGTGATTGTCTGACGCTGCGAGAAAAGATCTTTTGCAGTCGGAGGACGCGGGGAAATATCCGGAGAGGAGACGCTTGCCTGATACTGAAGGGAATGGAATATTTACATAAGAAGCTACGTGCGCGCCTAAGCCCGTCTTATGTATATAAGATAGTGAAAAATCTGCTTAGTGGGAAGGGAAGAAAAACTAACTGTTTTGGAGTGTCATAAATCCTTCAAATAATTTTTTTTTTGAAGAGGTAACAGGTCCCCTTTAAAACCAAACTTCAGCCAACTTTTATTTAATTTAGTTTTAGATATAGTGGGTACGATTTTTTGGCAGCATGTGGCCGTAATCTGCCATGGACTGGAGCCAACATAGGAAAATTTAGGTAAGTAATTGATACAATTTTCTGTTATTTCTCTGTGGCCCCACTACGGCAATTTTTCTTCACCTCCTTCCGGTAGTATGCTACCATGGATTGACGTCCACAAAGAATTGTGATCCAATTTTCCATTTTCCTGGTGCCAATCCATGGCAGTATTCTATCACAAGTATGCTGCCATTGATTGGCAAAGGCAAAGGATAATTTTGGTAAGTATTTGATCCAACTTTCCATTATTTCTCTGTGACCCTATGAGGGTGATATTTCTTCATTTCCTACTGGTAGTATGCTGCCTTGGATTGGCACCAGGAAAAGAAAATTTTGGTAAATATTTGATCCAATTTTCCATTATTTCTCTGTGACCCCACTAGGGTGATTTTATTTCACTTCCTTCTGGTCGTATGCTGCCTTGGATTGGCATTAGGAAAGGAAAATTTAGGTAAGTATTTAATTCAATTTTCCTTTATTTCTTTATGACCCCACTAGATCAATTTTCTTCACTTGCTTCAGGTAGTATGCTGACATGGATTAGTGGCAGGAAAGAAAAATTTCTGTAAGTATTTGATTGCCAGTATTTCTCTGTTACCCCACTAGGGCAATTTTTCTTCACTTCCTTCCGGTACTATGCTACCATTGATTGGCACCAGGAAAGGAAAATTTTGGTAAGTTTTTGATCTAATTTTCCATTATTTCTCTGTGACCCCACCAGGGTGATATTTCTTAATTTCCTTCCGGTAGTATGCTGCCATGAATTTGCACCAGGAAAGGAAAATTTGGGTAAGTGTTTGATCCAATTTTCCGTTATTTCTCTGTGACCTTACTAGGGTGATTTTTCTTCAGTTCCTTCTGGTAGCTTGCTGCCATGGATTTGTGCCAGGAAAGGAAAATTTTGGCAAGTATTTGATCCAATTTTCCATTATTTCTCTGTGACCCCACAAAAGTGATATTTCTTAATTTCCTTCTGGTGGTATGCTGCCTTGGATAGGCACCAGGGAAGGAAAATTTTGGTAAATATTTGATTTCATTTTCCATTATTTCTCTGTGACCCCACTAAGGCAATTGTTCTTCACTTGCTTCAGGTAGTATGCTGCCTTGGATTGCCACTAGGAAAGGAAAATTTTCGGTAAGTATTTGATTCAATTGCCAGTTTTTCTCTGTTACCCAACTAGGGCAATTTTTCTTCACTCCCTTCCGGTACTATGCTGCCATTGATTGGAGCCAGAAAAGGAAAATTTTGGTAAGTTTTCGATCAAATTTTCCATTATTTCTCTGTGACCCCACGAGGGTGATATTTCTTCATTTCCTTTCTGGTAGTATGCTGTCATGAATTGGCACCAGGAAAGGAAAATTTCGGTAAGTGTTTGATCCAATTTTCCGTTATTTCTCTGTGACCCCACTAGAGCGATTTATCTTCACTTGCTTCCAGTAGTATGCTGGCATGGATTGGCACCAGGAAAGGAAAATTATAATAGGTGTTTCATCCAATTTTCCGTTATTTCTCTGTGACCCCCACTAAGGCAATTTTTATTCACTTCCTTCTGGTAGCATGCTGTCATGGATTGGCACTAGGAAAGGGACATTTTGGTGAGTTTTTGATACAATTTTCCGTTATTTCTATGTGACTCCCACTAGGTTGATTTTGTTCGCTTCTGTTAGTATGCTGCCATGGATTGGTGCCAGGAAAGGAAAATTTTGGTAAGTTTTTGATCCAATTTTCCATTATTTCTCTGTGACCCCACAAGGGTGATATTTCTTAATTTCCTTTCCGGTAGTATACTGCCATGAATTGGCACCACGAAAGGAAAATTTCAGTAAGTATTTGATCCAATTTTCCATTATTTCTCTGTGACTCCACTAGGGCGATTTTTCTTCACTTCCTTCTGGTAGCATGCTGTCATGGATTGGCTCTAGGAAAGGAACATTTTGGTAAGTTTTTGATACAATTTTCCGTTATTTCTATGTGACTCCCACTAGGTTGATTTTCTTCGCTTCTGTTAGTATGCTGCCATGGATTGGTGCCAGGAAAGGAAAATTAAGTATCTGATACATTTTTTCGTTAGGCTGCTGACTTTTAGGAAGCAGACACTTACCAGCCCATGGGGTCCAGTGCTGTCTTCCCTGCAGGCGATTTTTGCACAGGTTTCGCTGGCAACGCTGCCATCTTGGAATTGGGAGCCAGGTGTAATTTCCCGATGTCTCACAGATGGCTCCCCACCCGTGTAGGTACAAGGCACGGCAGTAGGGTGAGACTGATCCTGCAGCCCCCAGGAGCATGGGGCGTGTTCCAGGAGACTGTGGGCAGCGAAGTGTGTGTGGTTGCACGCCATTCTTGCCTAAATTTAGAGGGGGGTATTTGTAAAAAAGAAAAAAAAAGCTGCAAATATATTAAGGACCGAGGGAGGAAGAGGATGAGATTCACTTTGCTTTTTGGGTGATGGCCCTCTTTAATATCTATAGTATAGAAGCAGATAAGCATGTGCAATAAAGATCCTGGCTATGGATAAAGCCGAACTATAGAGTTTATCTGGGGTTTGGGCTTTAAGGAAAGCGGAGTCGGTGGGAATTGTTGAATCATGCCGGCAAGGCCACATCGAGTCAGCCGTATATTACAAAGCGATACAGAGCGCATAAAAAAAAAAAAAAAGGAATCGCATTTGGGTCCGCAGTCTGCGGAGAATGCAAATATGCAATTAGGAAAATGCGCCCATACATTTTCTGCCCTGCATTTGATCTGCAGCCAGCCGGCGACGTGAAGTAGTCGTTTGGCTGGAAATACAAAAGATGGAGATAAAAGGGGAGGGTGGGGGGGAGTCGTACCATTTTACATCCTCCGGAATTAACCTGCCGCAGATACAGAGACATGTTCTAAAAATCACTCTTTAGTCTTTTAACATTTAAAGGGCAACTACATTTTCCTTTATTCAAGCCATCTCAAGCAGTTAGGAAGGCGACTGCCCTAAAATTCATCAATCAAACCCACCCTAAGGGCCGAAGTATGCACATACACTATATTGACAAAAGAATTGGGTGTCTTGATTTCTAGGTTGTATTTTTTTTTATGTACTCTACACTCATTCCCCTGACCCCCACAGCTACCGGCCAGGGTTGTGGGTAGAGGCCCTTGCCCACATCAACATGGGAAACTGTGCTTTGCCAGGGTGGTAAGCTTTGCTTTATTCAATATCTGCAATGGGGTTCCATTGAGCCCTTCAAAGCGACACCAATACACTATATTTCCAAAAGTATTGGGACACCTGCCTTTAAACGCCCATGAACTTTAATGGCATCCCAGTCTTAGTCCGTAGGGTTCAATATTGAGTTGGCCCACCCTTTGGGGCTATAACAGCTTCAACTCTTTTGGGAAGGCTGTCCACAAGGTTTAGGAGTGTGTCTATGGGAATGTTTGGCCATTCTTCCAGAAGCACATTTGTGAGGTCAGGCACTGATGTTGGTCGGGAAGGCCTGGCTCGCCGTCCCCGCTCTAATTCATCTCGAATGTGTTCTATCGGGTTGAGGTCGGACAGGCCAGGTCATTTAGTGGAGGGGGATTATGGTGTGGGGTTGTTTTTCAGTGGTTGGGCTTAGCACCTTAGTTCCAGGGAAGGGAACTCTTAAAGTGGTTGTAAACTCTGTTACGCCACTTTTACCTACAGGTAAGCCTATAACAAGGCTTACCTGTAGGTACCTTGAATATCTCCTAAACTTGCACAATTCAGGAGATATTCAGTATATGCTCTGCTGCCGACGTCATTGGCGCATGAGCAGCTGGTGATGTTTCTTCAGGACTTGTGCCATGACCGGCGGCTCCCGCGCGTATGCGCGAGAGTGACATCATCACGACTCCGACCAATCACAGTGCCGGAGCCACAAACCCATAAGTAACTTCAGTGGAAGATGTCCGCCGTGTACTCGGAGTGCCGACGCCAATTCAGGGCATCGTTCTGAGGTAAGTATTTCATAATTAGCTTGTATGCAATGCATACTAGCTAATTATGCCTTTGTCTTGCAGGGTTTGGGGGGGTTTTTTGTGTTTTTTTGCGGAGGTTTACAACCTCTTTAAGGCGTCAGCATACCAAGACATTTTGGACAATTTCATGTTCCCAACTTTGTGGGAACAGTTTGGGGATGGCTCCTTCCTGTTCCAACATGACTGCTCACCAGTCTAGCCTTGACTGGCCTGCACAGAGTTTTGACCTCAACCCGATAGAACACCTTTGGGATGAATTAGAGTGGAGACTCCAAGCAAGGCCTTCTTGTCCATCATCAGTGCCCGACTTCACAAATGCTCTTCTGTAAGAATGGTCAATCATTCCCATAGACACGCTCCTAAACCTTGTGGACGGCCTTCCCAGAAGAGTTGAAGCTGTTGTAGCTGCAAAGGGTGGGCCAACTCAATATTGAACCCTACGGACTAATGCCGCGTACACGCGGTCAGATTTCAGAAAATATTCGATAGGAGCCATTTGTCAGAAATTCTGACCTTGTGTAGGCTCCATCGGACATTGAAATCCATTGTTGGAAATTCCGATCATGTGTACGCAATTCCAACGCACAAAGTTCTATGCATGCTCGGAATCAAACAGAAGGAGCTGCACTGGCTGCTGAACTTCAATTTCAATCTCGGCTCGTCGTACGTCACCGCGTTCTTGAGGTTCAGAATTCCCGACTACATTGTGTGACCGTGTGTATGCAAGACAAGTCTGAGCCAACATCCGTCTGAAAAAATCCCATGGATTTTGTTGACGGAATGTCCGATCGTGCGTTTACGGCATAAAACTGGGACGCCATTAAAGTTCATGTAAAGGCAGGTGTCCCAATACTTTTGGCAATATAGTGTATATGTGTTGCTTTACAGGGCTCAATGGAACCCCATTGCAGATATTCAATATAGCAAAGCTCACCACCCTGGCAAAGCACAGTTTCCCGTGTTGATGTGGACAAGGGCCTCTACCCACAACCCTGGCCGGTAGCTGTGGGGGGTCAGGGAAATGAGTGTAGGGTACACCAAAAAATATAACCAGTGACAACAGGAAACTGCCATTAAAAATATTGCTTCTACATATGGTGCTTGGCTCTTGCCTTATAGGGGGCCGCATGGGCTCATCCCTACTGCTGTCCAGACATGTTCTTTATTTCCTTCTGCCTGAAATATGAGACTATCAGTGATTTATAAGCCTTAGTTCAGCTTTTTACAGCTAATAGTCTGCTTGCCTGTGTGAGTAAGCAAATCAGAATTTGAGATTAGGATCAATTAAATGAGTCAGTAACCCACGAGTACGCAGGTTGGGTTTGTTGACTTCACTGGCCACGTGCTTGTTCAATTTTTTGTCAGCCACTCATAGTTCTTGGCACTGTAAATCTCAGACTGGGAGAGGGTGGGGCAGCAATAGCAGCCAATTAGGTGTGCTGCATGGAAATATACTGGCAACATGAAAGCAGGCTACTAAGCTCATTAGTCTGTTGTTGCCCTTTCAAGGTCCAATCACAAGCTGGGAGCGGGAGGTGACCAGGCTGAGTTGCATAACTGCAGAGGAGTAGTGATGGCCGAACGGTTCGCCCGGCGGTCGTTTCGCGGCGAATTTCCGACTTTCGCCGTCCGCGGGTTCGAACGCCTTTTTCCGTCGTTCGCCCCGGCGGACTTACGTGTTTAATGTATACAAGAACTTTAACCTTTCGTGACACGTTTATCATGTGTTACAGGACAACCAATTGAGACATGACAGCTCATGGACACTTGGACATTCCCCCTAACCTATAAATACACCCGATCCGGTGGCCATTTTACATTCTTTCTTCTGTCACTGTAGGGAAAGGATCCTGTGTGGAGTAGGGACAGAGAAAACGCTAGCTATTTGGTACACAAAAGTTCTTTTCAGGACTGGTATAGGTGTTAGGTCAGCAGCCTGAGTTTCTTTTGTCAGTTTAGATAAAGGGACAGAGCGCTGTATGCTGCTATTTTAGGGACAGCTCAGCCAGATTAGTCTTTCTTCATCATCATCATCATCATCATCATTAGCTGTTACTATCAGGTCCACAAAAGAGCTGTTCCAGCTAATCGTTCCAGCCTACTCTTTTTTGCCAATTTGTATAGGGACAGGCAGGAAGCAGTGTGTCAGGCAGTGAGGATAATTTTAAAGACTTGCTGTTACTATTAGTTCCACAAAGGTTCTTTTCAGGACTGGTATCAGTGGTACGGTAATAGGCTTGTACACGTATAATATTCTTTCTTCCAAATATAGAAAGAATATTATACTTGACTGCTGCCCTTCTGCTGCAGTCTGCTAATCATTCACAACTCACTTGTTCCACAAAGCTCTTTATCAGGACTGGTAACTTGGTCTGTCTAGGGTGCTACGGTACATAGGCTTGGGTGCGGTACAGTCTGCTGTTCTGTAAGGACCGCTATCGGTCCACAATACATAGGGTTGCCGTGCACTACTGCTGACCGCTGCCCTATACTGCAGCAGTCCTTCAGCGGTATAGGGACTGACGCACAGTCTGCTAAACACTAATACACAACCTGCTTGGTCCACAAAAGTTCTTATAAGGACTGGTAACTTGGTATAGGGTGCTACGGTACATAGGCCTGAGTGCAGTACAGTCTGCTGTTCTGTAAGGACCGCTATCGGTCCACAATACATAGGGTTGCCGTGCACTACTGCTGACCGCTGCCCTATACTGCAGCAGTCCTTCATTGGTATAGGGACTGACGTACAGTCTGCTAATCACTAACACACAACCTGCTTGGTCCACAAAAGTTCTTATAAGGACTGGTAACTTGGTATAGGGTGCTACGGTACATAGGCCTGAGTGCAGTACAGTCTGCTGTTCTGTAAGGACCGCTATCGGTCCACAATACATAGGGTTGCCGTGCACTACTGCTGACCGCTGCCCTATACTGCAGCAGTCCTTCATTGGTATAGGGACTGACGTACAGTCTGCTAATCACTAACACACAACCTGCTTGGTCCACAAAAGTTCTTATAAGGACTGGTAACTTGGTATAGGGTGCTACGGTACATAGGCCTGAGTGCGTTACAGTCTGCTGTTCTGTAAGGACCGCTATCGGTCCACAATACATAGGGTTGCCGTGCACTACTGCTGACCGCTGCCCTATACTGCAGCAGTCCTTCAGCGGTATAGGGACTGACGCACAGTCTGCTAAACACTAACACACAACCTGCTTGGTCCACAAAAGTTTTTATAAGGACTGGTAACTTGGTATAGGGTGCTACGGTACATAGGCCTGAGTGCAGTACAGTCTGCTGTTCTGTAAGGACCGCTATCGGTCCACAATACATAGGGTTGCCGTGCACTACTGCTGACCGCTGCCCTATACTGCAGCAGTCCTTCATTGGTATAGGGACTGACGTACAGTCTGCTAATCACTAACACACAACCTGCTTGGTCCACAAAAGTTCTTATAAGGACTGGTAACTTGGTATAGGGTGCTACGGTACATAGGCCTGAGTGCGTTACAGTCTGCTGTTCTGTAAGGACCGCTATCGGTCCACAATACATAGGGTTGCCGTGCACTACTGCTGACCGCTGCCCTATACTGCAGCAGTCCTTCATTGGTATAGGGACTGACGTACAGTCTGCTAATCACTAACACACAACCTGCTTGTTCCACAAAAGTTCTTATAAGGACTGGTAACTTGGTATAGGGTGCTACGGTACATAGGCTTGAGTGCGGTACAGTCTGCTGTTCTGTAAGGACCGCTATCGGTCCACAATAGATAGGGTTGACGTGCACCACTGCTGACCGCTGCCCTATACTGCAGCAGTCCTTCAGCGGTATAGGGACTGACGTACAGTCTGCTAAACACTAATACACAACCTGCTTGGTCCACAAAAGTTCTTATAAGGACTGGTAACTTGGTATAGGGTGCTACGGTACATAGGCTTGAGTGCGGTACAGTCTGCTGTTCTGTAAGGACCGCTATCGGTCCACAATAGATAGGGTTGACGTGCACCACTGCTGACCGCTGCCCTATACTGCAGCAGTCCTTCAGCGGTATAGGGACTGACGTACAGTCTGCTAAACACTAATACACAACCTGCTTGGTCCACAAAAGTTCTTATAAGGACTGGTAACTTGGTATAGGGTGCTACGGTACATAGGCTTGAGTGCGGTACAGTCTGCTGTTCTGTAAGGACCGCTATCGGTCCACAATAGATAGGGTTGACGTGCACCACTGCTGACCGCTGCCCTATACTGCAGCAGTCCTTCAGCGGTATAGGGACTGACGTACAGTCTGCTAAACACTAATACACAACCTGCTTGGTCCACAAAAGTTCTTATAAGGACTGGTAACTTGGTATAGGGTGCTACGGTACATAGGCTTGAGTGCGGTACAGTCTGCTGTTCTGTAAGGACCGCTATCGGTCCACAATAGATAGGGTTGACGTGCACCACTGCTGACCGCTCACCTATACTGCAGCAGTCCTTCAGCGGTATAGGGACTGACGTACAGTCTGCTAATCACTAACACACAACCTGCTTGTTCCACAAAAGTTCTTATAAGGACTGGTAACTTGGTATAGGGTGCTACGGTACATAGGCTTGAGTGCGGTACAGTCTGCTGTTCTGTAAGGACCGCTATCGGTCCACAATAGATAGGGTTGACGTGCACCACTGCTGACCGCTGCCCTATACTGCAGCAGTCCTTCAGCGGTATAGGGACTGACGTACAGTCTGCTAAACACTAATACACAACCTGCTTGGTCCACAAAAGTTCTTATAAGGACTGGTAACTTGGTATAGGGTGCTACGGTACATAGGCTTGAGTGCGGTACAGTCTGCTGTTCTGTAAGGACCGCTATCGGTCCACAATAGATAGGGTTGACGTGCACCACTGCTGACCGCTGCCCTATACTGCAGCAGTCCTTCAGCGGTATAGGGACTGACGTACAGTCTGCTAAACACTAATACACAACCTGCTTGGTCCACAAAAGTTCTTATAAGGACTGGTAACTTGGTATAGGGTGCTACGGTACATAGGCTTGAGTGCGGTACAGTCTGCTGTTCTGTAAGGACCGCTATCGGTCCACAATAGATAGGGTTGACGTGCACCACTGCTGACCGCTCACCTATACTGCAGCAGTCCTTCAGCGGTATAGGGACTAAGAGTTTTGTCACAGGGTCATTTAAAAAATGACATGCAGAGGAAGAGGCAGGCCCTTCCGCAGGGGTGGTAGGGGTAGGGCAGGAGCAACAGGCTTGAGCCAAAGTGGGAAGTTGCAGAAGGTGCGTTCAATTACTTTAAAGGATGCACCAGACTTGGTTGAGTGGCTCGCTCAGCCTTACTCTTCTGCACCCTCCTCATCCTCTCGATCTGCACCCTCTTCTTCACTCTCTGCTATGTGCACCCCCAAAGACACTACCACCAACAACACGACCACCACCACCACCACCACATACCTTCCGCTTGAGTCACTGGAATTATTTTCCGATCCATATCAAGAGGACATTTCTGATGCGCAGCCACTCTTGGTATTGGATCAGGAAGAGGAGGTAGCAACAAGCGCTACTCAGCAGTCTGACGCCAGTACCCAGATCAGCCCAAGGAGGAGGTTGGTCCCCGGTGTTGCTGCCTACTCTACTTATAGCGGTGGGGAAGGTGACGTTGATGATGACGTGTCTAGTGATGTCACGTGGGTGCCCACAAGAGAGGAAGAGGAGGGGAGTTCAGAGGGAGATATGGACCAGCAGATAGGGAGGAGAAGCAGCAATGACTTACATTGCACAGCAGGGACAAAGCAGACTGCAAATGTATCAGGAGCGAGTCATCGACCATGTACGGTCACATCTGGCGCTCCCAGGACACCGGCACATGGCTCCGCAGTGTGGGCTTTTTTTAACGTGTCCGCTGCTGACAATAGCGTTGCCATCTGCAATCTTTGCAGTCAACGCGTTAGTCGCGGTAAGCCCAATACTCACCTAGGGACGACCGCCTTAAGAAGGCACATGAGCAGCCATCACCGAGCCCAGTGGGAGCAACGGAACACACAAAGCCACACTGCAGGCTCTCACCGTCCAGCCTCGTCTTCTACTTCTCCTTCTCCTCTCTCCTCACAATTGTCCTCCACTCCACCTTCCATCACGCCAAGCTCACATTTTTCTGCAAAAAGGCAGGCTTCCGTGGGCCTAATGTTTGAGCGTAAAAAAATGATGACGCCGGATAACCCTCTTGCCCAACGGTTGGCGGCTGGCTTGTCAGAACTCATAGCCCGCCAACTACTGCCATATAAACTGGTGGACTCGGAGGCCTTTCGCAAATTTGTGGCCATTGGAACACCACAATGGAAGGTCCCAGGAAGGAAGTATTTCTCAGAGAAGGGCATCCCAGAGCTATATGGCCATGTTCAGCGGCAAGTGAATGTATCTCTGGCACACAGTGTCGGTGCCAAGATACATCTGACCACAGACACGTGGTCTAGCAAACACGGGCAGGGAAGGTATATCAGTTTTACTGCCCACTGGGTGAACCTTCTGACGGCCGTCAAGCATGTAACCCGTGGCACCCGTGTAGATTTGGTTTTACCGCCACGGATTGCATGCAGGCCTGACTCTTCTTCTCCTCCTCCTACTCCATCCTCCTCCCTCTCCTCCTCAGCTGCCTCCTCCTTTTCCGCTGCTAGCGTCTCTTCCACTGCACCGCCCAAGCTCCCCAGAACCTATTCCACATGCCAGGTGAGACGTTGCCATGCCGTGCTGCGTCTGTTGTGCCTGGAAGCAAAGAGCCACACTGGCCCGGCACTCCTTTCAGCTTTGCGTTCACAGGCAGATGAGTGGCTAACACCGCTCAATTTGACAGTTGGTAAAGTGGTGTGTGACAACGGTGCCAATCTGCTTAGCGCATTGAAACAGGGCAAAATCACGCACGTGCCGTGCATGGCACACGTCTTAAACTTGGTCGTGCAGCGATTCCTTGTCAAATACCCTGGGGTCCAGGACATCTTGCGGCAGGCAAGGAAAATCTCGGCCCATTTCAGAAGATCTTACACGGCCATGGCTCGCCTTGCTGACATTCAGCGGCGACACCATCTGCCGGTCAGACGTCTTATTTGCGATTGCCCGACGCGATGGAACTCAACCTTCTATATGCTTGATAGGCTGCTCCAGCAGAAACGTGCAGTTAACGTCTACCTGTATGAACTCTGCGAAAGAAACGGTTCTGGGGAGCTGGGTTTTTTTTCACCGCGCCAGTGGCTGCTCATGCGCGACACATGCAGACTTCTGCGGCCATTTGAGGAGATCACCAAACTGGTCAGTCGCAGCCATGGCGCCATCAGTGACATGGTACCTTATGCCTTCTTTCTGGAGCGTGCATTGCGTCGTGTCATTGATCAGGCTGTGGAGGAGCAGGAGCGGGAAGATGAGGAAGTCGCAATGCTGGATGAATTCCCAGGGGGGGCTACTCTATCTGAGACAAGTCAACAACAGGAGTCTGATGAGGAGTCAGAGGAGGATGGTGCCGGGGCGGATGAGCAGGAGCAAGAAGAGCATGCTTTAAACCTTTCTGGGATCCCTGTTGTGCGAGGATGGGGAGAGGAGAATGAAGAGGACGACATTATCCTGGATGATGAGCAGGAGCCAGGCCACCACACCGCTTCCACTTTAGTGCAAATGGGGGCCTTCATGCTCCAGTGTTTTAATAGGGACCCCCGTATAAAAAGCATGAGGGTCAAGGACCAGTACTGGGTGGCAACGTACTTAGACCCCCGGTACAAACACAAAATGGCGGAAATGTTACCGCCGTCGCAGAGGGCTGTCAGAATGCAGCACTTCCAGGCCTTGCTTCGAGAAATGCTGCATTCTGCTTTTGCGTGCGCTGGCAGAGGAGCAATTCCCACTCCCAGAGAAGGATTTGCGGGTACCAATCCAACAGCGCCTGCAAGAAGAGGCCGGTTTGAAGATGTGTTGGTGACTTCGGATATGAGGTCATTCTTTCAGCCGACCCATCGACAGGTGTCATCCGGATCCAGCATCAGGGAACGCCTAGACCGTCAGGTGTCCGACTACATTGGGTTAACGGCCGATGTGGACGCTCTGAGGAGTGATGAACCCCTAGACTACTGGGTGGGCAGGCTTGACCTCTGGCCAGAGCTTGCCCAATTTGCAATCGAACTGTTGGCTTGCCCCTCATCCAGTGTCCTGTCCGAAAGGACGTTCAGCGCAGCAGGGGGGATTGTGACCGATAAGCGTACTCGCCTAGCTCACCACAGTGTTAACTACCTCACATTTCTAAAAATGAATGAGGCATGGATCTCGGAGGAATTCAACACATGTGATCAGTAGACCATGTATATGTCTATAAACAATTTTTGGAATCAAGCACACAGACCTTCTTAATTCATTTGGCTCACTTCCCTGACCCAAAAAAGCACACCGTACTATATGCCCCTACCCTCCTCTTTGAAGAGGTTGAGCGGTGTCATATTTCTACTGGGGCTGCTTATTATGAGGGGTTCCCACCATCCCTGTGCTGTGCTGACTTCCTCCTGGGTGTTCTTATTATGAGGGGCTCCCACCATCCCTGTGCTGTGCTGACTTCCTCCTGGGGGTTCTTATTATGAGGGGATCACACCATCCCTGTGCTGTGCTGACTTCCTCCTGGGGCTGCTTACGGTGCTGCTGTCAGCGCTGTATGTCACGGAGCTGCTGTCAGCGCTGTATGTCACGGAGCTGCTGTCAGCGCTGTATGTCACGGAGCTGCTGTCAGCGCTGTATGTCACGGAGCTGCTGTCAGCGCTGTATGTCACGGAGCTGCTGTCAGCGCTGTATGTCACGGAGCTGCTGTCAGCGCTGTATGTCACGGAGCTGCTGTCAGCGCTGTATGTCACGGAGCTGCTGTCAGCGCTGTATGTCACGGAGCTGCTGTCAGCGCTGTATGTCACGGAGCTGCTGTCAGCGCTGTATGTCACGGTGCTGCTGTCAGCGCTGTATGTCACGGAGCTGCTGTCAGCGCTGTATGTCACGGAGCTGCTGTCAGTGCTGTATGTCACGGAGCTGCTGTCAGCGCTGTATGTCACGGAGCTGCTGTCAGCGCTGTATGTCACGGAGCTGCTGTCAGCGCTGTATGTCACGGTGCTGCTGTCAGCGCTGTATGTCACGGAGCTGCTGTCAGCGCTGTATGTCACGGAGCTGCTGTCAGCGCTGTATGTCACGGAGCTGCTGTCAGCGCTGTATGTCACGGAGCTGCTGTCAGCGCTGTATGTCACGGAGCTGCTGTCAGCGCTGTATGTCACGGTGCTGATGTCAGTGCTCTGTATTACGGTGCTGCTGTCAGTGCTCTGTATCTCCTGCACCCTCTTGTTTGCCTACCCTGGTCCCTGACCTTCCCTCTCCTCCATTGCCTTCATTAGCTCCATAGTCCTGAATTGTCAGAACAATTTCCCAAATAAAAAAAAAATGCTTGTAGTTATCGATCCCAAATTCACCTCATACATGTATTATGCTATTGTCCAGGTGGTGGGACTACGTGCTACCCCCTAATAATTACCCCGTGGCCGCAAATTCGACCTAAAGGTTTGCGAAATTCGCCTCCCATTGAAGTCAATGGAGCCCGCGGCGAACGGTCGTTTTCGCGAACGTTTGTGTCCGTTCGCGTTTCGCGTTCGCGAAACGTCCCGTCGGAAGTTCGTCCATCACTACAGAGGAGATCTGGCTATGCTGTCTTGCAGGACTGGGAATTTCTAAGGACTGGATGGACAGAAATAGAAATCCTTTAGAAGGAAAAACTGCACAAATCTACAGTTTGAACACATATGAAGATTTACCATTAAAACACAAATGGCCAAGCATCGGCAGTGACGTCCATTGTACCGTGCCGCCATTTTTTTTTTAAATCTTAGCGCCATTTAATGCGGCACATTGCTCAATTATAATAAAACACTGAAAATTGCTGCAGATCTCATTGTTCCTCCATAGAGTTCATGGACACGGCTCTGAACTGTGTTGAGATGACAATGACATTATAACGACACCTCGGCACCGCGTCTTAGGATTGCGCTCACGTAAGCGGCGCTGCGATGGGAAGGTCTTAGCAGAAGGTATTTTTAGATGTTGTTTGTAGCAGTGAACGCTCCGGAAGAATAGGATTAAGTCAAGTTACTTAGAGTAGCGTGGATGTTCAGAGACGCCCAGCAGGTCCCGCTACCGCCACGCCGCGGGAATAAAAAATGGCCAAAAGCCCCATTAACGATTTCTATTTCTGGACAAACAAAATTAACCTCTTCCAGGGATTGGTCAGCCGGGAACTGCATCCATGAGGGGAATGTTTTCTCCCTTTACAGTAGATTTATATCTCCCTTCCTCCCGTTATCTCTCTCCTTCCTTCAAATGTTCCTCATAAACGGCTAATTTCCCTTCTTTCTTATTTCCTCAAATTTTTTGACATTTTCCTTTCTTCAGTTTTCCGCCCTCTCAGAATAAATTCCTTCCTCTCTCTCACCCTTTTCTTTCTTCTTTCATCCCACCCTTCCCTTACCGTCCTTTACTGTCCCTCCCCTTCCCTTCCTTCTCTATACTCTTCTCTTCCCTTCCCTCGCCTCCTTTTACCTCCCCTTCTCTTCTGTTCTCTTCTCTCCCCCTTCCCTTCCCTCCCCTCCCTTTACCCTCCCTTCTCTTCTTTTCCCTTCCCTTCCCTCCCCTCCCTTTACCTTCCTTTCCCTTCTCTTCTCGTCTCTTCTCTTCCCATCTTCTCTTCTCTTCCCTTCCCTCCCCTCCCTTTACCCTCTCTTCTCTTCCCTTCCCTTCCCTTCCCTCCCCTCCCTTTACCTTCTTTTTCCTTCTCGTCTCTTCTCTTCCCATCCCTCCCCTCCCTTTACCTTCCCTTCTCTTCTCTTCTCTTCTCCTTCCCTTCCTTTCCCTTCCCTTCCCTCCCCTCCCTTTAGCTTACTTTCCCTTCCCTTCCCTTCCCTTCTCTTCTCTTCACTTCTCTTCTCGTCTCTTCTCTTTTCTTCTCTTCTCTTCCAATTCCCTTCCCTTTCCTTCGCTACCCTCCCTTTACCCTCCCTTCTTTTCCCTTCCCTTCCCTCTCTTCCCTTTACCTTCCCTTCTCTTCTCTTCTCTTCTCTTCTCTTCTCTTCTCTTCTCTTCTCTTCTCTTCCCTTCCCTTCTATTCCCTTCACTTCTCTTCTCCTTCGCTCATTTTACCCTCCTTTCCCTCCCCTTCTATACCCTTTTCATCTCTCTTTTCTTCCCTTGCCTTTTCTTTCAACTTTCTTTACCTCACACGATCCCAATTTCTACCTTCTCTTATCTTTCCTCCTACCTTTCTTCCTTCCTTACCCTTTATATCCTCTTTCTCATCTGTTTAGTTCTTTTTTTTTCCTCCCTCCCTCCCTGCCTTCTTTCTTTTCTCCCTCCTTCTCTTTTGTTAATCTTTATTTCCTTCATACAATTCCACTTTCTCCCTTTCCTTCCCTCCTTCCCTCTGCCTCTCCTACACTACATCCTTTTCCCTCCTCATACAGTCTTATTTTCAGTTCTCCTCCTTCCTTTTTTCTTTTCTTCTTTCACTTCCCCTTTCTTTTCCATTCTCTCACCCTCCTTCCTTCCTTTTTTCTATCCTTTGTCTCTCCGACCTTTCCTCACTCTATCCTTTCGCCACCTTCCTTCCTTCTCTCCTTTCCTCTCTTTTTCCCTCCTCCTTTTCTTACAAATCCCCCCCTTTCTTAATAAATGTTTTCCTTCCTCTCTCTCATCTCTTTTTTTTTCTTCCTTTCTTTCTTTTTTCCTCCCTTTCCCTCCTTCCTTTTCTTTCATTTTTCTTTACCTCATACAATCCCACTTCTCCCTTCACCCCTTACATTTCCTCCTACCTTCTACTTGTCTTTCTTTCCCTGCTTTATTCTAATTTGCCTCATAAATTCCTTTCATCCTACTATTATTTCCTTCTTCTTCTTTATTTCCTTCCTCCCTCTTTTCCACTCCCTCACCTTGCCTTCGGCCCCTCTCTTTTCTTCCATTCTTCTATTCCATATGCCTTTTCCTTTTCCCCTCCTTTCTTTCCTCCCTTTCTTCCTTCACTCTTTATTCAATATTTCTCATTCTTGCTCTTTCTTTCTTTTTCCTTCCTTCCTTTCGTTCTTTCTTCTATTCAACCATTCAATTTATTTATTTTTCCTTCCTTCCGTTTTCCTTCCTTCCATTCATTCTTTCTATTCAGCCATCCAATTTTTTTCTTTCTTTTTCTTGCTTTATTCAATATTTCTCCTTCTCACTCTTTCTTTATTTCTCTTCTCTCTTTCTTTTTTTCTCTCTCCCCCCCCCCCCCTGTCTCTTTCACTTTCTTTCTTTTTTTTCTTTCTTTCTTTTTTTTCTTTCTTTCTTTTTTTCCTTCTTTCTTTCTTTCTTTCTTTCTTTCTTTCTTTCTTTCTTTCTTTCTTTCTTTCTTTCTTTCTTTCTTTCTTTCTTTCTTTCTTTCTTTCTTTCTTTTTCTCTCCCCTCTCTCTCATTCTCCCTCTCTTTCTCTCTCTATCTTTCATTCTTTCCCTCCCCCCTCTATCTCTCTCATTCTCTTTCTCTCTCTTTCATTCTTTCTCTCTCTCTCTTTCTCTCTCTTTCCCCCATTCTCTCTCTCTCTTTCTCTCTCTTTCTCATTCTCTCTCTCTCTCTCTCTTTCTCCTCTTTCTCTCTCTCTCTTTCATTCTTTCTCTCTCTCTTTCACTTTCTCTCTCTCTCTCTCATTCTCTCTCTCTATTGCTCTCTCTCATTCTCTCTCTCTATTGCTCTCTCTCATTCTCTCTCTCTCATTCTCTCTCTCTATTGCTCTCTCTCATTCTCTCTCTCTATTGCTCTCTCTCATTCTCTCTCTCTATTGCTCTCTCTCATTCTCTCTCTCTCATTCTCTCTCTCTATTGCTCTCTCTCATTCTCTCTCTCTATTGCTCTCTCTCATTCTCTCTCTCTATTGCTCTCTCTCTCATTCTCTCTCTCTCATTCTCTCTCTCTCATTCTCTCTCTCTCTCTCTATTGCCCTCTCTCTCCTTCTCTCTCTCTCTCTCTCTCTCTCGCCGTTTCTTGCTTTATCTTACCCTAACTCTTTCTTTCTCTAGGAAGGCTCCCTGTATTTTGCCCCTATAAGGGGATTTAGCTCTTCGTCATTTCTCTCTCTCTCTCTCTCTCTCTCTCTCTCTCTCTCTCTCTCTCATTCTTTCTCTTTCTCTCTTTCAGTCTCATTCTCTCTCTCCCATTCTCTCTCTCTTTCATTCTCTCTCATTCTCCCTCTCTTTCTCTCTCTTTCATTATTGCTCTCTCTCTTTCTTTCTTTCTCACTCTTTCAGTCTTATTCTCTCTCTCCCCCTCTTTCTTTCATTCTTTCTCCCTCTCTTCCGCTTTCTCTCTCTCTCTCGCTCGCTCATTCTCCCTCTCTTTTTCTCTCTCTCTCTCAATCTTTCTCTCTCTTTCAGTCTCATTCTCTCTCTCTCCCATTCTCTCTCTCTTTCAGTCTCATTCTCTCTCTCTCCTATTCTCTCTCTTACATTCTTTATCTATCTCTTTCTTTCTCTCTCTCTCTTTCAGTCTCATTCTCTCTCTCCCTCTCTTTCTTTCATTCTTTCTTTCTCTCTTTCGCTTTCTCTCTCTCGCTCGCTCTCTCTCTTCCCCTCCCTCTCTCTTGCTCTTTCTTTCTTTCTTGCTCTCTCTTGCCTTAACTCTCTCTGTCTCTAGGAAGGCTCCCTGTATTTTCCCCCTATAGGGGGATTTAGCTCTTTATAATCCAATCAAATTCTGTGATTTTGAGGTGGAGGGACACTTAGTATCCAATGCAAAGAAGTTTTTATGCAGCTTTACATTCTCCCACCCTCCATCCTTCACTTTTTTTCCCTTTCCTCTGTCCTTTGTCCCTCCTTCCTTCCTTCCTTCCTTTCCTCACTCTATATGAATCCTAGATAAGACTCGGCTCCCATTCCAGTGAAGAGACATTATTTTATCTGCAGAATAAAGAGGTTGTCTCCCTCTAAGGAGGACCATACTTCACCCGCTATCTGCCACATCAACCTCACCTGTCCACCACATGATGAATGTTGAAATGTTACAGATTTTTATTACTTTTTCTCTTTACAAAACTTCTTTCAACTTTCCCCGACCAGCAGTTCCAAATGTATAAATATAAATTTACAAATATATAAATATAAATTTATAAATATAAATTTATAAATATATAAATATAAATAAATTTAAATAGTACAAATCTACTGGAGTCCTCCAGCAGTGCAGAGTATTTCAAGAGAGGAGAGTTAGATAGAGGAAAGGAGAGGAGTCCTACAGCAGTGCAGCGAATTTCAGGAGAGGAGAGTAATGCCACGTACACACGCCGGACTTTCGGGCAGACTAGGTCCGATGGTCTTCCTGACGGACTTTCGGCGGTGTTCCGATGGACTTGGCCACACATGAACGGACTAAGTCCATTCCAAAGTCCGTTCGTTTTGAACGTGATGATGTAAGATGGGACTAATCAAGGAAGTTCAATAGCCAGTAGCCAATAGCTGCTCCTTGCGTCGTATTTGGTCCGTCGGATAAGCACACAGACGGACGGTTTTCCCGATTTTTAGTTCGTCGGAATTGAGTCCGTTGGATAGATTTGAAACATGTTCTATTTCTAGGTCCGTCGGATTTTTTTTCCGAAAAACGATCGGAGTAGCCCACACACGATCGGATTGTCCAACGGACTGATCCCGCCGGACCTAGTCTGCCGGAAAGTCCGCTCGTGTGTACGCGGCGTCAGAGGAAGGAGCAGAGTCCTCCAGCAGTGCAGAGTATTTTAGGAGAGGAGAGTTAGAGGAAGGAGCAGAGTCCTCCAGCAGAGCAGAGTATGTCAGGAGAGGAGAGTTATAGAGGAAGGAGCAGAGTCCTCCAGCAGTGCAGAGTATTTCAGGAGAGGAGAGTTAGAGGAAGGAGCAGAGTCCTCCAGCAGTGCAGAGTATGTCAGGAGAGGAGAGTTATAGAGGAAGGATCAGAGTCCTCCAGCAGAGCAGAGTATTTCAGGAGAGGAGAGTTATAGAGGAAGGAGCAGAGTCCTCCAGCAGAGCAGAGTATTTTAAGAGAGGAGAATTAGATAGAGGAAGGAGCAGAGTCCTCCAGCAGAACAGCGTATTTCAGGAGAGGAGAGTTATAGAGGAAGGAGCAGAGTCCTCCAGCAGTGCAGAGTATTTCAGGAGATGAGAGTTATAGAGGAAGGAGCAGAGTCCCCCAGCAGTGCTGAGTATTTAAGGAGAGGAGAGTTATAGAGGAAGGAGCAGAGTCCTCCAGCAGAACAGCGTATTTCAGTAGAGGAGAGTTATAGAGGAAGGAGCAGAGTCCTCCAGCAGAACAGCGTATTTCAGTAGAGGAGAGTTATAGAGGAAGGAGCAGAGTCCTCCAGCAGAGCAGAGTATTTTAAGAGAGGAGAATTAGATAGAGGAAGGAGCAGAGTCCTCCAGCAGAACAGCGTATTTCAGGAGAGGAGAGTTACAGAGGAAGGAGCAGAGTCCTCCAGCAGTGCAGAGTATTTCAGGAGATGAGAGTTATAGAGGAAGGAGCAGAGTCTTCCAGCAGAGCAGAGTATTTAAGGATAGGAGAGTTATAGAGGAAGGAGCAGAGTCCTCCAGCAGAGCAGAGTATTTTAAGAGAGGAGAATTAGATAGAGGAAGGAGCAGAGTCCTCCAGCAGAACAGCGTATTTCAAGAGAGGAGAGTTATAGAGGAAGGAGCAGAGTCCTCCAGCAGAGCAGAGTATTTTAAGAGAGGAGAATTAGATAGAGGAAGGAGCAGAGTCCTCCAGCAGAACAGCGTATTTCAGGAGAGGAGAGTTACAGAGGAAGGAGCAGAGTCCTCCAGCAGTGCAGAGTATTTCAGGAGATGAGAGTTATAGAGGAAGGAGCAGAGTCTTCCAGCAGAGCAGAGTATTTAAGGATAGGAGAGTTATAGAGGAAGGAGCAGAGTCCCCCAGCAGTGCAGAGTATTTCAGGAGAGGAGAGTTAAAGGAAGGAGCAGAGTCCTCCAGCAGAGCAGAGTATTTCAGGAGAGGAGAGTTAAAGGAAGGAGCAGAGTCCTCTAGTAGAGCAGAGTATTTTGGGAGAGGAGAGTTATAAAGGAAGGAGCAGAGTCCTGCAGCAGAGCAGAGTATTTCCGGAGAGGAGAGTTAGAGGAAGGAGCAGAGTCCTCCAGCAGAGCAGAGTATTTCAGGAGAGGAGAGTTAAAGAAAGGAGCAGATTCCTCCAGCAGTGCAGAGTATTTCAGGAGAGGAGGGGTTAAAGAAAGGAGCAGAGTCCTCCAGCAGAGCTGAGTATTTCGGGAGAGGAGAGTTATAAAGGAATGAGCAGAGTATTTCAGGAGAGGAGAGTTAGATAGAGGAAGGAGCAGAGTCCCCCAGCAGAGAAGAGTATTTCAGGAGAGGAGAGTTATAGAGGAAGGAGCAGAATCCCCCAGCAGAGCCGAGTATTTCAGGAGAGGAGAGTTATAGAGGAAGGAGCAGAGTCCTCCAGCAGTGCAGAGTATTTCAAGAGAGGAGAGTTAGATAGAGGAAGGAGCAGAGTCCCCCAGCAGAGCAGAGTATTTCAGGAGAGGAGAGTTATAGAGGAAGGAGCAGAGTCCTCCAGCAGAGCAGAGTATTTCAGGAGAGGAGAGTTAGATAGAGGAAGGAGCAGAGTCCCCCAGCAGAGAAGAGTATTTCAGGAGAGGAGAGTTGTAGAGGAAGGAGCAGAGTCCCCCAGCAGAGAAGAGTATGTCAGGGGAGGAGAGTTATTTCGAGGAAGTAGAAAAGTCCTCCAGCAGTGCAGAGAGTTTGATTAGGTAAATGTCTTCATTATTGGTTCTCCTAACAAAATGTCTGCAAACCACAAGTTGTCTTTGCCGGTATAAAGCAATTTATATCGCAATTCTGGTGTGACACGTTCTCTGCGTGTTCTCTTTCTCTCTTCCACCATCTGTGCTGTGGATACATTTCTGCAATAATCATCCTGTTCATGTGTTAATTATAACCTCCCCGTCTCATGGAGGATTCACAGGAACTCTAAGCTCTGCTCCCCCTCATTATCGTCTTTCTCTATCTCTTTCTAGTCTCTTCAGCCCCGGGCCCCAAGAAATGAGATGTCTTTGTGGCTAAGTTCTGTTATCCATCCAGAAATATTGTGACATGGAACATCCTTATAAGGCCCGGGAGCCAGTTTTCTCTGCAAAACTGTCAGACCAGGTTTTTAGGATGTTCTGCAGGTTTCTGTAAGGCAGGAAGTTCACGGAAGAAGAAAACAAATGGTAATGTTAATGGAGTCAAATTTTTGATTAGATGAGAGATAGATAAACAGATAGACGGATAGATAAATGATATTTTCCCCGCTTTGCCGCTTAGCAGAAAAAAAAAAAAACTTTAGACAGAGGCGTAACTATAGGGGGTACAGCAGTTGCGACCGCAGACGGGCCCTGTGATGCAGGGGGCCCATGCAGCCCCCTCTACATATGGCCGGCAGCAGCATAGGCAGCTAGGGGTACCAGTGCACACGGGTGGCTGGAGGTGGAGGGTGACTAGCAGAGCTCCACGCTCGACTATCGCACTGGCTGCTCTTTAGTTGTGCATTCCCTGCATGACCTGTGTCCTCAGCCAGCTCCTCGGAGTACCCCTCTCCTGCTCCATGCATTGCCACTCAGTCTGATGTCTGTTCTCCCCAGCCAGACAGGGACAGTCCCCCAATGGGGCACCTAAAAATAAAATAATAAAAAAAAACTACTGATACCAGTGGTGGAACTACGGGGCTCACAAAGGTCATACCTGTGACCACACCCTGGAGTTCCACCGCCGGACTCGGAGGGAAGGGCCCTGGCTGGGGTTCAGGGGGGCCCTTCATGGTTTCTTGCATCGGGGCCCTGAAGGTTCTAGTTACGCCACTGCCTTTAGATGTGTAAAAGGGAGAAAAAGGTTGCCATGGACAGATGTAAAACCAAGGCTTTGGTGGACAAAGGCTGGTTGTGGTGGATTGATGTGGAAAGAGGTGGTTATAATGGACAGAGGTGGAAAGAGATTATAGCGGTAAAAAAGGAGGACATAAGATGTGGTTGACAGAGACTGTGGTGGGCAGAGGTGGATAATGATCAAGATGGGCAGAGGTTGTGATGGATGGAGATTGTGGTGGACAGGGGTGTATAAAGAGTGAGATGGGCAGAGGTTGTGATGGGTGGAGATTGTGGTGGACAGAGGTGTATAAGATTGAGATGGACAGAGGTTGTGATGGATGGAGATTGTGGTGGACAGGGGTGTATAAAAAGTGAGATGGGCAGAGGTTGTAATGGATGGAGATTGTGGTGGACAAAGATGGATATGGATTGAGATAGGCATAGGTTGTGTTGGATGGTTGCGTAAAGAGGCTGTTGAAATGGACAGAGGTGGAAAGAGATTATAGTGGTGAAAAGAGGACATATGATGTGGTTGACAGAGACTGTGGTGGGCAGAGGTGGATAATGATCAAGATGGACAGAGGTTGTGATGGATGGAGATTGTGGTGGACAGAGGTGTATAAAGATTGAGATGGACAGAGGTTGTGATGGATGGAGATTGTGGTGGACAGAAGTGTATAAAGATTGAGATGGACGGAGGTTGTGATGGATGGAGATTGTGGTGGACAGAGGTGTATAAAGATTGAGATGGACAGAGGTTGTGATGGATGGAGATTGTGGTGGACAGAGGTGTATAAAGATTGAGATGGACAGAGGTTGTGATGGATGGAGATTGTGGTGAACAAAGATGGATATGGATTGAGATAGGCATAGGTTGTGTTGGATGGATGTGGAAAGAGTCTGTTGAAATGGACAGAGGTGGAAAGAGATTATAGTGGTGAAAAGAGGACATATGATGTGGTTGACAGAGACTGTGGTGGACAGAGGTGGATAATGATCAAGATGGACAGAGGTTGGCATGAACGGAGATTGTGGTGGACAAAGATAGGTATAGATTTAGATAGGCATAGGTTGTGGTGGATCGATGTGGAAAGAGGTCATTGTAATAGAGGTGGTGGAAAGAGATTATAGCGGGGAAAGGAAGACATGGGATGTGGTTGTCAGAGACTGTGGTGGACAAAGGTGGATAAAGATTGACATGAACAGAGGTTGTGATGGACTAATATTGTGGTGGACAGAGATGGATATAGACTGAGATAGGCATAGGTTGTGGTGGATAGACACTGTAGTAGATGAAGGTGGATATAGATTGAGATAGGCATAGGTTGTGGTGGATAGACACTGTAGTAGATGAAGGTGGATAATGGATATAGATTGAGATAGGAATAGGTTGTGGTGGATAGACACTGTAGTAGATGAAGGTGGATATAGATTGAGATAGGCATAGGTTGTGGTGGATAGACACTGTAGTAGATGAAGGTGGATAATGGATATAGATTGAGATAGGAATAGGTTGTGGTGGATAGACACTGTAGTAGATGAAGGTGGATATAGATTGAGATAGGCATAGGTTGCATCAATGTGGAATGAAGTGGTTACAATGGACAGAGGTGGAAAGAAATTATAGTGGTAAAAGGAGAACAGGTTGACTGATACTGTGGTGGACAGAGGTGGGTAAAGATGGAGATGGACCCAGGTGTGGAAGATGGAGATTGTGGTGGACAGAGGTGGATATAGATTGAGATAAGCATAGGTTGTGGTGGACCGATGTGGAAAGGGGTGGTTGTAATGGATGGAGGTGGAAAGAGATTATAGTGGAGAAAGTGAAAGGAGGACATATGATGTGGTTGACAGAGACTGTGGTGAACAGAGGTGGATAAAGATGGAGATGGCCAAAGGTTGTGATAGATAGAGATTGTGTTAGCCCTTGTACACACGGTCGGAGAATCCATCGGAATGTGTCCTATCGGACCGTGTTGTCGGATAATCCGGCTGTGTGTGGTATGCATCGGACTGATTCCATCGGAATATCCGTCGGACCAAATTTTCAAACTTGCTGGAAATATTTTCCGACAAACTGGTCCGATAGGACATACTCCGATCATGTGTAGAGAATTCTGATCGGACAAAGTGCCACGCCATGCTCAGATCAAATTCCTACATCAAAGCTATTGGCTACTAGCCTGAACGTAGTCCCATCTTAACGAAATGACGTCATCACGTTCTGAAAGATCGGATTTTCCGACAACTTTGTCCGACCGTGTGTATACAACAGTTTCAGACAAAATCCGACGGACAAAATCCGACGGATTTGGTTGTCAAAATGTCCGACCGTGTGGACTTAGACAGCATAGGTTGTGGTGGATTAATGTGGTGAGAGAGGTGGTTTAATGAACTGAGGTGGAAAGAAATTATTGAAGTTAAAGGAGGACATGGGATGTGGTTGACAGAGACTGTGGTGGACAAAGGTGGATAATAATTGAGATGGAAGGAGATTGTGATGGACAGAGATGGATATAGACTGAGATAGGCATAGGTTGTGGTGGATGGAAATTGTAGTGAATGAAGGTGGATATATATATAGATTGGGATAGTCTTAGGTTATGGTGGATCTATGTGGAAAGAGGTGGTTGTAATAGCCAGTGGTGGAAAGAGATTAAAGTGGTGAAAGGAGGACCTAGGATGTGGTTGACACAGACTATGGTGGACAGAGGTGGATAAAGATTGAGATTGACAGAGGTTGTGATGGCTTGTGGTGGACAGAGATGGATATAGACTGAAATAGGCATAGGTTGTGGGGGGTGGGGGTGGAAATTGTAGTAGATGAAGGTAGATATGGATTGAGATTGGCATAGGTTGTGGTAGATCGGTGTGGAAAGTGGGAGTTTAATGCACTGAGGTGGAAAAAAATTATAGTGGTAAAAGGAGAAAAACTGTGGTGGACAGAGGTGGATAATGATCAAGATGGACAAAGGTTGTGATGGACAGAGATGGATGTAGACTGAGATAGGGATAGGTTGATGGAAATTGTAGTAGATGAATATAGATAGGAACAGGCATAGGTTGTGGCATAGTGGTGATGGAGGACATGGGATATGGTTGTTAGAGACTGTGGTGGACAGAAGTGGACAATGATTGAGATGCAGGTGAAGAGAGATTGAGTTGAGGTGAAGAGAGGAGGACAAAGGTCGCGGTGAAGGGAGGAGGATAGAGGTCACGGTGAAGAGAGGAGGACAGAGGTCGCGGTGAAGAGAGGAGGACAGAGGTCGTGGTGAAGAGAGGAGGACAAAGGTTGCGGTGAAGGGAGGAGGACAGAGGTTGTGGTGAAGAGAGGAGGACAGAGGTTGTGATGAAGAGAGAAGGACAGAGGTTGTATTAGACAGTGAAAAGAGGAGGATACATTTTGCGGTGGATGGAGGTTGCAGTGGACAGAGGTGGATAGAAGCTGCTGTGGTCCAGAGTTTGGGTTGAAGTGATGGACAAAAATTAAGAGAGATGACAATCCTCTGTCCATGACATCAGAAGACAAAGTTCTTATCTGCACATTGAGAATGTTTAAACATTAGTGATACTCACCGTGGTAATCCGACATGATAAATGAATATGTAAAGCGCTGAACAGGCGGAGCAGAAGAGGACCGCACGGTGACTGGGCCCCGATTGGTTCTGGCTATAACATCATTTATAATAAGGCTGATCAAAGCAGTTTCATCTTTCATTTCAAGCTGTGACATTTGTTGTCTTGTCAGAGCAGCATTTTATATTGCAGAATGACAAAGATCAACTTCCCTGCCAGAGAGATGAGGAGAGCAACAGACCGGGAGATGAGAGGGAGCTTCAAGAATAAGAATGAATCTGCAATCTGTTGTGTATCATTCCTTCCTTCCCTCTCTCCTTCCTTGCTTCCTTCCTTCCTTCCTTCTTGCCTCTCACTAATCCCTAATTTCTTCCTTCTTCCCTTTGGTTTTAATTTATCCTTCCTTCCTTCCTTCCATATTCTTGCTTTTCACCCCTCTCTTCTCCCTTTATTGCCTTTATTTCCTTCTTTCCTTACTTCCTTCATTCCTTCCTTCCTTACTTCCTGTCCCTTCCTTCCATATTTCTGCCTGTCACTATTCCTTTCTTTCTTCCTTCTTCATTTTCTTTTATTCCTTCCATCCCTTTCTTTTTTCCTTTCTGCCTTCATTACTTCCATTTTTTGCTGTTCATCCCTCTCTTCTCCCTTTCCTTCCTTCCTTCCTTCCTCCCTTCCTTCCGTCCTCCCTCCTTTCCTTTCTTCCTTCCTTCCCCCTTCTTCCTTCCTCCCTTCCTTCCCAGTTTCTTCCTTCCATATTTCTGCCTCTCACCATTTCTTTCTTTCTTCCTTCTTCCCTTTCTTTTATTTCTTTCATCCCTTTCTTTTTTCCTTTCTGCCTTCATTCCTTCCATATTTTTGCTGTTCACCACTCTCTTCTCCCTTTCCTTCCTTCCTTCCTTCCTCCCCTCCTCCCTTCCTTCATCCCTTCCTTCCTCCCTCCCTTCCTTTCTACCTTCGTTCCTTCCTTCCTTCCCCCTTCTTCCTTCCTTCCTTCCCGGTTTCCTCCTTCCATATTTCTGCCTCTCACTGTTCCTTTCTTTCTTCCTTCTTCCCTTTCTTTTATTTCTTCCATTCTTTTATTTTTTCATTCCTCCTTCATTCCAATATTTTTGATGTTCACCCTTCTCTTCTCCCTTTCCTTCCTTCCTTCCTTCCTTCCTTCCTTCCTTCCTTCCTTCCTTCCTTCCTTCCTTCCTCACTTCCTTCCTTCCTCCCTTCCTTCTTTCCTCCCTTCCTTTCTGGTTTCTTCCTTCCATATTTCTGCCTCTCACTATTCCTTTCTTCCTTCCTTCTTCTTTCTTTCTTCCCTTTCTTTTCTTTCTTCCATCCCTTTTTTTTTTTCCTTTCCCCCTTCCTTCCTTCCATCTGTCCTTCCTTTTTTCTGCTGTTGACCCCTCTCTTCTCCCTTCCTTTTTCTTTCCTTTCCTTTCTGTTTCTCGCTGTTCCTTCCTTTCCTCCTCCTTTCCTGTTTTTTTTTCTTCCTTCCTCTCCTTTTCCTACCTTCCTTATTCCTGCCATTCACCCCCCTCTTCTCCCTTCCTTTCTTTGTTCCTTTTCTCTTTCTTTTTTCCTTCCTTTATTCTTCATTTGATCCTTCCTCTACCATTCCTTCCTTCCATGCTCCTTCCATCCTCTTCTCTCCATTATAAGTATAAGGTGATCAGCACAATTTCTAAATCATAAAAATCAATAATAGTAAACAAAATTTGAATAATCAATGACAGTGATGTGTTAACTGTCACAAACAATAGTGCAAAAAAAAAATCTAAAGTCCAAAAAATTCTTCAATTTCTGGATATCATGTGAGAATGAAATAAATGCCTCCCATAGTGTAAAACGTTTAAACAACTAAAGATTTATTAAAAAGCCAAATGGATTCTTACATAGAAAAAGTTTAAAAAAGGTGTTACAGGCGCCTCTTGCGTCACTTCCGATCTGCTCTGTATTTCCGGCTATGCCCTACGCGTTACGTCACGTCACATGACTTCATCAGGGGGATCGTATTGGATCTCAACTGATCATATTTATATGCGGTAACAGGAAGTTGGATGGCGGACATTTTTTTTGAAGACCATGTCTCCAATAACATAGCAGCCATTTTCTTGGTTTGAAAAAGAGTCAAAGTAATATATCTAGCCCGTCTTGTAGACACAAGAGTGACAAAAGTGGTCTGGCGGCCATATGGTGGTTACTACCATCCACATAATCATACTGGCCAACTACTAATTGTAAAAGTGGTTTCAACTGAGCACCAACATGATAAACCACTTTTGAAACCACTTTTGCACTTTATTAGGGAAGGAGCGCGGTTTAATCAATTTAGTATTGATTTTTACTTATCCATTTTCCTTTTCTACAACTTTCTTCTCCTTACCAACTTTCCCCTGTTTAATTATTCTAGTGGCACTAATTATCCTTCCACTTTGCGCTGGTTCTGGGGTTTTTAACCCCTCATTCACGTTTTCAACTACTAATTGTATTTGTATAAAAAAAAATCAATCAAACTAGACATAAAAAATTAAAAATATATATATGACTCTAATGTCAAACATAGACAAAATCTCCTGAATATCCGGATGTTAATAATGAATAAAAGGCCAGAAAAAGTAAATGGCAAAGAGAACGTGTACGGCATAACAAATAATAAAAAGCCTAATCAAATTGCGAAACCAAGATATATAATACACAATCAAATTTGTATATAATATCACCAAGTAGTGCAAAGGGCGGATTAGCAATATGTGTATTGGAAATGAGATATCAAGGTATATCAATGCAGATAACTAGGAAATCAACAGTATACATAGAGATAATTAAAAATGAATAATTACTCAAAAACCAATTCAGGTCGAATTCGGCATTCAGGCCCTCAGGTGTAAGGGTATGTAGCGTATGGATCCATTTGGATTCCTTCTGACTTATAGATCTGACCTTATGTGCCCCCCTCCATGGTTTGTTATGTTTTTCTATCCCAGTATTGGGGGATAGGGACAGCCAGGCTAGGAAGGAAGGGGCGGGCCAAAGACATTCAGGCTGGAAAAGGCGGGCCAGGGACAGCCAGGCTAGGATAGAAAATGAAAGGGGCGGGCCAGGGATAGTCAGGGTCGGAAGGAAAATTAAAGCGGCCTGCAAGAGACAGCCAGGCTAGAAAGGGGCGGACCAGGGACAGTCAGGCTAGAAAGGGGCGGGCCAGGGATAGTCAGGTTCGGAAGGAAAATTAAAGCAGCCTGCAAGAGACAGCCAGGCTAGAAAGTGGCGGGCCAGGGACAGTCAGGCTAGAAAGGGGTGGGCCAGGGAGAGTCAGGCTAGAAAGGGGCGGGCCAGGGACAGTCAGGTTAGGAAGGAAAATTAAAGGGGCGTGCCAGAGACAGTCAGGCTACAAAGGGGCAGACCAGGGACAGTCAGGCTAGGAAGGAAAATGAAAGGGGCATGCCAGAAACAGTCAGGCTAGGAAGGAAGCGAAGGACAGTCAAGCTGGAAAGGGGCAGGCCAGGTACAGTCAGACTAGGAAGGAAAATTAAAGGGACGGGCCAGGGAGAGTCAGGATAGAAAGGGGCGGGCCAGGGACAGTCAGGCTAGAAAGGGGTGGGCCAGGGACAGTCAGGCTAGAGAGGGGCAGGCCAGGGACAGTCAGACTAGAAAGGAGCAGGCCAGGGACAGTCAGTCTAGAAAGGGGCAGGCCAGGGACAGTCAGGTTAGGAAGGAAAATTAAAGGGGCGTGCCAGAGACAGTCAGGCTAGAAAGGGGCAGGCCAGGGACAGTCAGGCTAGGAAGGAAGTGAAGGACAGTCAAGCTGGAAAGGGACAGGCCAGGTACAGTCAGACTAGGAAGGAAAATGAAAGGGGCGGGCCAGGGAGAGTCAGGCTAGAAAGGGGCGGGCCAGGGACAGTCAGGTTAGGAATAAAATTTAAAGGGGCGTGCCAGAGACAGTCAGGCTAGGAAGAAAGCGAAGGACAGTCAGCTTGGGAATGGGCGGGCCAGGGACAGTCAGGATAGAAAAGGACAGGCCAGGGACCATCAGGATAGAAAGGGGTGGGCCAGGGACAGTCAGGATAGAAAAGGGCAGGCCAGGGACCATCAGGATAGAAAGGGGTGGGTCAGGGACAGTCAGGATAGAAAGGGGCAGGCCAGGGACAGTCAGGCTTGAAAGGGGTGGGCCAGAGACAGTCAGGTTAGAAAGGGGCGGGTCAGGGACCGTCAGGCTAGGAAGGAAAATTAAAGGGGTGGGCCAGTCAGGCTGAAGAGGAAGACCTAGATGATGCTGGACGTCCTCCAGCCAGGAAATGAGGCTGGCTCCATCTGACTTACTGCAGTTTCTAACGCACACGCAGAGAAGCTCACAGTGTGCGGTTAAATTAGAGGAAGCCATTTCAGTCCAGGAGAGGAGCTGCTACAACTGTGCAAAGACTGAAGGCAAGGCCGGGGTTCAGCTTTTATTCTCCCGCGGCTTACTTTGTCTTCTTCGCCGGGCCGACAGATTAATTCATCTTGCAGACGTTTCTTGATATAAGCTAAAATCAGAAACCTGTAGATCTACCACGTCTGAGATAATGATGAAAGATAGAGGGGGGCTGACGCCCGGCGTGCGGGGAAGGTGTACCGGCAGCAGGCTTAGCCTCCCAAATTAATTCTTACTGTCTTCTGCTCTTCCAACGGATAATACAAAAAAAAATCTAATTAGAATTCTGGGAACCAAATTATGTGGAACTAATAATTAGATTCTCCTCAAAAGGTTGCCAGGTAATGTAATTCCTCCATGTACCGGTGTAAGGATTCTGTCCCCCGTGTCTCGAAAAAGGCGCACTTTTTCACATACCGGTGTCGGCGGGCGAAGAGGGATCTTTGTACAACTCCGAGACGTGGCTGCTGTTTAAAAGGGCAATTAAAAAAAAATCTCTTGAAAGGGAAGTCAAGTAAAAAAAAAAACAGCTTTTGCTGCAACACCTTTAGCCCTTGTACACACGGTCGGATCCGTCGGATCTTGTCCGAAACACACGGTCGGACAAAGTTGTCGAAAAATCCGATCTTTCAGAACGTGATGACGTAATTTTTATTACGACGGGACTACGTTCAGGCTAGTAGCCAATAGCTTTGATGTAGGAATTTGATCTGAGCATGCGTGGCACTTTGTCCGATCGGAATTCTCTACACATGATCGGAGTATGTCCTATCGGACCAGTTTGTCGGAAAATATTTCCAGCAAGTTTGAAAATTTGGTCCGACGGATATTCCGACGGAAACAGTCCGATGCATACCACACACAGTCGGATTATCCGACAACACGGTCCGATAGGACACATTCCGACGGATTCTCCGACCGTGTGTACAAGGGCTTAATCTGGAGCTGTGCTATGCAGTACTCCTTTTATTCCACTAGATATATATATATATATATATAAAATCTGTATACAATGTAAATATATTCTAAAATGTTTTATTATTATGGTAATTATATATATATATATATATATACTGTACTGGGCCTGGGCCCCATCAGTTCAAAAGGGGGCACCTGCTGAGTAGGAGGTCTGGCTGTACTGTCTTATTGCAGACACTGATCCTCTTCTGCTTCCCCCTTGCAAAGCTGGCAGCTTCTCCCTCCGGCTGCATTACAGGAGAGTGGTTCTAGTACATACACCCTTGCCATCTGCTGTCTGGGCCCCCCGTTTGCCTCTTTTTCCGTGCAGTGTTTCTGGCTTCCCTCCTCTCCTGACGGAAGCATTGCAAGAGAATTGGTTCTAGCACATGCACCCCTTCCATCTGCTCTCCGGGCCCCTGGGTGTGCCCCTTTCCTCCTCAGCGTATCCCGGCTTCCCTCCTCTTCTCTCCTGCTGGCAGCATTGCATGGGGATTGGTTCTAGCACATGCACCCCTTCCATCTGCTGTCCGGGCCCCTGGGTGTGCCCTTTTCCTCCGCAGTGCATTCCGGCTTCCCTAATCTTCTTTCCTAATGGCAGCATTGCGAGGGGATTGGTTCTAGCACATGCACCCCTTCCATCTGCTCTCCGGGGGCCCCTCCGTTTGCCCCTTTCCTCCGCAGTGCAAGTCCGGCTTCCCTCCTCTTCTCTCCTGCCGGAAGCATTGCAAGGGGATTGGTTCTAGCACATGCACCCCTTCAATCTGCTGTCCGGGCCCCCCTGTGTGCCTCTTTCCCCTGCAGCATTTCTGGCTTCCCTCCTCTCCACTCCTGCCGGCAGCATTGCAAGGGGATTGGCTCTAGCCCCCTTTCTACTCTTCCATCTGCTGTCCGGGCCCCCCGTGTGCCCCTTTCCCCCGCAGCACTGACAGCTTCCCTCTTCTCCTCTCCTGACGGCAGCATTGCAAGGGGATTGGTTCTAGCACATGCACCCCTTCCATCTGCTCTCCGGGGGCCCCCCCGTTTGCCCCTTTCCTCCGCAGCGCATCCCGGCCTTCCTCCTCTTCTCTCCTGCCAGGAGCATTGCAAGGGGATTGGTTCTGGCACATGCACCCCTTCCATCTGCTGTCCGGGCCCCCCCGTGTGCCTCTTTCCCCTGCAGCATTTTTGGCTTCCCTCCTCTCCACTCCTGCCGGAAGCATTGCAAGGGGATTGGTTCTGGCACATGCACCTCTACCATCTGATGTCGGGGCCCCCCTGTGTGCCTCTTTCCCCTGCAGCATTTTTGGCTTCCCTCCTCTCCACTCCTGCCGGAAGCATTGCAAGGGGGTTGGTTCTAGCACATGCACCCCTTCCATCTGCTGTCTGCCCCCTCTCCCCCGTGTGCCCCTTTCCTCCTCAGCGCATCCCGGCTTCCCTCCTCTTCTCTCCTGCCGGAAGCATTGCAAGGGAATTGGTTCTAGCACATGTGCGGTTCCTGTGCAATTCACATGCAGTTCTGTGCAGCATGCACTACTTTTTGAAAGGCACAGCAACCACATCACATGCTACTTTTGTACCATGCGATCCGGTGTGTGGGCAAAAGCACTGCGTCTGCGACCTGCATTTTGGGTGCTGTTAACTTCGTCCTGAGCCCCGCAGCAGATCGCAAGGGCAGTGAGATTGGAATGCGGTGCAGGAAGCCGCACAGGAACGTGGATTTCCCGCAGTGCATTCTAGCGCGAACGAGCCCTACAAGAAGCTCCTGCTCATTTCTGGGCCAACAAGCTTCACGCAATTTTTAAAAGCGTGTTTTGCCGCAATTGCACGCAATTCCATTGCCCAACAATTGCTACAAAATCACCCCGCGTTTGGGGTGCCGTTAAGAATGAATCGACTTTTTGCAGCGATTTGGAATCGCAGACAAAATTACCGCAAATCTGTCCACCATTTCAAATTGCCAAGTGAGACTGGAGCCTCAAAGTCGTGTGACTCGTCTTCATTCTTGGTGTATGAAGTCCTTGTTTGTTTGAAAGTCAGTTAAGCAGACGGGCATTTAGACGGGCGTGAAGGAGACGCAGACTCTTTGTTTTGTCCTCTAGGAAATATTTGGCGTCCTTGATTGGCAGCGAGTTCTACTCTTCAAGGACTAAATGATCTGCCCGGTGATGATATTATGGTGTCGTGTATTTTCGATTAAATGTTCTTGTTGGTCATGGTGACCATTCGGCTCCCACATTCCATTATTTCCTGCTTTGCTTCGAAAGTGAACCGTGACATCTGATTGTTCACATAACCCCCGATACGGCTTCAGCTTTGCTTAACATACACTATATTACCAAAAGTATTGGGACGCCTGCCTTTACACGCACATGAACTTTAATGGCATCCCAGTCTTAGTCCGTAGGGTTCAATATTGAGTTGGCTCACCCTTTTGCAGCCATAACAGCTTCAACTCTTCTGGGGAAGGCCGTCCACAAGGTTTAGGAGTGTGTCTATGGGAAAGTTTGACCATTCTTCCAGAAGAGCATTTGTGAGATCGAGAAGGCCTGGCTCGCAGTCTCTGCTATAATTTACCCCAAAGGTGTTCTATCGGGTTGAGGTCAGGACTCTGTGAAGGCCAGTCAAGTTCCTCCACCCCAAACTCCTTCATCCATGTCTTTATGCACTTTGTGTTGTGCACTGGTGTGCAGTCATGTTGGAACAGCAAGGGGCCGTCCCCCAAACTGTTCCCACAATGTTGGGACAATGAAATTGTCCAAAATGTCTTGGTATGCTGACACCTTAAGAGTTCCCTTCACTGGAACTAAGGGGCCAAGCCCAACCCCTGAAGAACAACCCCCACACCATAATTCCCCCTCCACCAAATGATTTGGACCAGTGCACAAAGCAAGGTCCATAAAGACATGGATGAGTGAGTTTGGGGTGGAGGAAATTGACTGGCCTGCCCAGAGTCCTGACTAGGGATGAGCTTTGTGTTCGAGTCGAATATACGTTCGACTCGAACATTGGCTGTTCATCCGTTCGGCGAAGTCCGAACATTTTGGTCCGTTCGCGCCAAATTCGTGTGGCGCTCACGGCCCACAATGCACTGCGATGGCGCAATGCATTGCTGGCTCATGATTGGCCAAGCATGCACTGTGACCCCGCATGCTTGGCCAATCGCAGCGCCAGCAGCGAGGAGAGCCATGATTGGCCACTGGCAGGATGCCTGTGGCCAATCATAGCTCAGGCTGTGTAGTGCACGCCCCACACTATATAAGGCCGCCAGAGCGGCGGCCTTGTGTAGTGTGTTGGCGTCTGAAGCAGTGGGTGTTCTGTGTACCTTCAACACAGTACACACCGATCGTTTTCGGACGATTTTCGATCTTGCTGTTGTGTAGTGGTTGTTGTCTGCGTGCCCTGACCGCAGTATACACCGCTATATTCACCTCACCTATATAGCTAGTGATCTAGCTTTTATAATAGAGCTTGCAGTCAGTAGTGTTAGGAGATAGTGCGTGCTGTCTGCGTGCTCTGTACCCAGTACATACCGCTATATCCACCTACATAGCTGTTCTCTATCCACTTGCCATCTGCAGGAGTTATTGGAAGTTGTGTGTGCCTCCAGCACAGCACAGTATACATCTGTATATACCCCTTTATCTCTGGTGTTCTATAATAAAGGCATCTGCAGGAGTTAGTGGGTGTTGTGTGCCTCTAGCACAATATACACTACCCAACTGCTTTTTTACCCAACTCCCTTCAGGCCATTACCATGTCTGGAAGGCCAGCAAGGAGAGGCAGACAGGCGCGAGCCGATAAAAGAGGGCAAGCAGGCTCTGTGTCTAGAGACAACAGTGCTGGTCATGGACGCGGTGCATTGTCATCAGCACGTGGCCATGGGACATGCTTGTCCTTCTTTTCGGCAGCTGGACATGTTGAGCCGCAACAATCCAATGACTTAGTAGAGTGGATGACCAAGCCCTCTTCATCCTCCTCATCCTCTCTCACCCAGTCTCAGGGTACTAGCAAAGCAGCTGCCAACGCATCGTCTTCCCTCCTCTCAATGTCATCATCAGTGACTTCTTCCCTAGACCCACCACGTCCTCCTGAGGAGTCTCCTGAACTCTTTGAGCACAGTGTTGGGTACATGCTCCAGGAGGATGCCCAGTGTTTTGTGGGCTCTGATGATGACACTCAGCTAGAGGAAGGCAGTAGCGTGAGCGCAGAGAGAGGGGATGCTCAAGAAGGACAGCAATCTGGCAGTCATGTTCCACAAGCTGCAGCATACTGCCAGGTTTGCTACAGCGATGAAGAGGGAGGGGATGATGAGGGCACTGACTCCACGTGGGTGCCTGGAAGGAGAGAGGAGGAGGAGGAGGAGGAGGCACATGTCCAACGAGGCAGGATGCCCTCCGGGGGCCAGGTTAGGGGCAGCACACCGACTGAATCACAACGCAGAGCTCCGCCTGTGCAGGGCGCTGCCTCTGCGCGTTATTCTAAAAGTTCTTTGGTGTGGGCCTTTTTTGAGACGAGTGCATCAGATCGCACCGCTGCTATTTGCAACATATGTCTCAAGCGTATCTCACGTGGCCAAAACATCAGCCGCTTGGGCACCACATGCTTGACCAGACATATGTTGACCTGCCATGCAGCTCGTTGGCAAGCGTACCTCAAAGACCCACACCAAAGAACAAAGCGGACCTCTCCTTGCTCCTCATCAGCTGGCATCTCCAACCCCACTAGACCTTCAGTCCTCTCTGAAACCTGCTCTGAGAGGAATGAAGGTGTAGAATTAGGTGTGTCACAGCCAAGTGCTTCCGTGAACTCTGCTAGCGGTACACCCACGTCCGATTATAGCAGGCAAATGTCCCTGCCCCAGCTGCTGGACCGGCGAAAGAAGTTCACTCCCAGCCATCCACATGCCCAGCGGTTGAATGCTAGCTTGGCTAAATTGCTAGCACTTCAACTGCTGCCTTTTCAGTTGGTAGACTCAGCCCCCTTCCGTGAGTTTGTACAATGTGCGGTTCCTCAGTGGCAGGTCCCCAAACGCCACTTTTTCTCACTGAAGGCGATTCCGGCACTCTACCGGCATGTGGAAGGCAATGTCCTTGCCTCGCTGGACAGGGCAGTCAGCGGTAAGGTGCATATTACCGCTGACTCATGGTCCAGCAGGCATGGACAGGGACGTTACCTGTCTTTCACGGCCCATTGGGTCACTCTTCTGGCAGCTGGGAAGGATGCAGGACAAGGTGCAGTAGTGTTGGAGGTTGTTCCACCACCACGCCTCCAAAATGCTACTATTGGTTGTGACACACCTCTCTCCTCCACCTCCTCCTCTTCTTCTTCCTCCATGGCCTCTTCCAGTGCTCTGTCCTCAGAACCAGCGGTGCTCCGTAGGCGTTCCAGGGGCTACGCAAGTACGCAGGCAAAACGATGCCATGCCGTGCTTGTGCTGGTTTGTTTGGGGGACAGGAGCCACACTGGGGCGGATGTTTTGTCAGCTCTGCAGGGGCAGGCCGAGAGGTGGTTGACGCCACGCCAGCTTAAGCCAGGAATGGTGGTTTGCGACAATGGCACCAACCTCCTCTCCGCCCTCCGACAGGGACAACTGACCCATGTGCCCTGTGTAGCTCACGTCCTTAACCTGGTGGTGCAGCGGTTCTTGGGCAGGTACCCCGGCTTACAGGATGTCCTGAAGCAGGCCAGGAAAGTCTGTGTGCATTTCCGCCGATCATTTAATGCCTGTGCTCGGCTGGCTGAGCTCCAAAAGGAGTTGAACCTGCCCAAGAACCGCCTTATATGTGACATGCCCACCAGATGGAACTCAACATTGGCCATGCTGCAGCGGCTGCACACGCAGCAGAGGGCTGCGTGCGACTACGGCACCAGGACAGGGTCAGGGGAGCTTGTTTTTTTCTCACCACACCAGTGGGGCATGATCAGGGATGCATGCACTGTCCTGTCACCGTTTGAGGAGGCCACAAGGATGGTGAGCAGTGACAGTGCATGCATCAGTGACACTGTACCTCTTGTCCACCTCTTGGAGCATACGCTGCGTGGAATAATGGACAGGGCACTTGAGGCAGAACAGAGGCAGGAAGAGGAGGACTTCCTTGCCTCTCAAGGCCCCCTTTATCCAGACAGTGTTCCTGCTGTGCCACCCATCACACAGGAAGAGGATGAGGAGGAGGAAGAGGAGGAGGAGGATGATTGTGTCAGCATGGAGTTGGAGGCTGGCACTCAGCATCATCAGCAGCAGCAGTCTTGTAGGGATGATTTACAGTCCCAAGAAACATGTGGACTTGTACGGGGCTGGGAGGAGGTAGCTGCGGATCATGTTGTCCTTAGTGACCCAGAGGACTCCGGACCGAATGCCTCAGCTAACCTACGCTGCATGGCCTCCCTGATCCTGCAAAGCCTGCGGAAGGATCCTCGTATTCTTCGGATCAAGGAGAGGGACCATTACTGGCTGGCCACTCTCCTTGGGAGAGGGACCATTACTGGCTGGCCACTCTCCTTGATCCACGGTACAAGGGTAAGGTTGCCGACCTTATCTTGCCATCGCAGAGGGAGCTGAGGATGAGACATCTCCGGGAGGCCTTGCAGAAAGGTCTGTGCAACGCGTTCCCAGAGACTGGGAGGTTACAAACTCCTGGTCCTGGACAACGTGTTGCTGAGGCATCGGTCAGAAGGAGCGGTGGAGAAGTTGGCCGTCTGACTGATGCTTTCAGACAATTTTTTAGTCCGCAGCCCCAAGGTATGATCGGTTCCAGCACCCATCGCCAGCGTCTGATTTACATGGTGCAGGAATACCTAGGGGCAAGGTCAGACTTGGACACCTTTCCCACTGAAAATCCTCTGGCTTACTGGGTCTTGAGGATGGATCACTGGCCAGAGCTTGCACAGTATGCAATTGAGCTACTGGCCTGTCCTGCATCCAGCGTTCTTTCGGAACGCACCTTCAGTGCTGCTGGTGGCTTTGTTAGCAATCACAGGGTGCGCCTGTCCACCGAATCAGTTGATCGACTGACCTTCATCAAGATGAATCAGTCTTGGATCACCCACAGCTACCAAGCACCTGAAGCTGATGTAACAGAATAATTTTTTTTGAAATATCACATCCCTTCAAGACTGCCTATGCTGATGCTGAGTGACTGTCCTGTTATGTTGATTGTCTATCCTCTTCCTCCTCCGCTGATATGTTGGAAGAACATTTCTGGTTCTGGTTGATGCCATCAGCCCAATTTTTCTGCCCCTGTTTAACAGGGGCGTTTAAGTACAATTTTTGATGCAATGCTTTGCAGCAGGGCGAATTCCTGCAATAAAACTAGAGTATATGGCAGAGGTTGCAGTGTGGTGGCACCAGCACCAGTGCCTTAGGCCCAATTTTTCTGCTCCTGTTTAACAGGGGCGTTTAATTACAATTTTTGATGCAATGCTTTGCAGCAGGGCTAATTCCTGCAATAAAACTAGAGTATATGGCAGAGGTTGCAGTGTGGTGGCACCAGCACCAGTGCCTAAGGCCCAATTTTTCTGCCCCTGTTTAACAGGGACATGTAATTACAATTCTTGATATAATATTTCACAGGAGGGCCCCTTCCTGTGCCCACCCAGAGTAACGGTGAGGACTTATAGTGTTGTGGCACCAGCACCACAACCACCAAAGGTCAATTTTTCTACCACTGTTCAACAATGGCATGTAATTACAATTCTTGATATAATCGTTCACAGCAGGGCGCTCCAGCGCCCACCAAGAGTCACTCTGAGGGCTTACAATGTTGTGGCAAAACCAACACCTTGTTCCGCCATTTCTGCAGAGCATATAGGGCAGGCCCCTACTTTCAAACATCCAATTTACAAACATCTCCTACTTGCAAACGGAAGGAGACAGCAGCAAGTGAGATGAAAAAAGATGGACGACAAAACAAATTATACAGGGGTGATAACCCTTCCCTATGTTTTCCAAAAAGCTTAAAAATAGTTTTTTTGACTGGAGCTACACTTTAAAAATGTACCAGTTGAAAATTACAAACAGATTCAACTTAACACAACAAACCTACACAGTCCCTGTCTTGTTTGCACCGCCTGTATACTGCTGTTCTGAGTATATAGGGCCTGGGGGCCACACGCATTTCCTTTTTTTAATATGGGTACGGGGTTCCCCTTAGTATGCATACAAGACCTAAAGGGGCTGGTAATGGGCAGGGAGGGCTACCCATGCCATGTTTCTCAATGATTTTCAACCATATTGCAGGAACCAGATATAACATTAAATCCGCAAGCAGTTTTAAATGGTGTTATTTCCGTTTAATGTCATTTTGTGCAGGGACTGTTCGAAACACGGGAAACACGTGGCACTTCACAGGCATACTACAGACACCCCCCAGGCACCATATTTAAAAGAATATTTCACTTTTCTTTTTCACTTTAATCGTCATTAAAATCAGTGCTCCCGCCAAACGGCCATTTTTAAAAACATTTTAGGCATTGACCCATGTCCCCTGGGGCAGGAGCCAGGTCCCCAAACCTTTTTAGGACAGTATTTTGCATATTAGCCATTAAAATTAGCACTTTTCATTTCGAACGTTCGAGTCCCATAGACTTCAATGGGGTTCTAAAGTTCGTTCGAATTTTGGGTCCGTTCGAAAGTTCTGGTGCGAACCGAACTTGTCGAGTCCTGACTTCAACCTGATAGAATACCTTTGGGATGACACTGCAAGCCAGGCCTTCTCGTCCAACAACAGTGCTTGACATAACAAATGCGCTTCTGGAAGAATAGTCAAACTTTCCCATAGACACCCTCCTAAACCTTGTGGACGGCCTTCCCAGAAGAGTTGAAGCTGTTATAGCTGCAAAGGGTGGGCCAACCCAATATTGAACCCTACGGATTAAGACTGGGATGTCATTAAAGTTCATATGCGTGTAAAGGCAGGCGTCCCAATACTTTTGGTAATATAGTGTAGCTCCAAACCTGATCACTAAAATGTCATCTAATCTTTAACATGTTAATGCTTCGATTTAATCTGCAATTCTTAATTAAGTTCTTATATCAGTGCAGCCTCTCAGGGATATCTATGTGTGCTAATATTCAGTTGTGTTCTCTCCCAGATGCAGCAGTAGAAGGTACAACTTAAGGCAGGCTTCAAGCTCCACCACCAACCACCTGTGCCTAGGCTACAGCCTACAGCAGATCCATCATTGTCCCAAGTACTCAAACTGAAAGTGGAAGCGGCCCCACCCCTGACAAAAATTTTCTTTTTTATTAAACTGTAGAGAAATATACATTACAAACAACACCTTTCACTAGACCAGGGGTCTCTAAATTTCAAAACAAAGGCCCAGCTTACTGTACTTCAGACTTTCGGGGGGCAGACCGTGGCCAATGGGAGAAGAAAATGTCCCAACATCAGCAAGTGTAAACAATTTCCTATTGTTGGTGTCAGTGAGAAAATTAGTGCCCCGTCATTGGTATGAGTGGGAGGAATAGTGTCCCGTCATTGGTATGAGTGGGAGGAATAGTGTCCCATCATTGGTGTCAGTGGGGAGGAATAGTGCCCCATCATTGGTATGAATGGGAGGAATAGTGCCCCATCATTGGTATGAGTTGGAGGAATAGTGCCCCATCATTGGTGTCAGTGGGAGGAATAGTGCCCCATCATCGGTATCAGTGGGAGGAATGGTGTCCCATCATTGGTGTCTGTGGGAGAAATAATGCCCCATTGTTGGTTTCAGTTGGAGGAATAGTGCCCCATCATTGGTGTCAGTGGAAGGAATAATGCCTCACCTTAGGAGTCAGTGGGAGGAATAGTGTTCCATCATTGGTATCAGTTGGAGGAATAGTGCCCCATCTTTAGTATCAGTTGGAGGAATAGTGCCCTATTATTAGTATCAGTGGAGGGAATAGTGCACTATCATTGGTATCAGTGGCAGGAATAGTGTCCCACCATTGGTATCAGTGGGAGGAATAGTGCCCCATCATTGGTATCAGTGGAAGTAATAGGGCCCCATCATCAATATCAGTGGAGGGAATAGTGCCCCATCATTGGTGTCAGTGGGACGAATAGTGTCCCATCATTGGTATCAGTGGAAGGAATAGTGCCCCATCCTTAGTATCAGTGGAGGGAATAGTGTCCCATCATTGGTATCAGTGGCAGGAATAGTGTCCAACCATTGGTATCAGTGGGAGGAATAGTGCCCCATCATTGGTATCAGTGGGAGGAATAGTGTCCCATCATTAATATCAGTGGAGGGAATAGTGCCCCATCGTTGGTGTCAGTGAGAGGAATAGTGCCCCATCATTGGTGTCAGTGGGAGGAATAGCACCCCAGGGGCCAGATAAAGGCAAGCTAAGGACCTCATTCGGCCCTTGGGCCACAGTTTGGAGAACATTGTACTAGGTTTAGATCTGGTGGAAAGCGTTATTTCAAGTTCCGTATGAAATTAAGTTTATTGAATTCGAAAAAGGCCAAAATTTTACCCAAATTTTCTGAGTTACGGCTTACTATTAAGTGACTTTAATTTAAATCATTTAAGTTAATAAAATAATAACTGAGGCTTTTGTTTAGAGAGAAATAAGAACACTGGTGGTGATGCCGCTTCTTTCACGCCCGGTTTCTATCCTCTCCCTGTCGGAGGAGAAACGTCAGCCCCCGTGTTCCTGTCTACACAGAGTCCCCCCAGCAGCATCGCCCACCATTGTTGTAGGCCAGCTTCCTAAAAGTGGCAATGGTGGTTTGGTGGACCATGACTGCGGAATGCGTGTGTCATGGTGGCCACTCGTCGTCTCCACCAGGGGAGCGTGTGACGGGGTGACAATGCAGGCGCATAACTGGGCCAGGTTGTCACCAGATTTTAAAAAAACCTTCATGGTGGGACCACCAGGGGGAGTTAATTGACTTTGATGGCTTCCAAGATCGAGAAAACAAGAGAAGAATTCTGAAAACTTGATACCTACCGGAATGGACCTTGTGCCGAAATCTCATGGTTCCTCTTCAAATTTTGAAACGATAGCAACAAAAAAAGAAAAGGAATGGTCCTCTTTATCTGAAATGAATTAAAGATGACGAGAGTGGGCTATCATAAAAGATACAAGAATACGATTATTGCCCTTGGAGGAAGTGATGGCGGGGAAGATGGCGCAGAGGGGGGGGGGAGGGGAGGATCTGATCCCCACCTGTTGCTTGATGATTCTCCGACTTGGATGCTTAGTACCCTGACAATCGGAATTACACACAATGAGATCACTCCGAGAATTCTGGGACATTTTCATAGCAGAGAATGATCTCATCTGACCTTTTATACGATGTGTCATGGAGAATCACCATACGTTTTGTTACGAAGGTTACGCCAATCAAGGCAAAGAAAAGCAATAGAAAGGCGCACTGCAGATCTGAGAAAAAGAAGAAAATAACGAAAGCCTAGGTTCACACTAATGCGGAGCGGGAAACCCCTCGGTCGGCGCACATTTGACGCACCGCGCCCAAATACGCACCGCCAATGCGATCTGCAGTGGGGGTCAGTGCAAACTCACCCAAAAAACCCCAACGCGGTGCGTTTGCCCGCAACCCGGACTGCGTGGTACAAAAGTCCCATGTGATCCAGTGCGCTTCCATAATTGGTGCATGCCCGACTTTGGTGCGTTTCGAGCCCATTCGTTTTGGAATCGCACTGCACTAAATTGCAGGTGGGTTGGACAGGAATGCACTGCAATTCACATGCGGTTCATAGGGCAAGATAATAATATTATTAACCTCTTGTATCAGGGGTCAAGTGCTGGGGAAAAAAGTGTGGGAACTCTCACCCAAGATCCACTCCCCCACCAAAAAAAATAAAAATAAAGGTACGCTCATATGCATATATATTTCACAGAAAAAACAGTACATTTATTGTAAAGTGCCAGTTTACAAATACAAAATAAGTTAACTTGTCAAACAGAATAATCAACACAATGGGTGATGATCTTTCCCCCGCAGGGAATTTCTAACACAAATACACCCTGTTCCAAATTCAAATACAGCAAATTAGAAAATATCACACAAACTGGAATAACGTTGCCCTTGCCGTGCAAGATTATCGGCAACGGATCAAAAAACTCACGGATCGGATCATTCCTTGGATCTGAGTCACAGATCGGATCTTTTTTCGGATCAGCAAATAATAATTGAATTTGCAAAAACCTGTGAAAAATGTCACCACCATATAGTCCCCACTGCAATATACATCTCCCCTACTGTAATATCCACGTCATCTCCCCCAATAATATTTTGGCTGAGCATGGATGGGTATGGCTGGGTATTAGCAGAATATGTATTGGCAGGGTAAGTATTGGCAGGGTATTGCAGAATATTGGCAGGATAAGTATTGGCAGGGTATTGCAGAGTATTGGCAGGGTATGGCAGATTATTGCTGGGTATTGCAGATTATTGACAGGGCATTGCAGGGTAAGTATTGCAGAGTCTTGGCAGGGTAAGTATTGCAGAGTAAGTATCGGCAGGGTATGTATTGCAGAGTATTGGCAGGGTATAGCAGAGTATTGGTGGAGTAATGCAGAGTATTGGCGGAGTATTGGTGGAGTAATGCAGAGTATTGGTGGAGTAATGCAGAGTATTGGTGGAGTAATGCAGAGTATTGGCGGAGTATTGGTGGAGTAATGCAGAGTATTGGTGGAGTAATGCAGAGTATTGGCGGAGTAATGCAGAGTATTGGCGGAGTATTGGTGGAGTAATGCAGAGTATTGGTGGAGTAATGCAGAGTATTAGTGGAGTAATGCAGAGTATTGGTAGAGTAATGCAGAGTATTGGTGGAGTAATGCAGAGTATTGGTGGAGTAATGCAGAGTATTGGTGGAGTAATGCAGAGTATTGGCAGAGTAATGCAGAGTATGGGCAGAGTAATGCAGAGTATGGGCAGAGTAATGCAGAGTATTGGCGGAGTAATGCAGAGTATTGGCGGAGTAATGCAGAGTATGGGCGGAGTAATGCAGAGTATTGGCGGAGTAATGCAGAGTATTGGCGGAGTAATGCAGAGTATGGGCGGAGTAATGCAGAGTATTGGCGGAGTAATGCAGAGTATTGGCAGAGTAATGCAGAGTATTGGCAGAGTAATTCAGAGTATTGGCAGAGTAATTCAGAGTATTGGCGGAGGGGTAATGCAGAGTATTGGTGGAGTAATGCAGAGTATTGGTAGAGTAATGCAGAGTATTGGTGGAGTAATGCAGAGTATTGGTGGAGTAATGCAGAGTATTGGCAGAGTAATGCAGAGTATTGGCGGAGTAATGCAGAGTATGGGCAGAGTAATGCAGAGTATGGGCGGAGTAATGCAGAGTATGGGCAGAGTAATGCAGAGTATGGGCGGAGTAATGCAGAGTATGGGCGGAGTAATGCAGAGTATGGGCGGAGTAATGCAGAGTATTGGCGGAGTAATGCAGAGTATTGGCAGAGTAATTCAGAGTATTGGCAGAGTAATTCAGAGTATTGGCGGAGGGGTAATGCAGAGTATTGGTGGAGTAATGCAGAGTATTGGCGGGGTATTGCAGAGTATTGAGTAATGCAGAGTATTGGCAGGGTAATGCAGAGTGCTAGTGACTAACCTGGTTTACTTCTCGCTCGGGAGAGAACTGGGTAGAGGGGAGGGAGGAGACAGTCCGTATGCCAGCGGCGTGTGTCTGCCGCTGGCTGCGCTGGAGGCCGCATGCGCACTGCCCACTGACTCCGTGCGTGCCCACGTGTACGGCCGATGTCATGTGACCGGTTGCTAGACGCGGAGCGGCCCTAGCCTAGCAACCAGTCACTGACTCGGGCGGCAGAGGAGCGGCGGGCTACGCACGAGCGGCGGGCTACTCGGGCTGCTAATGGGAACGGCGTTCCCGTTGTGGAAATAGTACGGGAACGCCGTTCCCATGCGTTCCCGCAGGACTCGAGCCCTGTCTTGTATGCTGTAACACCTAGCCGCCACACTAGGTCGTCTACAGCGGCAAGAGGTTGTGTGTTGACAGCGCGCTCCCAGTGCGCAGACCAATCTGTCACTGGCAGCTCCGGGTCGCAGCTTCTTATCGGGATCCCATGGGATCATGTGACTGTTGTGAGAGCCAATCACAGTGGTCACAAGATACAGAAGCCGCAATGATTCCTGGGAAATAAAAGCCTATCTAGAGCCGCTTCACGCCACAATTTCTGCGTTGCGACTGCATTTCTGCATGTGCATTTTTTATGCATCTTAATCAGGGCTGGTGCAAGGATTTTTGACACCCTAGGCCAGTGATGGCGAACCTTGGCACCCCAGATGTTTTGGAACTACATTTCCCATGATGCTCAGCTACATTGCAGAGTGCAGGAGCATCATGGGAAATGTAGTTCCAAAACATCTGGGGTGCCAAGGTTCGCCATCACTGCCCTAGGCGAAACCTCATTTTAGCTCCACCCCTGACTCCACCCCTTTGCCCTGCCCATATGACAGGAGGCAGCGCTATACAGGAAGCATCTGCTCTGCTTTCTCTATCGCTGGCTCCAGTGCTGCACTGCACCTACACTACCGGTTGGATGGAGCAGCTGCTTGAGACTGGGTTAGTTACATGCTGCAGCCTGCAGAGCATGCAGACGCGGAGGGAAACCAGTGGCCAGGCGCCCCTAGACAGCAGTGCGCCCTAGGCGGTTTCCTAGTTTGCCTAGTGGTAGCACCGGCCCTGATCTTAATGCGTTCTGGGGAATTTTTTATGCATATTTGATCCTTTATCTCAATTTACAATATGTGCATACTGGTGTGTTTTTCCCCCTTTTTTTGTTTTTTCTGTTTATCTCAGTTCAGGATACATGCATTCCTGTGCGTTTTTTGATGCATTTTGCCACGTATCAGACGTGCTCCATACAGAAAAATGCAGCATGTTCTACTTTTGTTGACTGCATTGGATCGCACTGTACTGGTGTGAACTAAGGCCATTGGAATCCATGGTAAATACTGTCCATGCGTTTTTGATGCAGAATAATCCCTTCCTAACCATGCCATAGCCGAAAGATGGCTAAAGCGTGGCTCTGTTGATTTGGGAGGGCGTTCATGGACATCCTTCCAATACCACCCTCCTTGAGCGCCCCCTGGGGTGCCCATCATTGCTGCCTATCAGTGCCTCTTATCAGTGCCCATCAGTGCCCCCTATCAGTGCCCATCAATGCTGCCTCATCATTGCTCATCAGTGCCCCATATTAGTGCCCATCAGTGCTGCCTCATCAGTGTCCATCAGTGCCACCTATCAGTGGCCATCGGTGCCCCTATCAGTGGCCCTCAGTGCCGCCTATCAGTGCCCCCTATCAGTGCCCATCAATGCTGCCTATCAATGCCCATCAGTGCTGCCTTATCAATGCTAGCCAGTGCTGCCTATCAGTGCCCATCAGTGCCGTCTATTAGTGACCCCTATCAGTGCCCATCAGTGCCACCTATCAGTGCCCATCAATGCCCCCTATTAGTGCCCCAATCAGTGTCAATCAGTGCCCAACAGTGCCACCTTATCAGTGCTCATCAGTGCCCCTATTAGTGACCATCAGTGCCCCCATCAGTGCCAATCAGTGCCCCCTAAACAGCGCACATGAAGATAAAAGGAGAAAAATTACTTATTTGCAAAATTTTATAACAGAAACTAATGCCGCGTACACACGACCAGACTTTTCAACATCAAAAGTCCGACGGAACAATTCCGGCAGACCATTCGATCGTGTGTGGGCTGCAGCGGACTTTTGATTTGCAAAAGTCTGACAGACTTTAGAAATGGAACATGTTTCAAATTTTTCCGCCAGAACTCTGCCGGACCCAGTTCCTACCGAGAAATCCGCTCGTGTGTGTGCTAGTCCGACGGACAAAAACTGACGCGAGGGCAGCTATTGGCTACTGGCTATGAACTTCCTTATTCTAGTCCGGTCGTACGTCATCACGTTCAAATCCGTCGGACTTTGGTGTGATTGTGTGTGGCCAAGTCCGTTCATTCGGAGAGTCCGTCAGAACTCTGTCAGAACTCCGTCAGAACTCCGTCGAAAGTCTGTCGGACCTAAGTCCGGTCGTGTGTACGCGGCATAAGAAAAAAAGTTAGTTTTTTTTCAAAATGTAAAAATGAAAAAATAAAAAACCCTGCAGTGATTAAATACCACCAAAAGAAAGCTCTATCTGTCACAAAAAAAATGAATGACTTTCATACGGGTGCAGTGCTGCATGACGGCGCAATTGTCATTCAAAATGTGACAGCGCTGAAAGCTGAAAATTGGCCTGGCAGGAAGGGGGTAAAAGTGCTTGGTATTGAAGTGGTTAAAAACCCATCGGACTGCATTTGATGTGAATCAGCCCTTGACGTGCAACTAAAATTTATAAGGTTTGAAACAAGCTCTTATGTTCTTTATTGCAGAAGAGACATGCAAAAAAAAAAAAATTTATAAACTTACTGTACCGGCCTGTTTGCAACCCTCTGCAGAATGTATCCAGAGCTGCACATGCGCAACCCTATTTATGTTTCCGGCACAGTACCAGCGAATGACCCCCGTTCATGCACAGGAACGACGTCATCCAGCACAGGAGCGACGTCATCCAGCACAGGAGCGATGTCATCCTGCACAGGAGCGACGTCATCCCACACAGGAGCGACGTCATCCAGCACAGGAGCGACGTCATCCCGCACTGGAGCGACGTCATCCCGCACAGGAGCGATGTCATCCTGCACAGGAGCGACGTCATCCCGCACAGGAGCGACGTCATCCTGCACTGGAGCGACGTCATCCCGCACAGGAGCGACGTCATCCCGCACAGGAGCAAAGTCATCCCACACAGGAGCAACATCATCCAGCACAGGAACAACGTCATCCCGCACAGAAGCGACGTCATCCCACACAGGAGCAACATCATCCAGCACAGGAGCGACGTCATTCCGCACAGAAGCGACGTCATCCCACACAGGAGCAACATCATCCAGCAAAGGAACAACGTCATCCCGCACAGGAGCGACGTCATCCCACACTGGAGCGACGTCATCCAACACAAGGGAGACTTCATCCTGCACAGGAGAGACGTCATCCCGCACAGGAGACACGTCATCCCGCACAGGAGACACGTCATCTCGCACAGGAGACACGTCATCTCGCACAGGAGACACGTCATCCCGCACAGGAGACACGTCATCTCGCACAGGAGACACGTCATCCCGCACTGGAGCGACGTCAACACGTACAGGAGAGATGCCATCCCACACAGGAGCAATGTTATCCTGCATTGGAGTGACATCATCCCACACAGGAAAGACTTCATCCCGTACAGGAGAAATGTCACCCCGCACAGGAGCGACATCATTCCGTACAGGAGAGACGTCATCCCACACAGGAAAGACGTCATCCCGCACGTGAGTGAAGTCATCCCGAGCAGGAGCGTCGTCATCCCGAGCAGGAGAGACGTCATCCCGAGCAGGAGAGATGTCATCCCGAGCAGGAGAGATGTCATCCTGCACAGGAGTGATGTCACACCATACCGGCAAATAAAGATGGCCAAAGACTGGCAAGAAGCTGGCTATAGGATGCTGCCACCACTGTGACCTCACAGGCATCAGACCATTTGAGCATAGGCATGTATTCTTGCCTTTAGCTGCACTTTCATGGGCCTTCTCAACCAGCCAGCCTCTACGGCATATCCAACCTATCCAACCTAACCCTGGAAGCTTACTGGCAGAAGACGAGTGCAGAGTGATGAACTCATCAATGCACTGACCAATGAGCAGCAAGCAGGGAAGGGGGGCAGGTCAGTGACCAAGCTGTGTTGCCTAACTGCAGTGCCAAAAGAGTGAGGTCGGGGTCCCGACTGCAGCGGTTGAACCACATTGCCAGTCCTCCTATAGAGAAGTATCCTCACATCCACACTGCCAATCTCATCCGGGTATTTCTCCATCTGCCAGAAATTCAGCTTTACGATCTCGCGGTGAATCCGACCTCAACCGAAAGGAATGGCAGATGAGAGGTGACCGTGTCCAATCCCCCATCTCACCCACATCATTCCCAGGCTCACACATTACCCGGGCGGCCAAAAAAATAGCAGAAGGACTTAGTCAGTGCCGTCTGTAAATACCGTCTACCGCGGCGAAACAGATTTACCAGACGGAGATTGTGATCCGGCCGCAGCGTTGGGACGGTATACTGCAGATTATGGAGTCATGGCTCCAGTCACACCTGTGCGATTTGGACATCAAAGTCGCATGACAAGTTGCACCCCATGGTTTCAAATGAGTATCGACCATATCTATGCGACTTAAAGTTGCAGCGACTTCAAAGTAGTTCATGCACGGCTCTGGTCAGACTTCAGGGCCAAAGACTTCAATGTAAATTAATAATTGACGGAAATAAAAAAAAAATTTATGAATGAAGGAAATGGAAGAATGAAGGAAGGAAAAAAGGAAGGAAATAAAAAAAGAATGAATAAGGGAATTAATAAAAAAGAAATTAAAGAATAAATAAAAAAATTAAATTAAAGAAAGAATAATTAAAGTAAAAATGTAATCAATAAAAAAAAAATAGTTAGGGAAATTTAAAAAAATAATAATGGAAGAGAAGGAAGGAAGGAAGGAAATTAAAAAATATAATGAATAAAAAATAAAATTAAAGAATGAATAATTAAAGGGAAAAATTAAAGAATAAATTAAATGAAAGGATGAATAAAAAAAAAAATACTTAAGGAAATGAAAGAATTAATAATGGAAGGGAAGGAAGGAAGAAAATGAAAAAAAGAATGAATAATTAAAAGGAAGAATTAAAGAATAAATGAAATGAAAGGATGAATAAATAAAAAAACAACAGCGACTTGAAAGTAGCTCATGCACGACTTTGGTCAGACTTTCATGCGACTTCAGGGCCATAGACTTCAATGTAAATTAATAATTGATGGAAAGAAAAGAAATTAATGTATGAAGGAAATGCAAGAAGGAAGGAAGGAAAGAAGGAAGGAAATAAATAAAAAATCAATAAGGGAACCGATAAAAAATAAAATTAAAGAATGAATAATTAAAGGGGAAAAATAAAGAATAAGTGAAATTAAAGGATGAATAAAAAAAATGAGTCGAGGAAATTAAAGATTTAATAATGGAATAATAACAGAATAGAAGGAAGGAAAATAGGAAGGAATAAAGGAAGGAAGAAAAAAAATGGAATAAGGGAAAGAATAAAAAAGAAAATGAAAGAATGAATAATTAAAGGGAAAAATTAAAGAATAAATTAAATGAAAGGGTGAATAAAAAAAAAAATAGTGAAGGAAATTAAAGAATTAATAATGGAAGGGAAGGAAGGAAAGAATGAAGGATGGAAGGAAGGAAGGAAATGAAAAAAGAATGAATAAGGGAATGAATAAAAAATAAAATGAAAGAATAAATAAAGGGAAAAAAATAAAGTATAAATGAAATTAAAGAAATAATAATGGAAGGAAAGGAAGGAAGATAGGAAGGAATAAAGGAATGAATGAAATAAAAAATGAATAAGGGAATGAATAAAAAATGAATAATTAAAGGGAAAAATTAAAGAATAAATTACAGTATCTCACAAAAGTGAGTACACCCCTCAGATTTTTGTGAATATTTTCTTCTATCTTTTCATGTGACACCACTGAAGAAATGACACTTGTCTACAATGTAAAGTAGTGAGTGTACAGCTTGTATAACAGTGTAAATTTCCTGTCCCCTCAAAATAACTCAACACACAGCTATTAATGTCTAACAAAAGTGAGTACAAGAAAAAAATTGAACAGAAAAATGAATAAAGGAAGGAAGGAGAATAAAGGAATGAAGGAATAAATAACTGATGGAAGGAAGGACATGAAAGAATCAAAAAAGGAATAAATGAAGGAAATGAAAAAAAACTAATGAATAAAGGAATGAATGGAAACAATAATGGGGCAAAATGAAAGAAGGAATAAAATGAAATGAAAGGATGAATAAAAAAAGTCCTTCAAGGAATGAAGGAAGGAATACAAAATGAAGGAATGAAGTCAACGTATAATGGGAGAAAAGAAAAAAATCAAATAAATACATAAAATTAAGGAATGGAATGAATGAATAAAGAAATTAAGTCAATAGAAAAAATTAATAAAGGAAATGAAATGAAATGAATGAATAACTGAAAGAAAGAAAGGTAAGGAAAAGGTAAGGAGATAAATAAAAAAATGAAGGAACAAATGAAGGAAGTGAAAGAATGAATTAATGGTGCGAAATTTAGGAAGGAAGGAAGGAAAGAAGGAATTGAAGATAAGAGAATAAAGGGAAAAACGAAAGAATAAATGAATGACTGAATGAAATGAAAGACTAGAGAAAGAAAATGAGTTAAGGAAATGAAAGAATTAATAAGGAAAGGAAGGAAGGAAATTAAAGAATGACTAGCTGAAGGAAATTAAGGAGTGAATGAAGGAATGAATGAAGTAAAAAAAAAGAAAGAATGAATGAATAAAGGAAATGAAAGAAGGGAGGAAATGAAAGAATGAACGAATAAAGGAAATGAAAGAAGGATGAAAATGAAAGAATAAATGAATAAAGGAAATGAAAGAATGAACGAATAAAGGAAATGAAAGAAGGACGGAAATGAAAGAATGAATGAATAAAGGAAATGAAAGAATGAATGAATAAAGGAAATGAAAGAAGGACAGGAATGAAAGAATGAATGAATAAAGGAAATGAAAGAAGGACGGGAATGAAAGAATGAATAAAGGAAATGAAAGAATGAATGAATAAAGGAAATTAAAAAAGGAAAGAAATGAAAAAGTGAATGAATGAAGGACAAGCATGAATGAAAGAAATTGGTTTCCTTACAACACCTGAAAACGCACACATTAATGCGAGTGCATCACTGTTAATGGGCCCTCAAGGTCACGGCCAAGGCCACACAAGGTCATTCTTTGTGTCTAGAGGAAGTTTAAAGCTGAACTCCAGGCCAAAAACTTTACACACACAGCACAGTCAGGCAGGGGAGGGACCTGCTTTTTTATTTTTCTGCTGCACTTCAGTAAAACTCTCAGGTCTTGTCCCTCCCCCAGCTTGTGATTGGACAGTGAAAGCAGAAACAGCAGACTGATGAGCTCCTCTCTCTGTCGCTCTGCTCTCTCCTCCTATCAGCGTGTATTTTATTGGCTGTGTGTGTGTTGCTTCTCCTATCCTCTACCTGAAAACCTTGGTAGCTGCCAGAAGTTTATAAACTCGAGCAATAAGATCCTCCCTCTCATAACAAACCTTGCACTCAGGGAAGATGGCCGGTTTCCGATTGGCCCTTCTTTCAGACGCTTTCCAAAGCCAAGCTGTCCGCTGGGGGGGGGGGGGGGGGTGGGAAACGGTGAGAAAAAATATCGGAGCCCCTCTTTAATTTGAAACCCTTAATTAATTTCAAGTACTCTAAACTGTTATTAAGTCTCTAAATTAATTTGGAAACGCCGGCGGTTATTAATAAAGATCCCGAGGCTGTCACACTCCAGCAATCCAGTCGTTACGCTCTAATTGGATGAGTAAGTGACATGCCTATTAGCGGAGAAGTAGCGGTGAAAAGGGAAGATAATGCCGACTTATCAAAGGAGCGATGTTCTCCGGGAGAAGGCACTTCGTCTCAAACAAGACTTCAAAACGCCACGCGCCTAATAAATGTGACAATTTAAAAAAAAAAGCCGAATATTCCGAAGTTTTCATTTCTGGCACATCTGGGCGGATGAGCGATCGCCGGCGAGAAATAGAACGCGGGCTGGGAGGACCAATTCGGCTTTATGGAGAGGCAGCTGTTGCGTTTTATTGGCTGCGCAAATCTTAAAAAAGCTCGTATTTTGTATTGTATGTTTGGTAAGGTCTCCGGAAAACACGTAAATTATCCCACGTAGTATCACTTTAAAAATGCGCCAAGAAAAAAAAGAAAAAAAGAAAAATCTGCTGATCTGCCAAAAATCAAGTAAATTCCCAACTTCCTTTAAGGGGGGTGACAACCCTGCCTCTGCAGGGCTGGACTACAGAACTCCTCCCATCCCCTCCCCTCCCCCCCCCATCTCGCTCTGTACCCTGGGCTGCTGATGGAGGGGGTAGAGCTGGTCCTCCTGTACCGGGCCTAGACCCCCATCACCTCCTCAGGGGGTCCCGACAAAGAGGGGACTCTTTAGATACTCCTGGGCTCATGCGCATCTACTATTTCAAAATTACTAAATAAATAAGTTATTTAGTTAACATGAAATATTGTATTAATTATTACTTATTTGCTATACATAATCTTTGATTTGCATTTTTTACATGGTTTTAAATTTATTTAATTTACCTTTTTTAACTGTTCTATATATATATATATATATATATATATATATATATATATATATATATATATATAAATTAATATGCAAGAATAATTTGTAATAAAGAGTTTTGAAAAAAAAAATTGATATATCTAGATATATCTATATATATATATATATATATATAGATATAAAGATATAGATTTTTTTTTTATTTTTTTTTTTATATATCTCTATCTATCTATCTATCTATCAAAAAAAAAAAAAAAAATATATATATATATATATATATATATATATATATATATATATATAGCTCTATATCTATATAAATATATAGGTATAGATATATATAGATATAAATATAAATATATATATATATATATATATATGTATATATATATATATATATATATATATATATGTATATAGATAGATAGATAGAGATATATATATATATATATATATAAATCTATCTATCTATCTATCTATCTATCTATCTATCTATCTATCTATCTATATATATATATATATATATATATATATATATATATATATATATATAAATAATATATAATATATATAATATCAATTAATATGCAAGAATAATTTGTAATAAACTAGATAGATATATAGATGGAATTATATATATATATATATATATATATATACATAGATAGATAGATAGATCTATCTATCTATTTATCTATCTATATCTATATATGTCCATCTATATATCTATCTATCTAGATATATATATATATATATATATATATATATATATATATATATATATATATATAGATAGATAGATATAGATATAGATATATATCTATACCTATATCTATATATAGATATAAAGTGAGTACACCCCTAAGTGAAAATGTCCAAATTGGGCCCACTCAGCCCTTTTCCCTTCCCCCGGTGTCATGTGACTCGTTAGTGTTACAAGGTCTCAGGTGTGAATGGGGAGCAGGTGTGTTGAATTTGGTGTTATCGCTCTCACTCTCTCATACTGGTCACTGGAAGTTCAACATGGCACCTCATGGCAAAGAACTCTCTGAGGATCTGAAAAAAAGAAATTGTTGCTCTACATAAAGATGGCCTAGGCCAGTGATGGCGAACCTCGGCACCCCAGATGTTTTGGAACTACATTTCCCATGATGCTCAACTACACTGCAGAGTGCATGAGCATCATGGGAAATGTAGTTCCAAAACATCTGGGGTGCCAAGGTTCGCCATCACTGGGCTAGGCTCAGAGGCGGCTCTCTAATTAGGCAAATTAGGCGGCTGCCTAAGGCCTCGCCCTCACAGGGGCCTCGTGGCCGCCTAATTTACATCTGCTCGATCACTGGACTGAACAACAGGCTCCAGGTGCCATCTGTAAAAGCCGTGCGGGCAGCCATAGGGCACACCGGGCGGGCCGCAAGTCCATGTGGGGCCCTAAAGCAACTGAGCTGCTCCTGCAGCCCACGCCGCTCACCCACCTGGCCTCTCCGCGTCTGGCCGGCTGCCTATTGGGGTCAGGAGTCTGGCCAGGCTGCGGAAAATATCCCTGCCCTATGACTGTGAAGGGGAAGGAGGAGCTCCGGTGATCCCATCCCAGCGCCTGCTGCATTCTGGCCGACTACCCCCAGAGATCGTGAGTGCCCGGCCGTGCCGCCCTCCTGTGTGCCTGGATAGGAGGAGCGGCGGGGACAGCTGCATATGGAGGAATTGAGCTTTCCATATTCCTCCTGCAGCCGCTGAATGACCGCTTCTTCTGCGGGCATTCGCCGGCTGCAGAAAGAATATGGAAAGCTCAATTCCTCCATATGCAGCTGTCCCCGCCGCTCCTCCTATCCAGGCACACAGGAGGGCGGCACGGCCGGGCACTCACTCACGATCTCTGGCGGGGGTCGGCCAGGCTGCAGCAAGCGCTGGGATGGGATCACCGGAGCTCCTCCTATCTACCTCTTTTACTGCCCCGATGCTTCCTGGTTCCTCACAGTTCTCCCTGCATACCCTCTCTGCTTCCTGGCTCCCCCCAGTGCTCTCTGGTCCTCCGTGCTCTCCCACTGTGCTGTCCAGCCCCCCCCACTTCTCCCCCCATGCTCTCCCCCCACTGTGCTGTCCAGTCCCCCATTCCTGTGCTCCCTCACAGTGCTCCCCCACAGTGCTCTCCCCCCACTGTCATGTTCAGTCGCCCCCCCACTTCTCTCCACCTCTCCCCCAGTGCTCTGTGCTCCCTGGCTCCCCCCCCCCACTGATTCCGCCCCCCCAGTGCTCTCTGGTCCTCCCTGTCTCCCCCATACACTCCCCCCAGTGCTCTCCGACCAACCCGTGCTCCCTGGCTCCCCCCAACAGTGCTCTCCAGCTCCCCAGAGCTCTCTGCTCCTCGTGCTCCCTAACCTCTCCCAGTTCTAACTGCACCCCCAGTGCTCTCTGCCCCCTGTGCTGTCCAGTCCCCCCCCCCCCAGTGCTCTCTGCCCCCCATGCTCCCGCTGTGCTTTCAACTTACCCCTGTGCTCTCCAGCTCCCCCCACAGTGCTCTCCAGCTCCCCTTTGTGCTTTCCAGCCCCCACTATTCTCCCTGGCTCCTCCCATGCTCTCCACTCCACTATGCTATCCAGCTCCTCCCAGTACTTTCCAACTCCCCCCACCTCCCCGTGCTCCCTGGCTTCCCCCATGCTCTCTACCACACTGTGCTATCCAGCTCCCCCGGTGCTCTCCACCCCCCACCCTCCCTATGCTCTTCTGCCCCTTCCCCAGGTCTCTCTGGCCCCTATGCTCTCCATCACCCCCCATGCTCTCTGCCCCTGCCAGGCTCCCCACTCCCGCCAGTGCACCCCCCCAGTGCTCTCTTCCCCCTAGTGCTCATGCCCCCCACACTCTTGCCCCCCCTGCTGCTCTCAGCCTCACTCCAATGCTCTCCGCCACCCCTGTTCTCTTTCTGGTTCTCTTTCTGGGTTCACCCCCGGGCAGCTCTGCTAGGTTTCCCTCTTTTCACTTAGGCTGCTGCAGGGGTCTCTCAGGCTGGGGAGTGTGGAAGAGACCGCTATTATGGGCTGCTCAGTCTATTTTTTGTCCCAGTCCGGGCCTGGTGGGCAAGTTGAGCAGCGAGACTTGCAAGGATCGATAGTCCTGGAGACGAGCTCTAAAGACTTCCCAGGACTGGAGTACAGGCTGACTGGGGCCGGAAAACGAGGACAGATGGAAGGTACCAGATCCTCTGGAAGGAGCAGGACACTGTCCCCACCCAGACTGAGAATGGACCCTGCCTGCTGCTGGCCGTCATGAACACCCTGCTGGCATGGAAGGTAACGTACCGAGCATCACACACAGCTTCCCATAGACAGGCACTGCAGACTGGGACATGGTACACAGGAGGGGCTACAGACAGGAACGGGGCTAGAGATCTCTCTCTCCACCTTCCTCCCTCTCCCCCTCTCTTCCCCTCTCTCTCCCCCGCTCCCCCCTCCCCTCTCTTCCCCTCTCTCCCCTCTCTCTCCCCCGCTCCCCCTCTCTCTCTCTCGCTCCCCCTCTCTCTCTCTCTTCCTCCCCCCTCTCTCCCGCCTTCCCCCCTCTCCTCTCTCTCCCTTCCCCCTTCTCTCTCTCTCGCCCTTCCCCCCTCTCTCTCCCTTCCCCCTTCTCTCTCTCCCTTCCCCCTTCTCTCTCTCCTCCCTCTCTTCCCCTCCTCCTCTCTCTTCCCCTCCCCCTCTCTCTTCCCCTCCCCCTCTCTCTCTCTTCCCCTCCCCCTCTCTCTCTCTTCCCCTCCCCCTCTCTCTCTCTTCCCCTCCCCCTCTCTCTCTCTTCCCCTCCCCCTCTCTCTCTCTTCCCCTCCCCCTCTCTCTCTCTCTCTTCCCCTCCACCTCTCTCTCTCTTCCTCCCTCCCTCCCCTTTCCTCTCCCTCCCCCTCCCTCCCTCTTCCTCCCCCTCTCTCTCTTCCCCTCCCCCTCTCTCTCTTCCTTCCTCTCTCCCCCTCCCCTCTCCCTCTCTCTTCCTCCCTCTCCCTCTCTCACTCCCTCTCTTCCCCTCCCCCCTCTCTCTCTCCCCCGCTCCCTCACTCTCTTTCCCTCCCTGTCACCCTCCCTCACTGCGCTGGGATCCCCCCACTCTCCTTCCTCTGTGGATGTGGAATGATTCAATGACACCTCTTCCCATTCTCCCAAGGCAAAGGGGGAAATCCCAGATGTTGTATTGGCTGCATATATCTCTGGAGGTGGTGCTGATCGCCTGTGGGCTAGATCCACGCATCTTTCTGCAGCCATTTTTACTTGCTTGAATTTTTTTTTATCCATTATGGGCGTGAGTGGGGCCTCGTGTCTAAATTTTGCCTAAGGCCTCACAAAGCCTAGAGCCGCCTCTGGCTAGGCTATAAGCAGATTGGCAAGACCCTGAAACTGAGCTGCGGCACGGTGGTCAAGACCATACAGCGGTATAACAGGACGGGTTCCACTCAGAACAGGCCTCGCCATGGTCCACCAAAGAAGTTGAGGTCACGTGCTCAGCGTCATATCCAGAGGTTGTCTTTGGGAAATAGACGTATGAGTGCTGCCAGCATTGCTGCAGAGGTTGTAGGGGTGGGGGGGGGTCAGCCTGTCAGTGCTCAGACCATACGCCGCACACTGCATCAAATTAATCTGCATGGCTGTCGTTCCAGAAGGAAGCCTCTTCTAAAGATGATGCACAAGAAAGACCACAAACAGTTTGCTGAAGACAAGCAGACTAAGGAGATGGATTACTGGAACCACGTCCTGTGGTCTGATGAGACCAAGATAAAGGTATTTGGTGTCAGATGGTGACAAGCGTGTGTGGGGGCAACCAGGTGAGGAGGACAAAGACAAGTGTGTCTTGTCTACAGTCAGGCATGGTGGTGGGGGTGTCATGGTCTGGGGCTGCATGAGAGCTGCCGGCACTGGGGGGCTACAGATCATTGAGGGAACCATGAATGCCAACATGTACTGTGACATACTGAAGCAGAGCATGATCCCCTCCCTTCAGAGACTGGGCCACAGGGCAGTATTCCAACATGATAACCACCCCAAACACACCTCCAAGACCACCACTGTCTTGCTAAAGAAGCTGAGGGTAAAGGTGATGGACTGGCCAAGCATGTCTCCAGACCTAAACCCTATTGATCATCTGTGGGACATCCTCAAACGGAAGGTGGAGGAGCGCAAGGTCTCCAACATCCACCAGCTCTGTGATGTCATCATGGAGGAGGGGAAGAGGACTCCAGTGGTGACCTGTGAAGCTCTGGTGACCTCCATGCCCAAGAGGGTTAAGGCAATGCTGGAAAGTAATGGCGGCCACACAAAATATTGACACTTTGGGCCAAATTTGGACATTTTCACTTAGGGGCGTACTCACTTTTGTTGCCAGCGGTTTAGACATTAAAGCGGAGGGCCGGTTATAAAAAAAAAAAAAAAAAGTCAGCAGCTGCAAACACTGCAGCTGCTGACTTAATAAACACACTTACCTGTCCAGGGCGCCCGCGATGTCGGCCGCCCGAGGCCGACCCGTCCCTCGGCTCTTGGGTCCCGGCGCCGCCATCCCTTGTAAGGGAAACAGGCAGCGGAGCCTTATGGCTTCACTGCCCGTTTCCTACTGCGCATGCGCGAGTCCCGCAGCGCTTTCCGAATGGGACGTGCTGTGTTCTGGAACACACAGTTCCCAGAACACAGCGCGACTCATTACCCAGAAGACGCCGCGACGAAGAGAGAAGACAGAAGATCTCCGCGGAGGAGGAAGAGGAAGATTAGGAGAAAGTGCCTAGCAACAGGCATTTCTGGTAAGTAAAAAAAATAAATGTTTTTCATTTTTTTTTTTTTAGATTTTTTGTAATTTTTAACATTTTTTTGTTTTTCAGGGTGGCCCTCCCCTTTAATGGCTGTGTGTTGAGTTATTTTGAGGGGACAGCAAAACAGATACAAAATAGCTTCTAAAAAGTTAAAGTGGATTTAAAATCATAAAGAATAATAAAAAATAATCAATAAATGAAAAAATATAAACAATAAAAAAAGACATAAAAATAAATAAACAAAATATAATGCATTATAGTATATAATACATTATAATATTTATTATATGATAATATATTATGTGTTACATTTGTTGTTTATTATTTATGTATTTTTATTTAAGTAATTTTTAAAACAATAGAATAATATTTAATAAAATAATAAAAACAAATAAGTAAATAAATGATGTTTGTTTGTTGTTTATTTATTTATGTATTTTTATTTATGTAACTATCAAAGCAATAAAATAAATAATATTTAATAAAATAATAAAAACAAATAAGTAAATAAATGACATTTGTTTTTTGTTTATTTATTTATGTATTTTTATGTATGTAACTTTTAAAGCAATAAAATAAATAATATTTAATAAAATAATAAAAACAAATAAGCAAATAAATTACATTTGTTTGTTGTTTATTTATTTATGTATTTTTATTTATGTAACTTTTAAAGCAATAAAATAAATAATATTTAATAAAATAATAAAAACAAATAAGCAAATAAATGACATTTGTTTGTTGTTTATTTATTTATGTATTTTTATTTATGTAACTTTTAAAGCAGTAAAATAAATAATATTTAATAAAATAATAAAAACAAATAAGTAAATAAATGACGTTTTATTTATTTATTTATTTATGTATTTTTATTTATTTATTTATGTATTTTTATTTATTTATTTTGTTTGTTGTTTATTTATTTATGTATTTTTATTTATGTAACTATCAAAGCAATAAAATAAATAATATTTAATAAAATAATAAAAACAAATAAGTAAATAAATGACATTTGTTTTTTGTTTATTTATTTATGTATTTTTATGTATGTAACTTTTAAAGCAATAAAATAAATAATATTTAATAAAATAATAAAAAACTAATAAGTAAATAAATTACGTTTGTTTGTTGTTTATTTATTTATGTATTTTTATTTATGTAATTTTTAAAGCAATAAAATAAATAATATTTAATAAAATAATAAAAACAAATAAGTAAATAAATGATGTTTGTTTGTTGTTTATTTATTTATGTATTTTTATTTATGTAACTTTTAAAGCAATAAAATAAATAATATTTAATAAAATAATAAAAACAAATAAGTAAATAAATTACATTTGTTTGTTGTTTATTTATTTACATATTTTTATTTATGTAATTTTTAAAGCAATAAAATAAATAATATTTAATAAAATAATAAAAACAAATAAGTAAATAAATGACATTTGTTTGTTTGTTTATTTATTCATGTATTTTTATTTATGTAATTTTTAAAGCAATAAAATAAATAATATTTAATAAAATAATAAAAACAAATAAGTAAATAAATGATGTTTGTTTGTTGTTTATTTATTTATGTATTTTTATTTATATAACTTTTAAAACAAAAAAATAAATAATATTTAATAAAATAATAAAAACAAATAAGCAAATAAATGACATTTGTTTGTTGTTTATTTATTTATGTATTTTTATTTATGTAACTTTTAAAGCAATAAAATAAATAATATTTAATAAAATAATAAAAACAAATAAGTAAATAAATGACGTTTTATTTATTTATTTATGTATTTTTATTTATGTAATTTTTAAAGCAATAAAATAAATAATATTTAATAAAATAATAAAAACAAATAAGTAAATAAATGACGTTTGTATGTTGTTTATTTATTTATGTATTTTTATTTATGTAATTTTTAAAGCACTAAAATAAATAATATTTAATAAAATAATAAAAACAAATAAGTAAATAAATGATGTTTGTTTGTTGTTTATTTATTTATGTATTTTTATTTATATAACTTTTAAAACAAAAAAATAAATAATATTTAATAAAATAATAATAAAAAAAATAAGTAAATAAATAAAATAAACAATTAAAAATAAAATCATTAGTTCCCCTTCTTAGTGGAAGGGTTTTATTTTTTTTATTTTTCTTGAAATATTTTTCCTCAAACAAGTAGGAGGGGTTTTTGGCACAAAAATAATGGACGGTTCCCAAAACTCTGTTTTATTTTCAGCGTGGAGAAGACAGACTGCGCAGAGAATCCAAAAAAAAACAAAAAAAACGTGTAGTACATCTCGAAAAATATTTTTTTTTTCCGTACCGCTTTCCATCGTCATTCCTTATAAACCTTCTCCGTGGTTGCGGCGGAATAACTATTTACCAGAGATCTCTGGAATTCGAAAAAGGAACGGTCACCTTCCTCGTAGCCGCGGCGGGCGGAGAGACAAATGGTCCAATCCATCTCGGCGCTACGACTTGTTTATTACGGAGGCGCAGTATAGGCCTCCTAAGTCCTTGTGTACACACGGTGTAATGGCCGTACCTCACGTTTTATGTGCCGCTGCCTGCGTTTATCTTGACTTTAATGAGTCCCCTGCCGCAGCGCCTGCAATGTATTTCACGTTATAGGGAAGAGGGAAAAAAAGAAAAAGAGATGGCCTGACATTTTGTCTCTGACATCCCCGTTCCAATTATAGAAGTGTCGCGGTGACGTAAACCAGGCGGCAGCGGGGACCGAGCTCGTAAAAAAGAAATTTAAACGCTCGTGACGCCGAGGGTTCAGGGGCGATCCGTTATGTTCTACGGCAAAACGATGATGTCTTTATGGCCCGGGAAACTCCCACAACGAATAGAATGAGCCGAACCGCGGGAAACAGGATCGGAAAAGTACAAGCAAATTGGACCCGTCACCTGAATTTTTTTGGGATGAGGATGTTGGCATGCTGGGTGGAAGAAGCATCCCTTGGGGTTGAGTTGGCATCTGAAGTGCATGCACTGGGGCTGATCTGAGATCTGAACATAGCTGTGTGCACAGGGTGTGCCAGGTGTGTCTAGGCACACCCTAATCCGGAGGGATCCATCTCTATTTTCTTCCTGCAGCAGCTGAAAGTAGGCTTCTGCTCCTCTCCTTCTTGGCAGCATTCAGCTGCCACAGGAGGAGAATATGGGGGATTGGTACCAATATCTACTGCCTCCTGTCCCTGTTCCTCTTCATTCTGCTGCCAGGCCCCATGTATACTCCCCTGGTCCCCCTCCCCCCCCCCCCCCCCCACAGCTCTTCTGGCTTCCCCTCCTCTCCTTTCCCACCGGATTTCCGCTGCCTGGCCTCATGTGTGTTTGAAAGTAGGCTTCTGCTCCTCTCCTTCAGCTTTCCCTCCTCTCCTCTCCCACAGGCTTTCTGCTGCCTGGCCCCATGTATGCTCCCCCGGTCCCCCTTCCCCTCACAGCTCTTCCGGCTTCTCCTCTCCTACCAGCTTTCTGCTGCCCAGCCCCATGTGTGCTCCCCTGGTCCTCCCTTCCCCACCGCCACAGCTGGTTTAGTTTACCCTCCTCTCCTCTCCCAGATTTCTGCTGCCCTGCCCCTTGTGTGCTCCCCTGGTCCCCCTTCATATTGCAGCTCTGCTGGCTTCCTTTCCTCTCCTCTCCCATGACTTTATGCTGCCCGGCCTCATGTGTGCCCCCCCCTTCCCCCCACAGCTCTTCCGGCCTCTCCTCCTCTCCTCTCCCACTACTTTCTCCTGCCCGGCCCTGTGTGTGCTCCCCCTTCCCCCCTCACAGCTCTACCAGCTTCCCCTTCTCACCCACAGGCTTTTTGCTGTCCTGCCCCATGTGTGCTCCCTGGTTCCCCTTTCCCCCATAGCTGGGCCGGCTTCCCCTCCTCTCCTTTCCCACTGGCTTTCTGCTGCCAAGCCTCAAGTGTGCCCCCTGGTCCCCCCTGGTTCCAGCTTCTCCTCCTCTCCTACCGGTTTTCTGCTGCCCAGCCACATGTGTGCTCCCCTGCCCCCCCCCCCCCACACAGCTGGTTCAGTTTCTCCTCCTCTCCTCTCCAACCAGATTTCTGCTGCCCAGCCCCATGTGTGCTCCCTTGGTCCCCCTTCTCATTGCAGCTCTGTTGGCATCCCTTCCTCTCCTCTCTCACAGGCTTTCTGCTGCCCTGCCCCATGTGTGAAGTGCATGCTCCGGGGATGATCTGAGATCTGAAGTGCATGCTCCGGGGATGATCGGAGATCTGAAGTGCATGCTCCGGGGATGATCGGAGATCTGAAGTGCATGCTCCGGGGATGATCGGAGATCTGAAGTGCATGCTCCGGGGATGATCGGAGGTCTGAAGTGCATGCTCCGGGGATGATCGGAGGTCTGAAGTGCATGCTCCGGGGATGATCTGAAGTGCATGCTCTGGTGATGATCTGAAGTGCATGCTCCGGGGATGATCTGAAGTGCATGCTCTGGTGATGATCTGAAGTGCATGCTCCGGGGATGATCGGAGGTCTGAAGTGCATGCTCCGGGGATGATCGGAGGTATGAAGTACATGCTCCGGGGATGATCGGAGGTCTGAAGTGCATGCTCCGGGGATGATCGGAGGTATGAAGTACATGCTCCGGGGATGATCTAAAGTGCATGCTCCGGGGATGATCTGAGATCTGAAGTGCATGCTCCGGGGATGGTCTGAGGTCTGAAGTGCATACTCCGGGGATGATCTGAAGTGCATGCTCTGGGGATGATCTGAGGTCTGAAGTGCATACTCCGAGGATGATCTGAAGTGCATGCTCCGGGGTTGGTCTGAGGTCTGAAGTGCATACTCCGGGGATGATCTGAAGTGCATGCTCTGGGGATGATCTGAAGTGCATGCTCCGGGCATGATCTGAGATCTGAAGTGCATGCTCTGGGTCTGATCTGAGATCTGAAGTGCATGCTCTGGGGCTGATCTGAGATCTGAAGTGCATGCTTCGGGCATGATCTGAGATCTGAAGTGCATGCGTTGGGGACGATCAGAGATCTGAAGTGCATGCGTTGGGGATGATCAGAGATCTGAAGTGCATGCTACGGGGATGATCTGAGATCTGTAGTGCATGCGTTGGGGACGATCGGAGATCTAAAGTGCATGCTCTGGGGATGATCTGAGGTCTGAAATGCATGCTCCAGGGATGATCAGAGGACTGAAGTGCATGCTCCAGGGATGATCAGAGGACTGAAGTGCATGCTCCAGGGATGATCAGAGGACTGAAGTGCATGCTCTGGGAATGATCTGAGATCTGAAGTGCATGCTCCGGGGATGATCTGAGATCTGAAGTGCATGCTCCAGGGATGATCAGAGGACTGAAGTGCATGCTCCAGGGATGATCAGAGGACTGAAGTGCATGCACCGGGGATGATCTGAGATCTGAAGTGCATGCTCCGGGGATGATCAGAGGACTGAAGTGCATGCTCCAGGGATGATCAGAGGACTGAAGTGCATGCTCCGGGGATGATTTGAGGTCTGAAGTGCATGCTCCAGGGATGATCTGAGGTCTGAAGTGCATGCTCCGGGGATGATCTGAGGTCTGAAGTGCATGCTCCAGGGATGATCTGAGGTCTGAAATGCATGCTCCAGGGATGATCAGAGGACTGAAGTGCATGTTCCAGGGATGATCTGAGGACTGAAGTGCATGCTCCGGGGATGATCTGAGGTCTGAAGTGCATGCGTTGGGGCTGATCTGAGGTCTGAAATGCATGCTCCGGGGATGATCAGAGGACTGAAGTGCATGCTCCAGGGATGATCTGAGGTCTGAAATGCATGCTCCAGGGATGATCAGAGGACTGAAGTGCATGCTCCAGGGATGATCAGAGGACTGAAGTGCATGCTCCAGGGATGATCAGAGGACTGAAGTGCATGCATTGGGGCTGATCTGAGGTCTGAAATGCATGCTCCGGGGATGATCAGAGGACTGAAGTGCATGCTCCGGGGCTGATCGGAGGTCTGAAGTGCATGCTCCGGGGATGATCAGAGGACTGAAGTGCATGCTCCGGGGCTGATCGGAGGTCTGAAGTGCATGCTCCGGGGATGATCAGAGGTCTGAAGTGCATGCTCCAGGGATGATCAGAGGACTGAAGTGCATGCTCCAGGGATGATCGGAGGACTGAAGTGCATGCGTTGGGGCTGATCTGAGGTCTGAAGTGCATGCAGTGAACTTGTTTTGTGTGAGCACCAATTACTCAAAGTTTAGACTTTTTCTGCAGGCTGAAGATTTTCTTCCAGCGCCTCATTTCTAATCACTCTTAAGAAATAAAGACATGATAGGGGTTCTAACCCTTCCCTGCCATGTCCAAAGATTAGAACCCTTGTGCTGCAACAGAACTTTAAAATGTGTTTAACGTTCTGGTTTTAGATTCATTTTCGGGGCTCTGCTGCAGTAGATATGTGTATTTTGGAGATGGGATTGAAGCAGCTCTAAGATAAAGAGAAGGACACATTGTCCATCCCAGAGGCGATAATCTCCCCATAGACAGCTGTCATGTCTCCATTGAGAGCCCATGACAGGTTTGCCGCCTGGCAGCCGCCCCGGCTAACTGCAGTTGAGGGCACAGTTGTTTCCAAACAGATGCCCTCGCTTCCTGCTGAAAACCACTTGTTGTTAGATGAGACGCTTGTGGCGACTTTACAATAAACAGATGGCGATGTGCGGTTGCAAATGGATTAGCGTTCATCAGAAAATTGGAGTTAGAATTAAAGGAGGACCCGGCTAAGCTTCATGTTTGATTTTTAGCAAGTCCAAATAAATGTCGTTTCTGCAAAGCGGCCGGTGTCGAGCGACACCGTAAAGATCCGCTCTGCTGAATTAGAGCTTAGGGTCTATTGCAGTGCAGGCTGATCCTTGATGGACATTTAAATGAACCAGTAAAGGGGCTCCCAGCCCACACCATCGTTTATTAAATGTACTAAAAGCCCTTCACTAAACATGCACTCTGGTGAGTCATGTGCTCTTATTGGGGTGTACTCAATGGGCTGGGGTGTAGTTCATGGTTGGGGTGTACTTAATGGGTTGGGGTTTACGTAATGGTTGAAGTGTACTTTATGGCTTGGGGTGTACTTAACGGTTGGAGTGTACTTAATCGGTTCGGGTGTACGTAAGGGATTGGGGTGTACTTTGTGGGTTGGGGTGTACTCAATTGAGAGCCCCTGACAGGTTTTCCCGTCTGGCAGCTTAATGAGTTTGGATGTACTTAATGGGTTGAAATGGCCTTTATGGGTTGGGATGTACTTAATGGTTGAAGAGTACTTAATCAGTTGGGGTTTACTTAATTGATGGGGTGTACCTAATGGTTTGGGTGTGCTTATTGGGTTGGGGTGTACCTAATGGTTTGGGGTGTACTTAATGGGTTGGGGTGTACCCAGGAGCGGACTGACAACTCATGGGGCAATCAGTATACAATCACACAGTATACACAGACATGTTTCTATTGGCTGAGAAGGTACTGGAGAGGTGGGGCAGCTATAATCTCTGGATTTTTAGACCAAAAGGATGTCGGTAAGGGACATTTCAGAGACAGATGTAAAAAAAAAACGCAGATTTTTACATACTGTCCCTGGTTTTACTGAGGCTGGCAACCCTGATGGGGCCCCCTAGTGCCCCGGGGCCCTCGGGCATTGCCCGAGTGGCCGAATGGTCAGTCCGCCCCTGGGTGTACCTAATGGTTTGGGGTGTACTTAATGGGTTGGGTGTACCTTATGGGTTGGGTGTACCTAATGGTTGGGGTGTACTTAATAGATTGGGGTGTACTTAATGGTTGGGTGTACTTGAAGGATTGGGGTGTACTTGATGATTGGGGTATACTTAAGGGTTGGGTTGTACTTAGTTTTTGGGGTGTACTTAATGCATTGGGGTGTACTTTATGGTTGGGATGTAGCTAATGGCTTGGGTTTACTTAATGGTTGTGGTGTACTTAATGGGTTGGGTTGTTGGTTGGGGTATACTTATTGTTTTGGGTTGTACTTAATGGTTTGAATTTACTAAATGGGTCAGAATGTATTTACTGGTTGTGGCATACTTAATGGGTTGGGTTATACTTTATTTATGGGGTGTACTTAGTGGGTTGGGGTGTACTTAGTGGGTTGGGTTGTACTTAGTGGGTTGGGTTGTACCCAATGGTTGGGTATAATTAATCAGTTGGGGTGTACTTAATGGATGGGGTATACCTAATGCATTGGGGTGTATTTAATGGTTTGGGTGTGGTTATTGGGTTGGGGTGTACTTAATGATTTTCTGTGTACCTTTTTAAGTTGGGATGCACCTAATGGTTGGGGTGTACTTAATAGATTGGGGTATACTTAATGGTTCTGGTGTACTTGAAGGGTTGGGGTGTACCTAATGGTTGGGGTATACTTAAAGGTTTGGTTATACTTATTTTTTTTTTGGGGGGGGGATAATAAGTTGGGTATACTTTATGCTTGGAATGTACTTAATGAGTTGGGTTTATGTAATGGTTGTGGTGTACTTAATAGTTGGAGTGTACCTAATGGGTTGGGTTGAGGGTATACTTATTGAGTAGGGATGTACTTAATGGGTTGGGTTGTATGCAATGGTTGGGCTGTACTTAATGGGTTGGGGTGTATTTAATGGTTGGAGTATACTTAATGGGTGGGATTGTACTAAATTTGTGGGGTGTACTTAATAGGTTTGGGTCTACTTAATGGTTTGGGTTTACTTAATGTTTGGGGTGTACCTAATGGGTTTGGGTGTACTTAATGGCTGTAGTGTATTAATGGTTGGGGTGTGCTTAATGTTTTGGGTTTACTTAATGGCTGGGGTGTACTTAATGGTTGGAGTGCACCTAATGTGTTGGGTTGAGGGTATACTTATTGAGTAGGGATGTACTTAATGGGTTGGGTTGTACGTAATGGTTGGGCTGTACTTAATGGGTTGGGGTGTACTTAATAGTTGGGGTGTACTTAATAGTTGGGGTGTACCTAATGGTTTTGGGTGTATTTCATGGGTTTAGGTGTACTGAATGGTTGGGGTGTACTTAATGGTTGGGGTGTACTTAATGGTTCGGGTTTACTTAATGGGTTTGGGTGGGTTTGGGTGTACTTAATGGTTTGGATGTACTTAATGGGTTTGGGTGTACTAAAGGGTTTCGGTTTATTTAATGGTTGGGGGTGTACTTAATGGTTTTGGGTGTACCTAATGGGTTTGGGTGTACTTCATGGATTGGGGTGTACTTCATGGGTTGGGGTGCACTTAATGGTTTTGGGTGTACCTAATGGGTTTGGGTGTACTTAATAGGTTGAGCTGTACTTAATGGTGTAATTGACCTTGTTATTCACAGTACCGGGACAAGGTTGTCCAATGTTCAAGGTGAATCTTCAGGAATGGGCCCCTTCCACAGATAGACATACAGGGGGCCAAAAAAATTGCCGATGGAAAGGAAATATCTAATTATTGAATGCTGTTAATCACACTTAATAGCTGGGAGACAGCTTGTGTTATCAGCATGTAGGTAAAGCAGGTGAGAGAAAGAGTGCAACTCGTCATTTTTATACTGTTATTCACACTCAGAACCTGGGGGACAGCCTGTGTTATAATTATAAGGTAAAACAGCCAACAGAATAAATGTATTTATTTGATGTTGTTATGCGCACTCAGTAGCTGGAGGACAGATTGGATTATCATCAGGAGGTCAGGTAGCTGACAGGGAAGGAACGGTCAGACGTCAGGGGGGACATCTCACCCTCAATTCTCCCCAGACTAAGCAAGAAAATCTCTATGCAAATAAGTCTCTATATTAATCATTTAAGAAAATAGATTCTTCCGCTACAATCTCCGGTAAGGGGTTCAGCGCAGGCGCTGACTGCACTGTCCAGCATACATATGGCCACTAGAGGGCGTAGCGGAAGAAGTGCAACCAAAAAAAATAAAAAATAAAAAGTAAAAAAAAAATCAGATTTCCATTTTCTTCTGGGTAAACGTAATTATAATGACTGAAGACACACAAAGTGCGCTATAGTTTTCCATGAATCATATTTCTCCTGTATCTTGTCTGTGAAAGCTACAGCTGTGTCTTTGTATTATCGTTTTAAATAAGATCGCGTCGCTCAAAGCCATGCATCTCTGCCAATCCATTGTCATCCGAAGCGCGTTCGGCAAAAAAAAAAAAAACAGCCTTTCTGTGCGCCATAACAGCGGCTACAGATGCCCTTGACGCACGCAAGTTATTACATTTTTTTTTTTTTTTATTTCTTCACGAAATTCTAATCGGCACAATGGAATTTTACCCGAGGAAGGACGGGAAGATGACAGTTGCGTTAAAAACTACAATAGACCGGAGTCTGTTTGCCGAGCGAATTATTAAGGGAAGAGAGCGAGCGGTTAAAACGAGAAGCAGAGTTTTTTTTTCTGTGACAACTCCTACTGTTTGAACTAATCGTGACACGATGGTCTGAAGACACATGACTCCCGTCTTTTGTACATGATAAGGTACATCCTACCGCATGCTGTGCAAGATAATGGGATTCGATCCGCCGCTGTATAAATATACCTGAAAAAGGATTAAACAATTCGAAAGTGATGGCAATTTGCTGAAAGAATACGGGAAACTTTTAAGGAGCTCAGAACTTTGAAGATGGGTCGACCAAGCAAGCAAGTTTGCAAACAGAACATTTTACCTTTCCCCTGCTGTCCTATGGGAATGTGTACTGGGGAATCCTCCCAGGTTACGTTTCGTATTTTTTTCTCTCTGATCAAATGGAAAATTTAATACTTATCTTTCCGTAATTTTCCTTTCCTGGTGCCTATCCATGGCAGCATACGCATACGCACGACTGGGGGGGGGGGGGGGGGTTGGAGGAACCAACATAACCATGCGTATGGTACCGTGAAGGTACCAGGAAAATGGAAAACTTTACGTAGTTTTCCTTTCCTGGTGCCTATCCATGGCAGCATACGCATACACACAGCCGGAGGGTTGAGCAACCAACCATACGTATGCTACCATGAAGGCACCAGGAAAATGGAAAATTGAATACTTACTGTGACAGTGGGGTCACTTTGGACACAGGGTGAATAAAAGAAACCCCCGATATGGTCTGTGATAGCCATATTCAAGGCTGTATCATACATTGTATATAACTTGGATGTATATTGTATGTGGGGGTGGTAGGGGGAGCTCAGTAAGGGCTTAATATTGCACACCTTCCACAACTGCCGGGTGAGTACCGCGGTAAACTGGGTTCCCTGGTCAGAGAGAATCTCTTTAGGGAACCCCACTCTGGTAAAAATCTTAACCAGGGCATCAGCTTTCCGTAATTTTCCTTTCCTGGTGCCTATCCATGTCAGCATACGCACGGCCGGTGGCGGAGCAACCAACTATATGTATGCTACCATGAAGGCACCAAGAAAATGGAAAATTGAATACTTACCTTTCTGTAATTTTCCTTTCCTGGCGCCTATCCATGGCAGCATACGCATGGCCAGGAGTGGAGCAACCAACCATAGGTATGCTGCCATGAAGGCACCAGGAAAATGGAAAATTGAATACTTACCTTTCCGTAATTTTCCTTTCCTGGTGCCTATCCATGGCAGCATACGCATACGCACGACTGGGTGGTGGGGAAACCAACCCAACCATCCGTATGGTACAGTGAAGGCACCAGTAAAATGGAAAATACTTAACTTTACGTAGTTTTCCTTTCCTGATGCCTATCCATGGCAGCATACGCATACACACGGCCGGGGGGTTGAGCAACCAACCATACATATGCTACCATGAAGGCACCAGGAAAATGGAAAATACTTAACTTTACGTAGTTTTCCTTTCCTGATGCCTATCCATGGCAGCATACGCATACACACGGCCGGGGGGTTGAGCAACCAACCATACATATGCTACCATGAAGGCACCAGGAAATTGGAAAATTGAATACTTACCTTTACGTAATTTTCCTTTCCTGGTGCCTATCCATGGCAGCATACGCATACGCACGACTGGGTGGTGGGGAAACCAACCCAACCATCCGTATGGTACAGTGAAGGCACCAGTAAAATGGAAAATACTTAACTTTACGTAGTTTTCCTTTCCTGATGCCTATCCATGGCAGCATACGCATACACATGGCCGGGGGGTTGAGCAACCAACCATACATATGCTACCATGAAGGCACCAGGAAAATGGAAAATACTTAACTTTACGTAGTTTTCCTTTCCTGATGCCTATCCATGGCAGCATACGCATACACACGGCCGGGGGGTTGAGCAACCAACCATACATATGCTACCATGAAGGCACCAGGAAATTGGAAAATTGAATACTTACCTTTACGTAATTTTCCTTTCCTGGTGCTTATCCATGGCAGCATACGCACGACTGGGTGGTGGGGAAACCAACCCAACCATCCGTATGGTACAGTGAAGGCACCAGTAAAATGGAAAATACTTAACTTTACGTAGTTTTCCTTTCCTGATGCCTATCCATGGCAGCATACGCATACACACGGCCGGGGGGTTGAGCAACCAACCATACATATGCTACCATGAAGGCACCAGGAAATTGGAAAATTGAATACTTACCTTTCCGTAATTTTCCTTTCCTGGTGCCTATCCATGTCAGCATTCGCACTGCCAGGGGGTTGGAGCAACCAACCATGCGTATGCTGCCATGAAGACACCAGGAAAATTAAATACTTGCCTTTCCCTAATTTTAATTTCCTGGCACCTATCCATGACAGCATACACATGGTTTGGGGGGACCAACCATACATATGCTGCCATGAAAAAAACAGGAAAATTGAAAATGTAATACTTAACGTTCCGTAATTTTCCTTTCCTGGTGCCTATGGAAGGCAGCATGCGCATAGCCGGGGCGGTGGAAGAACCAACCATGCGTATGCTGCCATGAAGACACCAGGAAAATTAAATACTTACCTTTCCGTAATTGTAATTTCCTGGCACTTATCCATGGCAGCATATGCATACGCATGGCCGGGGGGGTGGGGTTGGGGGGAGTGGAGCAGCCAACCATGTGTAGGCACCAGGAACATAGAAAATTGAATACTTACCTTTCCGTAAAGTTCCTTTCCTGGTGCCTATCCATTGCAGCATACGCATGGTTGGTTGTTCCACCCCCTGTGTATGCGTATGCTGCCATGAAAGCACCAGGAAAGTCGTTTGCGGATACTAAACTCCCTGGCAGGGTTTTAGCATAGAAGGTGCCCCCCTGATCCCCTGAGCTGGGCGTGTTCCTTATGCTGGCTATCGAAAGGTTGACGTGGATCAGCAAAAAGTTGGGTGTGATCAACAGGGGACTGTGAACATCTGAAGAAGTGCTGCAGATCTTGCATATCAAACAGGAAAAAATGCAAAAAAAAAAAAAATACTTTTCCACATCTTCCTCTTATGCCGCGTACACACCACCGGTTTTCCCGTCGGAATAAACTCCAAAGGTTTTTCTGACAGAGTTCTGCTGAAACTGTCTTGCGTACACACGATCACACCAAAGTCCGATCGTTAAGAACGCGGTGACGTACAACACGTACGACGAGACTATAAAAAGGAAGTTCAGTAGCCAATAACCTCAGAGCATGCGTCGTTTTTGGTCCGTTGGAACAGCATACAGATGAGCCGTTTTCCCGATAGGAATTGGTTCCGTCAGAAAAATGTAAAGCATGTTCTATTTCTAGGTCCGTCAGAATTTTCGTAAAAAAAAAAAAGTCCGATGAGGCCCACACACTATACGAAAATATATCCTATGGGAATGTGTGTTATGATCGAGAGTCCTACTAGGCCACATTTCCTTTTTACTTTCTAATAACGTCTAAAGTGATGTGAATTTGCCTAAAAGAATAAAGGAACTTTTAAGTAGTTCAGAACTTTTAAGATGGATAGACAATTCAAAGTAGAAACATTTGGGTAATACAGCGCTATCACAAAAATCAACAACAATGAGGGATTACATAAATGTGAGTATAAAAAGCAGCAATTTTCATGTGCGATACACACAATACAAACAATAAACCAAAAGTAAATTGCGCTAAAATTTTAAAAATATTAGGATTATTGAATACTGATAAGTCTGTGTTCATAAGCACTTTAAAGGAGAGGAAAGTCCATAAAGTGAGGTGATGTCCAATATAACCCTCAGTGCTTAACTCTTTTAATGAATATTCATGGCATTTAAAGAGGAAGTAAACCCTCATGAGTTTACTTCCTCTTTGATTCCCTGCAAAGGTAAAGCATAATGGACTACTATGCATCGTATAGTAGCCCATTATGTGTCACTTACCTGACACAGGAGCCAGCGAAGTCACCGCTGTCCCCTGTAGTCTGGCGCATCCATCTTCTCGGTGGGGTCTCGCAGCTCCGCCGCTGTCATTCGGCCAAGCCGCGATGACGTCACTCCCGCGCATGTGCACGGGAGCCACCACGCGCGGCAGCTCCGTCGTTGAAAATGCCGTGCTCAGTGTGCCTGCACGCCGCTGTCTACGGCGCATGCGCCGTAGACAGTGGTGCCTGTCTTCGGGCAAATATCTCCTAAACCGTATAGGTTTAGGAGATATTTCTTGGACCTACAGGTAAGCCTTAATCTGGGCTTACCTGTAGGTCAAAGTGTGTTGTAAGGGTTTACAACCACTTTAAAGGAAAGCCTCCATCTCATAAAAATGGCTGCTTACCACGTCCTTAATACCTCCTTTTATGGAAGGTCTTGAAAGCTTGTGACTATATACCCAGAAGACGGGCTTCTACATTGATCAGGCCGGTGTTCTGGCATATAGTGTCCGGCCATCGGATACTGTCCGCCCCGTACTGCGCAGGCGCAGCTCTTGCGCAGTACGGAGCAGAAGGAGCTTTGGAAAATCTGTGAAGATGAACGGTGCCTGCGCCGTGAGTGGAGGTGGTAGCCCCACCATCCAAGTGGACATAGGGCTTCCGATGTTAGAGGGCCCCTCGCAGGCTCGCTTCGCTCGCCACGCTTCGGGCACTGCCTCACTGCGCTCAGCTCTTTTTATTCTAACTCTATGTCCACTTGGATGGTGGGGCTAGAACCTGGACTCACGGTGCAGGCGACGTTCATCTTCAGCTATTTTCGGAATCTGTGTGTGCTGTGTACTGCCCATGCGCAGTACACAGCGGACACTATCCGATGGGGGACACAATGTGATAGGACACCGGCTTATTCTTTTATGCTTAATTACATTCGTTTGATGTAAGTGCAACCTAATTTTTTTTTTAACCAATAAACACCAAAGAATTTACACCATGGAGGCCTTATCTCTTTTTGGGGCTCATTTATGATCCAACCCATTCCGGGTGGTGGAGGCTTGAGAGCGCGATTCCCCTGCACGATCAAAGACCCGGGCTGGGTATAAAGCTACAAGCGTTCAAGACCTTCTGTAACAGGAGGTCATAAGGATCTGGTAAGTGGCCATCTTTAAGAGGTGGAGGCTTTTCTTTAAATTCCCACAAATATTCTGGTGAAAGTCTTAAGAACTGAGGGTTATATTGGACATCGCATCACTTTATATATATAGACCTTCCTCTCTTTTAAAGTGCTTATGAACACAGACTTATCAGTATTTCAATTTTTAGCGCAATTTATTTTAAGTTTTCAAGAAGAACATTTTCTCTTTCCACTGCTCTCCTACAAGAACATTCAACATTCAGCCATGATTAGGAGTCCTGCTGGGTCACATTTCCGTTTTGCTTTCTGATGAAGTCATTTGCGGATACTGAACTCCCTAATGGAGTTCTAACATAGAAGGTATCCCCCAACCCCGGGCCCTTGAGGTGGGCATGTTCCTTATGCTGGCTAATGAAGGGATCACCAAAAAGCTGGGTGTGATCAACAAAGGATCACGAACCTCTGAAGAAGTTCTGAAGATGCATGCATATAAACAGGAAAAAAAAGTCTTTTCATTTCTTCCCCTAAGCCCTTGTACACACGGTCGGATATTCCGACAACCAAATCCTTCGGATTTTGTCCGGCGGATTTTGTCCGACAGATTTTGTCCAAAACTGTTGCATACACACAGTTGGACAAAGTTGGCAGAAAATCCGATTGTACTTAATGTGATGACGTTATTTCGTTAGGACGGGACTACGTTCACGCTAGTAGCCAATAGCTTTGGTCTAGGAATTTGATCTGAGCATGCGTGGCACTTTGTCCGATCGGAATTCTCTACACATGATCGGACAAAGATCATGTTGTCAGAAAATTTTATAGCCCAGCTGGAAAACTTGGTCCGTCGGAGTATCCGACGGAAACAGTCTGATGGAGCCCACACACTGTCGGATTATCCGACAACACCGTCAACTTAGACAAATCAAGCAAGTTTGCAAAAATAATATTTTCCCTTTTCCTTCCCGTCCTATGAGAATGTGTGCTTTGATCGAGAGTCCGGCTAGGTCAAATTTACTTTCTGCTAAAGTAATTTGTGGATACTAGTTTCCCCAACATGGTTCATAGAACGTATTCCCCCTGACCCTCTGAGATGGGCATGTTCTTTATGCTGCTTGCGATTGGTTGGAAGGAATCAACAAAAAGCTGAGTGTGATCAGCAGTGGATTATAAACCCCTGAAGAAGGGCTGAAGATGCATGCTATCATTAGATGTGAATGGGCTTCACTGAATATAATGGGAATCTTGATATTGTGCATTGAACCAGTCTTGGAAACGTTCTGCAGATTGCTCAGGTGTGACCCTGTGTGGTATATAATGCATCAGAGGAACTTATTGAAGTGGTGCTGGAATTCCAATGCTTGTTCTAAAATGTCAAGAACATCATGGTAGCCATCACAGAGACTGTGCGAGCGTACATGTGGGCGCGCTGGCACATCCACCACAGAGACCGGTGGCCTAGTGGCCCATTTAAACCAGGGTCCCACATGTGGTCATTGCTGAATGGTCTTTCAGCTTGAGTTCTTGTCATCCTTGATCCTGGATCTGCTTGACCTTATCACTGATCTGGCATTTGTTTGACCTACCTTTGGATTACCCTTGCCTGACTTTTTGCTGTCTACCTTCGTGACCAACCTCAGCCTTTGACGGACATTATTCCTAACAATTCTGCACCTCGTTGCCTGCACCTTGCCAACTTCTGCCTGTCCCTGACCTTGATCTTGCTCGTGATTTGGTGCCTTCCTGTATGACTGTTTCTCAGCTTGTGACCCGGCTCTGCACTCTACTGGACTACTGGATAAATTCTAAGGGCTCTAATTGCAGTGCTTTGCCTGATCTGACACCAGCGCTTCCAAGTCTTCAGTTCCAGCTTTCAGGCATCTGTGCCCTTCCATTGCTCTAGCAGCCTTTGTCCAGGGGTGCTCAGACAGGAACTGTGCAAGAGGCCACCCTCATCATCTTGAGCTCATCATACCGGTACGTGACACAACCAGTCAAATTTAAGAAAGTTTGGAAGTAACCTCCCTGGCTTTGGTAAGGCAACTCTCAAACAAACATGCCTCCCTTGATTGCTACTCAAAAGTGACCCAAGGAAAAGAAAAAAGTGGGCGCCCAACTAAAAGGAAAAATATTACAAAAATGCCTTTTATTCATAATTCAATCAAACAAAAACAGGCAATGCATTTCAGGGGGCAATGCGATTCCCCATTCATCCGTGCTTAGAATGGGATAAGGACCAAAACTGACTCAGAAGACACTATAAAAAAATGGATCTATTTATGACTTGGTGCAAACCAGTGGTTCCCAACCTAAGTCCTCAAGATCCTCCACAAGTCATGCCCTTCACCTTGCACAGGTGAATCAATGTCGATAGTTTGGCATGTATGGCAGCTATACTGTATGATCCAAGGGAAATTTCCAAAACATGGCCTGTTGAGGGTACTTAAGGAATGAGATTGGGAAAACACTAGTATAAACTCTTCTTGAGGACTGGAAGACATTAAAACCTCTTGGCTCTATTTATGATTTGGTAGAAACCAGAGGTTCTCAAACTAAGTCCTCACAGACCTCCAACAGGCTTGGTATGTATGACAGCTATAGTATCTAAGGGAAATTCCTAATGGAATAAGGGCTTAAATGGACCCAGAAGATACTAAAACCAAATGGATCTAGTTATGATTTGATAGCAACCAATGGTTCCCAACCTATGTCCTCAGAGACCCCCAACAGGTCATGTCCGTCACCTTGGTGCTATAAATCAATGTTGATGGCTTGGTATGTATGAAAGCTATCTTAGCTAAGGGAAATTCCAAAAGCATTGTCTGTAGAGGGTAACTAAGTACTGGTATAAACTCTTCTTTAGGACTGGAAGACACTATAACCAATTGGATCAGTTTATGATCTGGTAGAAACCACTGGTTCCCAACCTATCACATCTCACAGACCCCCAACAGGTCACGCCCTTCACATTGCACAGGTGTAATAAATCAATGTCTATGGTTTGGTATTTATGACAGCTATAGTATCTAAGGGAAATTCCCAATAGGATAAGGACTTATATGGGACAAGAAGATACTAAAACCTAATGAATCTATTTATGATTTGGTAGCAACCAGTGGTTCCCAACCTAAGTCCTCATGGACTCCCAACATGTCATATCCTTCACCTTGCACATGTGTTATAAATCAGTAATGATGGCTTGGTATGTATGACAGTCATATTATCTAAAGGAAATTCCTAAAACATGGCCTGTTTGAGGTACTTGGGGAATAAGATTGGAAAACACCGATATAAACTCTTCTTTGGGACTGGAATTGTAATTATGCACCCAGTGGTAGCCTCCTATGTTCTATCGGTAGAGGAAAGTTTTATATGACACTTTCAAGTGACATTAAAGGCTCCCTTAATTTCCCCTTGTGCTTTATTTTATAGTTTTTCTGTCTCTTGTGATATTTTGGCAAACACCTATAGTTAATACCATATTCGAATACAATACCTCAAGGCCTTCTTGTTTCTTTTTTTGTGGGTTGAAAGTCACAGAGAAAGCGGTTTCCTTGGCTGATATCTACTTTGGAAAACAAGTGCAGATAAGAGAGGGATGAGACAGACTCTTCGACCTTCCTCTCTCCTCCACACGCATTGTTTAAAGTCAACATGAATCCTGGCCTTGGAGGAAGTCGGCAGAATTCCTTAACTCATAAAGAGGAAGCATGGGGGCTGAAACGCCCTGGCCTTAGCTACCTGAAGGATGGACCATTCCTGAAGATGGCAAAAGATAATGATGATTTATAGCCTGAGGTCTAAGCAGGGCAGATTGGATACGAGGGATGTTTATTTTCTTTGAATGGCTTTGGATGGCCTACAGATTGGTCTGCCATTCTACTCTTCTGTTGAATAATTTTGGCAGTGATAATTAGGCCCAGCTGGAAATCTTAATAAGCTGGAAAGTAATCCAAAATTCCTGAAGTATGGTGATAGTAAAAGTATATATAGCTTGTTTTTAGCCTTGAAGAAGTTGGTTTGAGGCTAATTTAATGCAGATAAGGCACTAAGTGAGTTCATTTATCACCTTAATCAGCCACACAACCTGTGTAATTAATATGTGTTTGGGTTTAAAGGAATGAGGTGGCAACTCTGTCAGCCAATTTCATATGACCAATGTTGCCTAGCTCAATACAAGTTAGGTTTTGTACAGCTAGATCACCATTCTATACCATCCTCATATAGACACATCACCGTGGTCTACTACAGGCCTGGTTTGTTCACCTAGACCACTATTATAGGCCGACATCACATGCACTCCACTGCATTCTGGTCAGTACAGGCTTGACTTGTACATCTAGATCAGTAATCTCAGTCCTACTTGCATGACCACTCCAATATTGTTCAATACAGGCCCGGTTTGTACATCTAGCCCAATACTGTAGGCTCATTTTGCATAGCAACTGCAGCCTGACTTTGTACAGACTTGATTTGTACATCTAACCCAGTATTCGAGGTCACTACAGTATGGCTCAGTACAGGACACATTTGTATGGTTAGTTCAGTACTCCAAGCTTACCATGCATGATCTCTTCAGCCTGGCTTAGTTGAGGCCTGCTTTGTATGACTAGTTCAATACTCTAGACCAAACATGCATGACCTCTTCAGCCTGGCACATTTGAGGCCTGGTTTGCATGGCTAGTCCAGTACTCTAAGCCAACCATGTATGACTTCAGTTTGATTCAGTTGAGATCTGATTTGTCCAGTTAGTTCTCTAGGACCAACCTTACATAGACACTCCTGTCTGGCTCAGTTGTGGCCTGTTTTTTTACAGCTGACCCATTACTCTAGGCCCACATTGCATAGTCACTCCAGACTAGCTTACCTAAGGCCTGGGTTGCACAGCTAGTACACTACTTTGGCCCACCTCACATGACTACTTCAATCTGACTCAGTACATGCCTGGCTTGTACAGCTAGTCCATTACTCTAGATCCATATTGCATGGCTCCACCTGGTTCAGTGCAGCCCAGATTTGGGCAGCTGGTCCAGTACTGTTGACTCATTTCATATGACCACTTTTGCCTGGCTTAGTACAGGTCGGGATTTGTGCAGCCAGATCACCATTCTATACTGTTCTCATATGGACATATCATCATGGTCTACTGCAGGCCTGATTTGTACAGCTAGTCCAATATTATAGACCATCCTTGCATAGCCCTTGCAGTCTGGCTTTGTACAAGCTTGATTTAACCCAATAGTCTAGGCCCTCCTTTCATGGCCACTCTAGTATTGCTCAGTACAGGGCAAGTTTGTATGGTTAGTCCAGTACTCTAAGCCATCATGACCTCTTCAACCTGGATCATTTGAGGCCTGGTTTGCATGGCTATTCCAGTAATCTAAGCCAACTATGCATGACCTCATCAGCCTGACTCATATGAGACCTGGTTTGCATAGCTATTCCACTGCTCTAAGCCAATCATACGTGACCTCTTCAGCCTGGCTCAATTGAGGCCTGTTTTGTATGGCTAGTTCAGTACTGTAGGCCAACTGTGTATGACCTCTTCAGCCTGGCTCATTTGAGGCCTGGTTTGCATGGCTAGTCCAGTACGCTAAGCCAACCATGTATGACCTCTTCAGTCTGATTCAGTTGGGACCTGATTTGTCCAACTAGTCTACTTCTTAAGGCCAACCTTACATAGCCACTGCTGTCTGGCTCAGTTGTGGCATGTTTTTTACAGCTGACCCATTACTCTAGGCCCACATGGCATAGTCACTCCAGACTAGCTTACCTGAGGCCTGGGTTGCACAGCTCGTCCACTACTTTGGCCCACCTCACATGACTACTTCAATCTGACTCAGTACATGCCTGGCTTGTACAACTAGTCCATTACTCTAGATCCATATTTCATGGCTCTACCTGGCTCAGTACAGCCCAGATTTGAGCAGCTGGTCCAGTACTATTGACACATTTCATATGACCACTTTTGTCTGGCTTAATACAGGTCAGATTTTGTGCAGCCAGATCACCATTCTATACTGTTCTCATATGGACATTTCACCATGGTCTACTACAGGTCTGATTTGTACAGCTAGCCCAATATTATAGGCCATCCTTGCATAACCACTGCAGTCTGGCTTTGTACAGGCTTGATTTAACCCAATAGTCTAGTCCCTCCTTTCATGGCCACTCTAGTATTGCTCAGTACAGGGCAAGTTTGTATGGTTAGTCCAGTACTCTAAGCCAGCTCTTCAACCTGGCTCATTTGAGGCCTGGTATGCATGGCAAGTCCAGTACTCTAAGGCAACTATGCATGACCTCATCAGCCTGACTCATATGAGACCTGGTTTTCATAGCTATTCCACTGCTCTAGGCCAACCATACGTGACCTCTTCAGCCTGGCTCAATTGAGGCCTGGTTTGTATGGCTAGTTCAGTACTGTAGGCCAACTGTGTATGACCTCTTCAGCCTGGCTCATTTGAGGCCTAGTTTGCATGGCTAGTCCAGTACGCTAAACCAACCATGTATGACCTCTTCAGTCTGATTCAGTTGAACTTTGTCCAACTAGTCCACTTCTTAAGGCCAACCTTACATAGCCACTCCTGTCTGGCTCAGTTGTGGCCTGTTTTTTACAGTTGACCCATTACTCTAGGCCCATCTTGCACCATCACTCCAGACTGGCCTGGTTTGCACAGCTACTGTAGTCCATGACTTTGGCCCATCTCACTTCAGTCTGGCTCAGTTAAGTTGTAGTTGACTGATTGCAATACAATAAAGTTTCTGGTAGAAGCAAACAAAAAATACAAGCAGTGCATTCACTGAATGTCACAGAAGGGTGTTTTTAAGCTAATAAACTAATTGCATGTGAAGACAAAAACTTCCTTTTAATACAATCTGCCTAATTGCCTATTACCTAGTCCGCTCTTAAGTTGTGCATTATACGGTTCACAAAGGTCTCATTTCCCATTAGAGAACTTTGCAAAACAGGCACAACAGGACAAGGAGGATAATTTTGTACTGCTAAGGGGTTAAGCCGACGATCGTTTTCAATGGCAAGCGAACAAGCAACAGAGGGGAAGACAGATGGGAGGAGAAGGAGAGAATGACAAGGAGATAAGGGGCACAGCGAAGAGACAGCCTCCAAAATAAAAATATCTCAAACAAATGCTTCATTTGCATGTTGTCGGCATCCTAATATCTTCTCTCGTTCCGTTCAAAGCTCCACTTGGCACTTAATGAATAGCTCACAAGATGTCTTCATCCAAGATTATCGGCAATAGTCGAGATCTGGCCTGTAGAGGGGAGTCGGCCTTCCCCTCCTCAACATGTGCCACTTTAGAGGCAGTTTAGGCACAGCTTGTGGGGGTGGAGACTGAAAATCTATTTGCCTGGCTTGATTCCCTTCTAATTTCAAGTTTAATGAAAATAGGGCAAGTCAGATGTCTTTATTTGAGGAGGACGGCAGACCGGCTAGGACCTGCCAAGGCAGCCAGCTTGGACGTAGAGGTGGGTCATTTCTTAAAGGGATTGCCTTTGATCTGCAAAAGTAGACGTTGTATAATAACACAATGAAATAATACATTACAAAAAAGTTTTAAATGCTCTTCTGTCAACCTGCAACCAGTAAATCTGTTTACAATCAGCTTGGGGCTTGCCAAAAAATGTCCTTTCATCTTACAAAGGCAAAACTGTTCCTCTAGGGTGTGGCTAAGAAGCTTCTGCTCCTCTGGGGTAGGGTTAGTTGGTCTTTGTTCCTCTGGGTTGTGGCCAGGTGGCTTGCTGCATTCCCAAGCCCTAATGAAGCTCTTGAAATGCCTGAAGTGCATTGCTCTTTTTTTTTAATGCTACAATATAGCAACGATCTACCAAATATTTTTGAATTGGTGCTCTATTCCCTTCTACCAAGAAATAAGAATGAGATGGGTTTTCTCCCTTACCCAATCTGTCGAAAACTAGAATATAACTTTTTGTTCTACTGGGACCTCAAAAGAAACCTTTGAATCTTGGATTGGAACACTTAGATTCCTGGCCAGTATTGTTGTCTTTTCATGAATAGGCAGACAAGGTCACCAAAGTCAACCAACAAATTCAATACTTTCAATAAAGTCACTACAAATTTTCATACAAAATAGCCCAATGATACTCATCCAGACCTCAGCCTTTCCAGCATTCCCAAGCCCTGATGAAGCTCTTGAAATGCCTGAAAAGTGTTGCTCTTTTATAAATGCAACAACGTAGTAATGATCTGTTAAATGTTTTTGGATTGGTGCTCTATTCCCTATTCATATACCAACAAATAAAAATGAGATGGGTTCTATCCCTTACCCTTACCCAATCTGTTTGAAAATAGAATATAACTTTTTCTTCTACTGGGATCTCAAAAGAAACCCTTGAATCTTGGTTTGGAAAACTTGGATTCCTGGCCAGTATTGTCGTTTCTTCATTAATAGGCAGCCAAGGTGACCAAAGTCAACCAATGGCTAACCTAGGTCATAATGGTCAGTGCAATCATTCCTCCTTGGAATATACCTTTTACTTCTTCCTCCTTGGAAGATGCCTCTTACCTCTTTCTCCTTGGAAGATACCTCTTCCTCCTTGGATGATACCTTTTACTTCTTCCTCCTTGGAAGATACCTATTACCTCTTCCTCCTTCGAAGATACCTTTTACTTCTTCCTCCTTCGAAGATACCTTTTACCTCTTCCTCCTTCGAAGATACCTTTTATTCTTCCTCCTTCGAAGATACCTTTTACTTCTTCCTCCTTAGAAGATGCCTTTTACTTCTTCCTCCTTCGAAGATACCTTTTACTTCTTCCTCCTTCGAAGATACCTTTTACTTCTTCCTCCTTCGAAGATACCTTTTACTTCTTCCTCCTTCGAAGATACATTTTACTTCTTCCTCCTTCGAAGATACCTTTTACTTCTTCCTCCTTCGAAGATACCTTTTACTTCTTCCTCCTTCGAAGATACATTTTACTTCTTCCTCCTTTGACGATACCTTTTACTTCTTCCTCCTTCGAAGATACCTTTTACTTCTTCCTCCTTCGAAGATACCTTTTACGTCTTCCTCCTTCAAAGATATCTTTTACTTCTTCCTCCTTCGAAGATACCTTTTACGTCTTCCTCCTTCAAAGATACCTTTTACTTCTTCCTCCTTGGAAGATACCTCTTACCTCTTCCTCCTTGGATGATACCTTTTACTTCTTCCTCCTTGGAAGATACCTATTACCTCTTCCTCCTTCGAAGATACCTTTTACTTCTTCCTCCTTCGAAGATACATTTTACTTCTTCCTCCTTCGAAGATGCCTTTTACTTCTTCCTCCTTCGAAGATAACTTTTACTTCTTCCTCCTTCAAAGATACCTTTTACTTCTTCCTCCTTCGAAGATACCATTTACTTCTTCCTCCTTCGAAGATGCCTTTTACGTCTTCCTCCTTCGAAGATACCTCTTATCTCTTCCTCCTTCGAAGATACCTTTTACTTCTTCCTCCTTCGAAGATACCTCTTCCTCCTTGGATGATACCTTTTACTTCTTCCTCCTTGGAAGATGCCTCTTACCTCTTCCTCCTTCGAAGATACCTTTTACCTCTTCCTCCTTCGAAGATACCTTTTACTTCTTCCTCCTTGGAAGATACCTCTTACCTCTTCTTCCTTGGATGAAACCTTTTACTTCTTCCTCCTTGGAAGATACTTCTCACCTCTTCCTCCTTCGAAGATACCTCTTACTGCTTCCTCCTTGGAAGATACCTCTTACCTCTTCCTCCTTGGATGAAACCTTTTACTTCTTCCTCCTTGGAAAATACCTTTTACTTCTGCCTCCTTGGAAGATGCCTCTTACTTATTCCTCCTTCGAAGATACCTTTTACTTCTTCCTCCTTCGAAGATACCTTTTACTTCTTCCTTCTTCGAAGATACCTTTTACTTCTTCCTCCTTGGAAGATACCTTTTACTTCTTCCGTCTTGGAAGATACCTTTTACTTCTTCCTCCTTCGAAGATACCTTTTACTTCTTCCTCCTTCGAAGATACCTTTTATTTCTTCCTCCTTCGAAGATACCTTTTACTTCTTCCTCCTTCGAAGATGCCTTTTACGTCTTCCTCCTTCGAAGATGCCTTTTACGTCTTCCTCCTTCGAAGATACCCTCTTACTTCTTCCTCCTTCGAAGATACCTCTTACCTCTTCCTCCTTCGAAGATACCTTTTACTTCTTCCTCCTTGGAAGATACCTCTTCCTCCTTGGAAGATACCTTTTACTTCTTCCTCCTTGGAAGATACCTTTTACTTCTTCCTCCTTCGAAGATACCTTTTACCTCTTCCTCCTTCGAAGATACCTTTTACTTCTTCCTCCTTCGAAGATACCTTTTACTTCTTCTGTCTTGGAAGATACCTTTTACTTCTTCCTCCTTGGAAGATACCTTTTACTTCTTCCTCCTTGGAAGATACCTTTTACTTCTTCCTCCTTCGAAGATACCTTTTACCTCTTCCTCCTTCGAAGATACCTTTTACTTCTTCCTCCTTCGAAGATACCTTTTACCTCTTCCTCCTTGGATGATACCTTTTACTTCTTCCTCCTTCGAAGATGCCTTTTACTTCTTCCTCCTTCGAAGATGCCTTTTACTTCTTCCTCCTTCGAAGATACCTCTTACCTCTTCCTCCTTCGAAGATACCTTTTACTTCTTCCTCCTTCGAAGATACCTTTTACTTCTTCCTCCTTCGAAGATACCTCTTACTTCTTCCTCCTTCGAAGATACCTTTTACTTCTTCCTCCTTCGAAGATACCTTTTACTTCTTCCTCCTTCGAAGATACCTTTTACTTCTTCCTTCTTCGAAGATACCTTTTACTTCTTCCTCCTTCGAAGATGCCTTTTACGTCTTCCTCCTTCGAAGATACCCTTTTACTTCTTCCTCCTTCGAAGATACCTCTTACCTCTTCCTCCTTCGAAGATACCTTTTACTTCTTCCTCCTTCGAAGATACCTCTTCCTCCTTGGATGATACCTTTTACTTCTTCCTCCTTGGAAGATGCCTCTTACCTCTTCCTCCTTCGAAGATACCTTTTACCTCTTCCTCCTTCGAAGATGCCTTTTACTTCTTCCTCCTTGGAAGATACGTCTTACCTCTTCTTCCTTGGATGAAACCTTTTACTTCTTCCTCCTTGGATGATACCTCTTACCTCTTCCTCCTTCGAAGATACCTTTTACTTCTTCCTCCTTCGAAGATACCTTTTACTTCTTCCTTCTTCGAAGATAGCTTTTACTTCTTCCTCCTTGGAAGATACCTTTTACTTCTTCTGTCTTGGAAGATACCTTTTACTTCTTCCTCCTTGGAAGATACCTTTTACTTCTTCCTCCTTGGAAGATACCTTTTACTTCTTCCTCCTTCGAAGATACCTTTTACCTCTTCCTCTTTCGAAGATACCTTTTACTTCTTCCTCCTTCGAAGATACCTTTTACCTCTTCCTCCTTGGATGATACCTTTTACTTCTTCCTCCTTCGAAGATGCCTTTTACTTCTTCCTCCTTCGAAGATGCCTTTTACTTCTTCCTCCTTCGAAGATACCTCTTACCTCTTCCTCCTTCGAAGATACCTTTTACTTCTTCCTCCTTCGAAGATACCTTTTACTTCTTCCTCCTTCGAAGATACCTCTTACTCCTTCGAAGATACCTTTTACTTCTTCCTCCTTCGAAGATACCTTTTACTTCTTCCTCCTTCGAAGATACCTTTTACTTCTTCCTCCTTCGAAGATACCTTTTACTTCTTCCTCCTTCGAAGATACCTCGGGCCCAACCATCTGGAATTTTAGTAGAATTAGGATGCATTAAACAAACAAAGGATCTCACATTTCCATGTTTCACACTCTTGGGGACAACACAGGGGGGCGGGGCTGTGATACTCATGGTTTCTAGGCAACCTAGTTTGATACTTTTCCTCACCATGTATTTTTCATTTTAAATTTGACCGACTTGTCTTGTTTGTGTCCGCCAATTCCATTTATCAGCTTGATACCTTTAGTTAGTTGTTCAAACTGCTGTGACACATTCAGTTGAATTTCATTTTAGTTAAATTAGAATTTGTACAGTTAAAAAAAACAAAAAAACAAAATTACAGCTTCGTACATAATGACATGAAATACAGTCGCCCCCCTCTGTCTTATCCTCTGTGTACGTTCCAGTTCGTTGACTCTTCTAAAAAAAAAAAATGCCAGCTTTGTTCTATGCAATTAAAGCTGAGCTCCGGGCAAACAATGACATACACAGATGAAATACGCATAAGGGAGCTGTTTTATCTGCCAAAGGATTTGTCTTTCTGTCTATCCAGTCTTGAGATTTACACAGCTCTGCCGCATGGGACAGTCCAGTCTGGCGGGGCAAGAGATCGGATTTTTCTCTGCTGTGAGGTTCGACTCCCTCTAATGGGACCCCATTGTCGTGCGACTTGCTTGTGAGTTTCATGCGACATACCCTTTTTTGGGACTCTAAAGAGTCTAAAGAGTAAACTCTACTCTTGCATCAAAGTAGTGCAGGAACCTTTTTTGAAGACGCTTTGACTTGATAGGAATGTGAATGAATGAATGAATGAATGAAATACTTATATAGCGCACAATGCGAACTGAATCGCCTCCACTGAATGTGTGCCAGGAATGTGAGAACTCAGCTCAGGGATGGTGAGAACCCCTCATAATGGGGACAGCAGGAGTACAGACCCAGGAACTCAGCAGAGGGATGGTGGGAACTCCTCATGATGGTCACAGTAGGTGTACAGACCCCAGAATTCAATGCAGGCATGGTGGGAACTCCTTATAATGAGCACAGCAGGTGTACAGACCCAGGAACTCAGTACAGGGATGGTGGGAACCCCTCATAATGGACACAAAAGGAGTACAGACCCCAAAACTAAATTCAGGGATGGTGGGAACCCCTTATAATGGGCACAGCAGGTGTACAGACCTGGGAACTCAGCATAGGGATGGTGGGACCCCTTATAATGGGCACAGCAGGTGTACAGACCTGTGAACTCAGCAGAGGGATGGTGGGAACTCCTCATACTGAGCACAGCAGGTGTACAGACCTAAGAAATCAGCACAGGGATGGTGGGAATCCCTCATAATGGGCACAGCAGGTGTACAGACCTAGGAACTCAGCACAGGGATGGTGGGAACTGCTCATAATGGGCACAGTAGGTGTACAGACCTAAGAAATCAGCACAGGGATGGTGGGAACCCCTCATAATGGGCACAGCAGGTGTACAGACCTAGGAACTCAGGCATTATGCATTATTTATGTAGGACGCACAGTGCTCCTCCACGGCAGCCATACACCTGTCCTCTTCATGGTGGCTTTGGTTTGCTTACTTTGCAACCAGTTAAAGTATCAGTCCACCCAAAAGTGAAATCTTAATTCCCAACTTTTTTCCTTTTCCACCTTTATTTATTTCAGCTCCTCCTATGACATTTTTAATGATATACTATTCCCAGCAGGGATGGTGGGAACCCCTCATAATGGGCACAGCAGGTGTACAGACCCGGGAACTCAGCACAGGGATGGTAGAAACCCCTCATGATGGGCACAGCAGGTGTACAGACCCGGGAACTCAGCACAGGGATGGTGGGAACCCCTCATAATGGATACGACAGGTGTACAGACCTGATAACTCAGCACAGGGATGGTGGGAACCCCTCATGATGGGCACAGCAGGTGTACAGACCCGGGAACTCAGGACAGGGAGGGTGGAACCCCTCATGATGGGCACAGCAGGTGTACAGAAATGGGAACTCAGTACAAGGATGGTGGGAACCTCTAATAATGGGCACAGCAGGTGTACAGACCTAGGAACTCAGCACAGGAATGGCAGAAACCCCTCATAATGGGCACAGCAGGTTACAGACCCGGGAACTCAGCACAGGGATGGTAGGAACTCCTCATAATGTATACGACAGGTGTACAGACCTGATAACTCAGCACAGGGATGGTGCAAACCCCTAATAATAGGCACAACAGGTGTACAGACTTGGGAATTCAGCACAGGGATGGTGGGAACCCCTCATGATGGGCACAGCAGGTGTACAGACCTGGGAACTCAGTATAGTGATGGTGGGAACCCTTCATAATGAGCACAGAACATGTGCAGACCAAGAAACTCAGCAGAGGGATGGTGCTCAATAGTCCCTTAGAGTCCCCAAGAGATAAAAGATACTGTCAGGAGGTTTATCTACCAATTGGTGATATAACGGTATTGGAGAAATATGGGGGGATGATAGGGATGGAGGTACATGACTCCTATTGGTCATGACCTCAAATAAAGTCCCGGACAATTGCTCTCTTTTTCACTCTAGCAGTTTTAGGTGGACTGGCCCCTTTAGTACAGTCTAGACACAGTGGAGCATTTTCGATCCAAGCGTGTAAAAATCAGGATAAAATTTCAGTCGTTCTTTGGCGGCGTTCTTGAGCGTGGCTTTAAGGCAGCTTGCCGTCTTTCCTGGAGGAATAGAGACGAAATTCGCTCCCTGCGCCAGTCTCTGCCATGGAAACGGGCAGAGGCTGAGCCACACTTGGGAGATTAAGGAAAATAATTTTCCCTCATCACGGGGGGTGGGGGCCTGCGGGGAGGATTGTACGGCGATGGAAGGCGGGAGGTGTCGTCGGTCTCAGGAAGCACTTTGGCGCTTCTTAAGGGATTGCCGGGTTCCTGTAACCTCTAACCCCAGCGCTCTCCAGCAGAGGAAACACACGACTCAGAGGAAGGACGAAGATGTTGGTTTGATGTCCTTGGAACACACCTTATCCGAGACGCCTAATGTGCCTCTAAACACAAGAACAAAAAAGTCGTATATTGCAGCTTTCCAGTCCCTAGATGCGGCGGCTGCGTTCGTTAATTTGTTTTCCTTTATTCTCACCTGGTGATCCACGCAATACCACACTCATAGGAGGATGTTCTGTTTCATATGACGCTTTATGCATTGACATACCCCCCACGTAGGCCCAATCTATGGTCCGCTTGCTGAATTGGCATCATCCACAGGCAGCTTAACTCTTCAGTAGGACACAAAAGTTGAATAAAAAGCCATATTTAAAGAGATTTCTTTTTTTCTAGCCTTTTGAAGTTTGAGAAGACGATGACATCATCCTCCGGGACTGTGACATCATAAGGGGGAAGGGTCACCATGTGACATCACCCGGTGACCCCCGCCCCTTGTCCCTATATAAGTCACCGCACAACGCGTCCCTGTCATTGCGGCCAGAGAGAGCATCTAGTCAACATCTCAAGGAAGAAGAGAAGAAGAGAAGGTGGCCGCGGGGACAGAAGACCGGGCCACCGCTAGTAAAAGAGCTGGAAGAAGAAAGCGGAGGCCCGGCAAGAAGAACCGAAGAGGGGGACAAGACCCCCGAAGTCAGAAGAAGAGGCGGCCGCGACAGCAGACCCGGGCCACTGCTAGTAAAAGAGCCATAAGAAGATAGCGGTGGCCCGGCAAGAAGAACTGAAGAGGAGGACAAGACCCCCGAAGAGGGGGACAAGACCCCCGAAGTCGGGAAGAAGACCCCCGGGCAGAGATGACGAAGAAGAAAGCCAGGCTCCTCCGCTAGTAAAAGAGCTAGCAGAAGATAGTGGAGGAGTCCGGCGAGAAGACCACCCAAGACGGAAGAAGACCACCGGAGCTGTGCAATAAATTATTTTAAAAACATGTGCTGTGTTTTTTTCTTTACACTTTTTTTCACCAGGTGAATGGGTAGGGGTACATGGTACCCCAATACTCATTCACATAGGGTGGGGGGCGGGTATCTGGGGGCCCCCTTATTAAAGGGGGCTCCCAGATTCCGATAATCCCCCCGCCCGCAGACCCCGACAACCAACGGCCAGGGTTGTCGGGAAGAGGCCCTTGTCCTCATCAACATGGGGACAATGTGCTTTGGAGTGGGGGGGGGCCGCAGGGCCCCCCTTCCCCAAGCACCCCCCATGTTGAGGGCACGTGGCCTGGTACGGCTCAGGAGGGCGGGGGGCTCACTCATCCCCACCCCCTTTCCTGACAGGCCGGGCTGCGTCACCGGATAAGGGTCTGCTATGGACTATGGGGGGACCCCCCACACCGTTTTTTCAGCGTAGGGCTTCCCCTTTAAGTCCATACCAGGTGACGGGGCTAGCGAGGTGTCAATCTCGCCGATGGAGGCGGCGACATTGACTTCCTTCGCTAGTCCCGGCTACCCGGAGCCGCGTTCAAAACTGACTTTTCTCCGTGTGTGGGCAAGTCCGGTCATTTCAAAAGTCAGGCGGAATCCCGCCATAGTCTGCCGATTTGTCCGGCGGAAAAGTCCGGTCGTGTGTGGGCAGGTCCGCACGTTCGGAAAGTCCGGCGGACCTCCGCTTCAAAGTCTGGCTTCATAGTCCGATCTGGGTGTTCGCGGCTGATGAGTTTTGGGTTGTGTGTGTTAGTTGAACAGCTTCTTCTATTAAAACCAAATCCTGACTTTCAGTTGGGCCGGAGTTCTCCTTAAAGCGGCGGATTTACCTTCTCGAAGCCGCGCTGCAACTTGCTTTAGAAAAACACTCCAATTAGAACAGGTGTCGCGGTGTGGAAGATGGGTGGGAGGGGGGGGGATTTTCTCAGATTAGGACGGGCAAATATGTGTACACGGGTAATGGAGCGAGAGCGCTTGTTTTCGGCGCAGGCCGGGAAGGCGCCAGACAGAGATTGGTGGAGCCGCTCCCCAGGTGATTGTCACACGCCGGCGAGTTAATGTGATTTACAAAACGCTCCTGGGGCATGCGACTAAAATCAGTAACGGTCACCTCTGTGAGCCAGTCCCAGCGCACGCAAATAAACACGGCTGACATATTCCCCGTGTACTCCGCCGGGGCCCCATCTTCAGGAGAAGAGCTGAGGTTTAATCTACTTCTATGTTATCTTCCCTGATTCCCTCATCAATATGCTAATGACATCAGTGATATCAGCGGGAGCAATAGTGCCCCATCATTGGTATCAGTGGGAGGAATAGTGCCCCATCATTGGTGTCGGTGGGAGGAATAGTGCCCCATCATTGGTATCAGTGGGAGGAATAGTGCCCCATCATTGGTGTCAGTGGGAGGAATAGTGCCCCATCATTGGTGTCAGTGGGAGGAATAGTGCCCCATCATTGGTGTCGGTGGGAGGAATAGTGCCCCATCATTGGTGTCAGTGGGAGGAATAGTGCCCCATCATTGGTACAGTAGGTGTACAGACCCGGGAAATCGGAGATCTCCACCAATCCAGCATCCACCACTTGTTATTAGTGGAAGTTCATCTTTAACGCTGAGATTCCAGATGTGGGACAAAGAAGTCTGAAATGTCTTGGGCAGGGCGCGGGCGCGGCGGGCGGCGAAGTCTCCGGGGACACTCTGTATTCTCTGAGGAGAGGAGGACAGGCAACGTGGAGTGATGAGAAATTCTCTACAAATAGAGAGAACCTGGAGTTTTATAAGGAAAAAGTAAATTGAATTGCGAGGAAACCCAGAGAGAAAAATCAGTTTAATCAGTAAAATAACTGCGTGCCGCATGTCTGGATCCGAATGACTTCACCGGGAATAAAAAAAGATTTTTATAGGAATATACAATATAATCCGAAGAGTCTCAATATATATATATATATTTTTTTTAATAAAGTGAAGCTGTCTTTTTACGAGGAACGGGAGCGTCGGAATATCAAGCAAGGATGGAATATTTTTTATTTCACAATGATTTTAATGTATTTTTGACAAGCCCCGCCTCCAACCACACCCTGTTTGCTCAACAATGGCCAATAAAATGTATGAAAACCCCAACAATGATCTATCATTAAATAGACCATTAAAAGTATTTTGGGGAAGCGCCACCAACGCCCTGAAAACCACGTGCCATGCTCGCAATTGAAGAAAAATAGGCATCGGAAGGCATCAAAGCACCTCCTCGCTGTCTGTGAATGGCCTCTAAAAAAGCGATCTAAACATGGGGTCGCTTTTCAGAGGAGCGGCGGATTTAGCCGCACTTCTAACTCTTGCCTAACTCTGGGACTGGCCTTGCGATTTCAGCAAAGGCAGACCCCCCCCCCCCCCCCCCACTGCCAGCGAGTCTCTCGGGCCTGAGGGACTGTTCATCATGAAAGATGATGTTCTGCCGAGTAAATAGATACCTAACATGTCAAGCCTTAAAATTACGCACAGGTCATGACGTCGCTCTGGTCCTCCAAGGCCATAGAGGCGACCAAAGATGTTCCCTCCCGCCGCTTCTGAAGCTCACGCTCAAAAGCGAATTTGTAGGTCTAAGCACGTCATGACGTCGCTCCGGTCCCCCGAGGTCATAGAGGCGATCAAAGATGTTCTAGTCTTTTATCGCCTCTGTGGCCAGCCGGCCGCACTGTGGGATAATTTCTCGGGCGCGCCTGTATGGTCTTGGAGGACCAGAGCGACGTCATGATGTCACCTCTGGTCCGGTCCAGTCTGACGTCCCCTCCCGCCGCTTCTGAAAGTGTTCCATTGGCTCACGAGCTCACACTCAAAAGCGAACGCATATGTAGGTCTCCACACGTCATGAAGTCGCTCTGGTCCTCCGAGGCCATAGAGGCGATCAAAGATGTTCTAGTCTTTTATCGCCTCTGTGGCCAGCCAGCCGCACTGTGGGATCATTTCTCGGGCACGCCTGTATGGTCTTGGAGGACCAGAGCGACGTCATGATGTCACCTCTGGTCCGGTCCAGTCTGACGTCCGCTCCCGCCACTTCTGAAAGGGTTCCATTGGCTCATGAGCTCGCGCTCCAAATCTAACACATATGTAGGTTTAGGCGCGTGGTGTTCCAGTGGCTCATGAGCTCACGCTCAAAAGCGAACGCATATGTAGGTCTACGCACGTCATGAAGTCGCTCTGGTCCTCCGAGGCCATAGAGGAGATCAAAGATGTTCTAGTCTTTTACCGCCTCTGTGGCCAGCTGGCCGCACTGTCGGATAATTTCTCGGGCAGTGCTCTGGTCCTCCAAGACCACTGTATGGTCTTGGAGGACCAGAGCGACGTCATGATGTCACCTCTGGTCCGGTCCAGTCTGACGTCCCCTCCCACCGCTTCTTAAAGTGTTCCATTGGCTCACAAACTCACGCTCAAAAGCGAACGCATATGTAGGTCTCCGCACCTCATGAAGTCTCTCTGGTCCTCCGAGGCCATAGAGGCGATCAAAGATGTTCTAGTCTTTTACCGCTTCTGTGGCCAGCTGGCCGCACTGTCGGATAATTTCTCGGGGCAGTGGTCTGGTCCTCCAAGACCACTGTATGGTCTTGGAGGACCAGAGCAACGTCATGATTTCACTTCTGGTCCGGTCCAGTCTGAGGTCCCCTCCCGCCGCTTCTGAAAGTGTTCCAGTGGCTCATGAGCTTGCGCTCAAAAGCGAACGCATATGTAGGTCTACGCACGTATCGGGCTGAAGAAAAAAAAAAAACGGGGTTATGGCTGATAGCTTCAGCCATAACCCCGGTAAATCACTTCATTATGTATACGTATTTTAGTCGGCAAGTGGTTAATGCATGGGCACTGCCCTGGGTCCCAGGTGCAGGGGGTCCCCATGATAATCTTGCATTACATCATACTTGCCAACTGTCCCAGATTTGCCGGGACAGTCACGCTTTTTACTAAGCTGTCCCGGAATGGCCGTGTCCCGGGGGAGCATCCCAGAACCTGTACTGTGCCCTCCTAACTCCCCCTACAGTTTGTACTGTGAGAGTAGGTGCGTAAATCAGGCCAGGCTGGTAGGGGCCTTAGTGCATTACTTTGCCCAGGGGCCCCAGGTGCACAGAGGCCCCCATGATAATTGCTTGACAACTCTCCCGGATTTTCCGGGACAGTCACGCTTTTTACTATGGCCGTGTCCCGGGCAGTGTCCCAGAACCTGTACTGTGCCCTCCTGATCCCAGTATTATGCATTACTTTGCATTACTTTGCCCCAGGGCCCTAGGTTCATGGGGGCTCCTCATGATAATCTTGCATTACCTATTACTTGCCAAGTGTCCTGAATTTGCCAGGACAGGCGCACTTTTAATTAAGCTGTCCTGCGATGGCTGTGTCCCGGGGCAGTATCCCAGAACCTGTAATGTGGCCTCCTGATACCCCCTACAGTTTGTACTGTGAGAGTAGGTGCCTAATTTGGACCAGGCTGGTAGGGGCCTTAGTACATTACTTTGCCCAGGGCCTCCAGGTAGGGTTGCCACCTTTTCTTCAAGTCAAACCCGCCAAACTTTTGCATGGCACAGCAATTTTTTTTTTTATAGTATAAACTATACATATATTTTGCTGCTAAATAACATTTCTAATCATATGAAGTTAATAACAAGGGTCCCCCTTTACATCAGAGTCCACAGATTTCCCCTTTTACATCTGAACTTGCAGAGTTCCCTTTCACTGTGAGGGGGGACTATGCAGATTCTGATGTAAGGGAGAACTCTGGGGACTCTAACATAAGGGATGCTCTGGGAATACTGAGGGTGTACACTGAGAACACTGATGTACGGAGAAGATTCTAATGTAAGCAGAAACACTGTGGCCTCTGGTATAAAGGGGAACTCTGATGTAAGGGGTGCTCTGAGAACCCTGATTTGCCTTAGTGTACTTACTCAGAGGCAAGAGAGAGAAGGGGAAGACTTCAGTCACAGACGGATGAATGGATGATGAGCTCACTCACCCCTTGGCAGTCAACACCTCTCATCCAGATGGATCTGAGGCTGCTGGACTTCAAATTTCCGGCCACTTTCCTTTTCTGAGGCACAGTGCCAGGGATTGGAGTGTGGGCAGACAAAGAGAGGTGGGGGGAAGAGGTGCAGTTCGAAGCCCTCTCTCCTCTGCCCTCTGTATGTGTTGGGGGGGGGGGGGGTTTGTTAGTGTTGGCTTTGGGCAGTGTGAAAGAATGTAACAGACACTCTCAGCTGAGACAACTGCAGTCAGTAACCCTAGCCATAGTCCAATCTAAATAATGTGTCCGGGTTTCAGACAGTCCAAAACCTGGACACATTATTCCAAACCCGAACTGTCCGGGTAAATCCTGGACAGGTGGCAACCCTACCTCCAGGTGCATGGAGGCCCCCATGATAATTTCTTGAAAACTAATCACACACATAGGTTGGACTTGATGAAATTGTGTCTTTTTCAACCTCACCTAATATGTAACTATGCAACAGTCCCAGATTTGCCGGGACAGTCACGCTTTTTACTATGGCCGTGTCCTGGGCAGCGTCCCAGAACCTGTACTGTGCCCTCCCGATCCCAGTACTGTGCATTGCTTTGCATTACTTTGCCTAGGGGTCTTAGGTGCATGGGGGGTCCACATGATAATCTTGCATTACCTATTACTTGCCAACTGTCCCGGATTTGCCGGGACAGTCTCACTTTTTACAAAGCTGTCCCGGGATGGCCGTGTCCCGGGGCAGCATCCCAGAACCTGTACTGTGCCCTCCTGGTTCCCCCTACAGTTTGTACTGTGAGAGTAGATGGGTAAATTGGGCCAGGCTGGTAGGGGCCCCCGAGCATTACTTTGCCCAGGAGCCCACAATGCTGTTAAGATGGCCCTGCAGGCCTGTATCAGTACCTATAGATATGACGCAGATACGTGTCTCATTTTATTTAAAGCAGTGGCAGTGCGTCGCAGTGGCGGTGCGTCCATAAGGGTGCACAGGTGTCGTCCCCTCTCTCCAGCCACCCCTCTAGCACCAATAGATAGATTCATCATTGCATGAATCTATATATGGCCGCCGCTGCCACCCCCTATTCAGGTGCCCGGCCCCTTTTAGGGCGCCGGGAACCTGAATTACAGTGGCAGGGTTTTTTTAAGCACCTGATTAGAGCCATAGTCTATAATAGGCTTTAAAAAAGGTGACCCGAGAGTGCCATGCTGGGCACTCGCAGGTCACTCAGCTGTGTTAAAAAAGTGAATGAATATTCGCTTTCCTAACACTAAACCGCCTCTCCGCCAATCAGCTGCTCAGATCTGTTACCCGTCACCTGATTGGCTGAAACGTCAGGCACTGTGATTGGAGGCCTATCAGGCGTCCAATCATAGCAGAGGATGGGAAGAGAGGACGGGAGAAGACATCGAGGAGCTGTCCCACTGCCACCGAGACAGGGTAAGTACAAACGGCGGGCGGGGGGCACGCAGGCAGCATTTGATATGGCACAGTGGCTGCATTTGATATGGCACAGTGGCTGTATTCGATGCTGCACAGTGGCTGCATTTGATGGGGCACAGTGGCTGTATTTGATGGGCACAGTGGCTGCATTTGATGGGGCACAGTGGCTGCTTAAGATGGGCAAAGTAGCTGCATTTGTTGGGGCACAGTGGCTGCATAAGATGGGCACAGTGGCTGCATTTGATGGGGCATAATGGCAGCATTTGGCACAGTGGGAGCATTTGATATGGCATAGTGGCTGCGTTTTATTGCCACAGTGACTGTGTTTGGCACAGTGGCTGCATTTGATGGGCACAGTGGCTGCATTTGATGGGCACAGTGGCTGCATTTGATGGCACAGTGGCTGTGTTTGATGGTACAGTGGCGTCAATTGATGAGCACAGTGGCTGAGTTTAATGGCACAGTGGCTGTGTTTGATGGTACAGTGGTGGAAATTGATGGGCACAGTGGCTGCATTTGATGGCACAGTGGCTGTGTTTGATGGCACAGTGGGGGAAATTGATGGGCGCAGTGGCTGCGTTTGATGTTACAGTGGCTACATTTGATGGCACAGTGGCAGCAATTGATGGGCACAGTGACTGCGTTTGATGGTACAGTGGCGAAAATTGATGGGCACAGTGGCTGTGTTTAATGGCACAGTGGCTGTGTTTGATGGTACAGTGGTGGAAATTGATGGGCACAGTGGCTGCGTTTAATGGCACAGTGGCTGTGTTTGATGGTACAGTGGTGGAAATTGATGGGCACAGTGGCTGCATTTGATGGCACAGTGGCTGCGTTTGATGGCACAGTGGCTGCGTTTGATGTCACAGCGGCTGCGTTTGATGTTACAGTGGCTACGTTTGATGGCACAGTGGCAGCAATTGATGGGCACAGTGACTGCGTTTGATGGTACAGTGGCGAAAATTGATGGGCACAGTGTCTGCGTTTGATGGGCACAGTGGCTGCGTTTGATGCCAGAGTGGCTGTGTTTGGCACAGTGGCTGCATATGATGGCACAGTGGTGGCAATTGATGGGCACAGTGGCTGTGTTTGATGGTACAGTGGTGGCAATTTATGGGCACAGTGGCTGCATTTGATGGGGCACATTGGCTGCTTAAGATGGGCAAAGTAGCTGCATTTGATGGGGCACAGTGGCTGCATAAGATGGGCACAGTGGCTGCATTTGATGGGGCATAATGGCAGCATTTGGCACAGTGGGAGCATTTGATATGGCATAGTGGCTGCGTTTTATTGCCACAGTGACTGCGTTTGGCACAGTGGCTGCATTTGATGGGCATAGTGGCTGCATTTGATGGGCACAGTGGCTGCATTTGATGGCACAGTGGCTGTGTTTGATGGTACAGTGGCGTCAATTGATGAGCACAGTGGCTGCGTTTTAATGGCACAGTGGCTGTGTTTGATGGTACAGTGGTAGAAATTGATGGGCACAGTGGCTTCATTTGATGGCACAGTGGCTGCGTTTGATGGCACAGTGGCTGCGTTTGATGTCACAGTGGTGGCAATTGATGGGCGCAGTGGCTGCGTTTGATGTCACAGTGGCTGTGTTTGATGTTGCAGTGGCTACGTTTGATGGCACAGTGGCAGCAATTGATGGGCACAGTGACTGCGTTTGATGGTACAGTGGCGAAAATTGATGGGCACAGTGGCTGCGTTTGATGGCACAGTGGCTGCGTTTGATGGGCACAGTGGCTGCGTTTGATGCCAGAGTGGCTGTGTTTGGCACAGTGGCTGCGTATGATGGCACAGTGGTGGCAATTGATGGGCACAGTGGCTGCATTTGATGACACAGTGGCTGTGTTTGATGGTACAGTGGCGTCAATTGATGGGCACAGTGGCTGCATTTGATGACACAGTGGCTGTGTTTGATGGTACAGTGGCGTCAATTGATGGGCACAGTGGCTGTGTTTGATGGTACAGTGGCGGAAATTGATGGGCACAGTGGCTGCGTTTGATGGCACAGTGGCTGCGTTTGATGTCACAGTGGTGGCAATTGATGGGCGCAGTGGCTGTGTTTGATGTCACAGTGGCTGCGTTTAATGTCGCAGTGGCTGAGTTTGATGTTGCAGTGGCTGTGTTTGATGGCACAGTGGCTGCATTTGATGGCACAGTGGCTGCGTTTGATGGGCACAGTGGCTGCGTTTGATGCCAGAGTGGCTGCGTATGATGGCACAGTGGTGGCAATTGATGGGCACAGTGGTTGTGTTTGATGGTACAGTGGCGGCAATTTATGTACACAGTGGCTGCGTTTGGTGGCACAGCGGCTGCAATTGATGTTTTTTTTTTTCTGAATTTTTCAGCTGGTTTGCCCCCCCCCCCCTTAACATTTTGAGCACCAGCCGCCACTGATTTCAAGGATCTGTTTCTTATTTAGTAATGCCACACAGTGATTGAACTTTTTCTGTTCCTGCTTGTGTATGGAAAGGACGCTCTACAGAGCTAGTTGATCTCATGTCAACCAGAAGGAATATTGACCGCAGTAAAAAAAATGCAAATATGGAACAGCAAACATATGAATGTGACATCCAAATTGTGTTTTTCGTGGGAAGAATCACAGCGGCAGCTCCATGTGTGCTCTGGGCCGATAGTCCTGCGTAGTTTTCAGCATCTGCTGCCGTTGCCGGTGCCATGAGCTGAAGGCCACTTATCGGTATCTCATGTAGACAAAGGACGTCTCCCATTTACCCCGAATGCGATTAGTGACCTTTTTATCAACCGCTCGCTGCACACGTTGTGTCTGGCCGCCGTGCCGCCGGCAGGGCCGGGGGGCTTCCAGATGTCTGACACCACGTGAGATTTTGATTGGGGCTTTCAGCGCTGCCGGTTTGTTATGTCTGATTTGGTCTATCAGTGATCTGAGTTGAAGTGGGCATTTAATATTTCCCCCAGCTGGATGGGATTTTTAAACGGCGTGATGAGTCGTGGTCGCAGTGCCGCAAGGTTCGCACGTATAGGCGCGCGGCGGCTGTGTAATTAGATACCGCAGCTCGTTATCCGCTCATTAAGTCTATACATGAGGCATGCGGACGTGGTCAAGGAAGAGGGGCCGGTTGTTGACCAAACACGAGAATGAGCGAGATGTATGATCCAAGGCTGTGGTCCTCAACCTCGGTCCTCAAGCACCCCCAGTGGGGCGGGGGGGGGGGGTCCGTGTTTTGGGAATTTCTCTTAGATAAAACGGCTGTCCAAAATACCCAGCCGTCGCCTCGGATCTAAAGCACCTGTGCGCGATCAAGGGAGACCTGCAAACATGGCCTATTGGGGGTACTTGAGGACTGAGGTTGAGAACCACTCTAAGGGACCACTGATGGCGGCAGGCATGGTGGACGTGGTCTACAGAGTTTACATGGAATGCTGTAGGAAGTAAAAGGATAACTTTGTTACAGGGAGAGTTAGGCTGGCCATACACTATACAATTTTCTTGTACAATTTTCCTTTAGATTTGCCAAAACTCATATGAGGTCACACCTAAACACTTTCTATTTGTATACAATCAGGAAGGCCCTACTACTACAAAGTGGAAGGTAAATCTAAAGGGAATTGTATAATGTATGACCAGCTTTAGTGTGGTGGTTAAGGGAAGGTTAGTGTTAGGGAGGGTTAGTGTTGGGGGTTACAAGGAGGACTACTAGGAGGGTTACAGAAAGGGTTAATGTGAGGGTTGCTGGCAGGGTGGGTGTTCGTGTTAAAGGGCGGGGTTGCAGGGAGAGTCAGTATTAAGGGGTAAATGTTAAGGTCATGGGAGGGTTAGTGTTGAGGTTACAGTGAGGGGTAGTGTTAGTGTTACAGGGAGGGTTAGTGTTGGGGTTACAGAGAGGGCTAGATTTGGGGTTACAGGGATAGTTAGTGTTGGGGTTACAGGGAGGGTTAGTGTTGGCGTTACAGGGAGGGTTAATGTTAAGGTTCCAGGTAAGGCTAGTGTTAGGGTTATAGGAAGGGTTAGGGTTAGGGTTACAGGGAGGGTTAGTGTTAGGGTTACAGGGAGGGTTAGTGTTGAGGTTACAGTGAGGGTTAGTGTTGGGGTTATAGGGAGGGTCAGTGTTGGGGTTACAGGGAAGGTTAATGTTGAGGTTACAGGTAAGGCTAGTGTTAGGGTTATAGGAAGGGTTAGAGTTGGGGTTACTGAGAGGATTCGTGTTGGAGTTACAGGGAGTATTAATGTTGAGGTTACAGGGAGGATTAGTGTTTGGGTTACAGGGAGGGTTAGTGTTGTGTTTACAGGTAAGGCTAGTGTTAGCGTTATAGGAAGGGTTAGTGTTGGGGTTACAGGGAAGGTTGATGTTAGGGTTATAGGAAGGGTTAGTGTTGGAGTAACTGAGAGGATTAGTGTTGGAGTTACAGGGAGGATTAGTGTTGAGGTTACAGGGATGGTTAGTGTTTGGGTTACAGGGAGGGTTAGTGTTAAGGTCACAGGGATGGATAGTGGTACAGGGATGGTTAGGGTTACAGGGAGGATTAATTTTAGAGTTACAGGGAGTGTTGGGTTACAGGGAGGATTAGCTTTAAGGTCACAGGGAGGGTTAGTGTTAGAATTACAGGGAAGATGAATGTTAGGTTTACAGGGAGGGTTAGTGTTAGGGTTACAGGGAGGGTTAGTGTTAGGGTTACAGGGAGGGTTAGTGTTAGGGTTACAGGGATGGTTAGTGTTAGGGTTACAGGGATGGTTAGTGTTAGGGTTACAGGGAGGGTTAGTGTTAGGGTTACAGGGAGGGTTAGTGTTAGGGTTACAGGGATGGTTAGTGTTAGGGTTACAGGGATGGTTAGTGTTAGGGTTACAGGGAGGGTTAGTGTTAGGGTTACAGGGAGGGTTAGTGTTAGGGTTACAGGGAGGGTTAGTGTTAGGGTTACAGGGATGGTTAGTGTTAGGGTTACAGGGAGGGTTAGTGTTAGGGTTACAGGGAGGATTAGTGTTAGGGTTACAGGGAGGGTTAGTGTTAGGGTTACAGGGAGGGTTAGTGTTAAGGTCACAGGGATAGATAGTGATACAGGGAAGATTAGGGTTACAGGTAGGATTAATGTAAGGGTTATAGGGAGGGTTAGTGTTAGAGCTGAAGGGAACGTTAGTGTTGGGGTTACAGGGAAAGTTAGTGTTGGGGTTACAGGGATGGCCAGTGTTAGGGGGACAGGGAAGGTTAGTGTTGGGTTACGGGGAGGGTTTCATTTTTCCTGAACTGTAAAGAGTCTTGTGGCTCCTCTCACCCTCCCCTCTAGCCATACTTCTCAATGTTCTCTTGTTGAAGTTGACCTCAAGCGTCCAGATGTGACCATCAGAGAGAAACCAAGAGTTATGACAACTTGTATATTTTGAGACTTGGTCCTGCTCCCCCCCCCCCGCGCCATGCCCTGTTGCCCCGGGCACCGTCTCCTAAGTGCCATTTTGGTGTAGAGAGCCCGGACTGTCTAATGGAAGTCACAGGTCTCAGCATTTGTTCAGACCCGGAATACAGCTCTCGGGTCTCTCTCGGCCTCATCGCCTTAGAACTGAAGATAAATCTGTTTTTTGTCAGATGTGGACTTGGCAGGCGATGTGTAATGAAACAAACACATGGGAAGTTGCCTCATAACTTGGCCGCAGTTTGCCTCTTATGTCCTTTCTAATGCATTTTCTTAACCCTTCTCCCTCCCCAGATGCCTCTGCTCCCCCCACACACAAGTCCAACCACCCCAGAAGCAATCTGGAGATGAAACGGTGCCTCTGACCCTTCCCCTTCAACTTTCTAAACATCAGGCAACATGTGCAAGACCGATCTGCCTGTAATGATGAAGCGGGCCCCAGGCCGGGCCCCGGCGGGTTACAACAGCACGGTAGTACGGCATTACAGCTGAGAAAACCTAGGCCGGGCTTTGTCCGAAAATTTGTTTCCCACGCCAAACGGCGATACCCCAGCCGGGACCCGACATGCTGGTCTTCGTGGAGACGTAGTAAACATTGTGCCAAATTCTTCATCCTCGGTTTCCGCTCAACTCATGTGAATTTAAAGGACCAGTAACTCCAAGACAAGCTATTACGTATATTGTTCCCACATGTGCGCAAAACGAGATAGTCAGATGTTGGATATTGATTCACTGTAGCAGTGGTCTCCAAACTGCAGCCCGGGGGCCGAATGTGGCCCTTTGCTTGTCTTTATCCAGCTCTAGAATCGCCATTCCCCCCACTGATACCAATGATGGGACACTATTCCCCCCCGACTGATACCAATGATGGGGCACTATTCCTCCCACTGATACCAATGATGGGGCACTATTCCTCCCACTGATACCAATGATGGGGCACTATTCCTCCCACTGATACCAATGATGGGACACTATTCCTCCCACTGATACCAATGATGGGACACTATTCCTCCCACTGATACCAATGATGGGGCACTATTCCTCCCACTGACACCAATGATGGGGCACTATTCCTCCCACTGACACCAATGATGGGGCACTATTCCCCCCCGACTGATACCAATGATGGGGCACTATTCCTCCCACTGATACCAATGATGGGGCACTATTCCTCCCACTGATACCAAGGATGGGGCACTATTCCTCCCACTGACACCAATGATGGGGCACTATTCCTCCCACTGACACCAATGATGGGGCACTATTCCTCCCACTGACACCAATGATGGGGCACTATTCCTCCCACTGATACCAATGATGGGGCACTATTCCTCCCACTGATACCAATGATGGGACACTATTCCTCCCACTGATACCAATGCTAGGACACTATTCCTCCCACTGATACCAATGATGGGACACTATTCCTCCCACTGATACCAATGATGGGGCACTATTCCCCCCCCGACTGATACCAATGATGGGGCACTATTCCTCCCACTGATACCAATGCTAGGACACTATTCCTCCCACTGATACCAATGATGGGGCACTATTCCTCCCACTGACACCAATGATGGGGCACTATTCCTCCCACTGACACCAATGATGGGGCACTATTCCTCCCACTGATACCAAGGATGGGGCACTATTCCTCCCACTGACACCAATGATGGGGCACTATTCCTCCCACTGACACCAATGATGGGGCACTATTCCTCCCACTGATACCAATGATGGGACACTATTCCTCCCACTGATACCAATGATGGGACACTATTCCTCCCACTGATACCAATGATGGGGCACTATTCCCCCCACTGATACCAATGAGGGGAGCACTATTTCTCCCACTGATACCAATGATGGGGCACTATTCCTCCCACTGATACCAATGATGGGGCACTATTCCTCCTACTGATACCAATGATGGGGCACTATTCCTCCTACTGATACCAATGATGGGCCATTATTCCTCCCACTGATACCAATGATGGGGCACTATTCCTCCCACTGATACCAATGATGGGGCACTATTCCTCTCACTAATATCAAAGATGAGGCACTATTCCTCCCACTGATACCAATGATGGGGCACTATTCCTCCCACTGACACCAATGATAGGACACTATTCCTCCCACTGACACCAATGATGGGGCACTATTCCTCCCACTGATACCAATGATGGGGCACTATTCCTCCCACTGATACCAATGATGGGACACTATTCCTCCCACTGATACCAATGATGGGACACTATTCCTCCCACGGATACCAATGATGGGGCACTATTCCTCCCACTGATACCAATGATGGGACACTATTCCTCCCACTGATACCAATGATGGGGCACTATTCCCCCCACTGATACCAATGAGGGGAGCACTATTTCTCCCACTGATACCAATGATGGGGCACTATTCCTCCCACTGATACCAATGATGGGGCACTATTCCTCCTACTGATACCAATGATGGGGCACTATTCCTCCTACTGATACCAATGATGGGAAACTATTCCCCCCACTGATACCAATGATGGGCCATTATTCCTCCCACTGATACCAATGATGGGCCATTATTCCTCCCACTGATACCAATGATGGGGCACTATTCCTCCCACTGATACCAATGATGGGACACTATTCCTCCCACTTATACCAAAGATGAGGCACTATTCCTCCCACTGATACCAATGATGGGGCACTATTCCCTCCACTGATACCAATGATGGGGCACCTTTCCTCCCACTGACACCAATGATGGGGCACCTTTCCTCCCACTGAACCAATGATGGTTTTGAAATGTGATGTCCCACAAGTTAATGTTCAACAAGGTCATATCATAGATAGAACATCATTAAATACTAGTGTTCAATGTTTTCAGGTATTTTAGGCACCCAAGACGTGAAACAATAGGTTCTCGGTTCCTCGGCTCTTTGGTATGATGGCAACGTTGGGGGGTTTACACGGCTGCTCAGGTAGTGGTGGGACACTCGGGTCACGGACTGGAAGTGCAGTTCGTGATTTGTACAAAGTTCAAAATACCTGGAAGGACTTCAACCTGGACGAATGGATAACACCAGTGACTTTGAAGGACTTCCTTGAAGCCCAACCTTGAAGTCCAACCTTGAAGCCCAACCTTGAAGTCCAACCTTGAAGTCCAACCTTGAAGCCCAACCTTGAAGCCCAACCTTGAAGCCCAACCTTGAAGTCCAACCTTGAAGCCCAACCTTGAAGCCCAACCTTGAAGCCCAAGACCTAGACACATATAAATTCTTTCTTCTTTGTTGCAGAAAATAAACATTTTACGGGAAAAAAAAAGAGAAAGGTCCTTTTCACTGATGTGAGTCACGTTCTTGTAATTATACATATCGAACGCCGGTGTTCACATTATGAAAACGCAACAACAACCCCCCCCCCCCACCCCACCCCCATCATTGGATCTTCACAAACATCGCTGGTGGAAGTTTGGCATTACAGAATTCTTTCCTTTTCTAAGGACTTAATAAGAAGTAAAGAGTTCACGTCATCTCCATGGCAACGAGGCCTAGCACCAGCCACGGTGAAAAAAAACAAAATCATATATATTTATACATTGTTGTGATCCTGGAGGAGGTCACGGGGAAATCTGTAAGGATGGCGACAAAAAAAAAAAGGCCTGGAGACGCACGGTTTATTCCACATTCGGCTCGTGTCACTTGTCTTCTCAGAGTTTACGTGACCCGTAAACAGAATCACTAAATGAGTAACGATTGGAGAGGACGCAAACATAATAATGGCAGCATGAAGCAGGGAAAAGTGCCGAGCTCAGGTTATTGGGAAGGACGGAGGATTATTTTTAAAGGAAAGCTTTCATGCGTGGTGTTTCTGGGTCCCAAATGTAGCCGGCTGGTGAAGACTCCTCAGACATACAAAATGGCTTCCATCCTCGGGCCTCCATGGTGTCTTGGGTTTCAGTTCTTATTGTTCTTGTTTGTTGTCCTCGTTAAACTGCAAAGATTTTTTTTTTCTATACATTAGATCAGCCTTTCTCAACCTTTTCAACACAGAAGAACCCTTGGAATAGTTCTCCGGTCTCGGTGAACCCCTACTAAAAATTAAAAAATCTACAATTGATGATACATTAGTGTGATGGTCAGTGGGAAGAATGGTCCTCACACTTGTGGTCATTGGGAAGAATGGTCCTTACACTTGTGGTCATTGAGAAGAATGGTCCTTACACTTGTGGTCATTGGGAAGAATGGTCCTCACACTTGTGGTCAGTGGGAAGAATGGTCCTCACACTTGTGGTCATTGGGAAGAATGGTCCTTACACTTGTGGTCATTGAGAAGAATGGTCCTTACACTTGTGGTCATTGGGAAGAATGGTCCTCACACTTGTGGTCAGTGGGAAGAATGGTCCTCACACTTGTGGTCATTGGGAAGAATGGTCCTTACACTTGTGGTCATTGGGAAGAATGGTCCTTACACTTGTGGTCATTAGGAAGAATGGTCCTTACACTTGTGGTCATTGGGAAGAATGGTCCTTACAATTGTGGTCATTGGGAAGAATGGTCCTTACAATTGTGGTCATTGGGAAGAATGGTCCTTACACTTGTGGTCATTGGGAAGAATGGTCCTTACAATTGTGGTCATTGGGAAGAATGACCTCCTTACAGATAGTTAAAAAGATCAATGGTTTCAACAGGAACTTGACTCAGAGGCATAAAATGCTGAAGGAACCCGTAGCAACCTCTGGCGGAACCTTAGGGTTCCACAGAACCCTGGTTGAGAATTTGAGAATTGAGGTTTGAGGTGCGGACTAGAGAGCAACACCCTAATTTTAGGCTACCCTTACATTCACTCTACATGTACACCCAATACCTTCCCTGTAAATCTAACTGTAGCGGCCATAACCCTTTGTAGGGTGGCCTTAACTTTTTGGGCTTACCGGTTACCTTCCGCTTGGCTTGTCCTTCTACGTCTAGGGGTTCCCAAGGTTGATACCCAACAACTTTGGACGCTGACACCAATAAAGTCCTTTTGAAAGGTTTTATTTTACAGGGGTAACATCCAACAACACAGTCTCGTATGGGAACAGAGGGCAAGGGTGAAGAAACTCAGGCGCCTTGAACTGCAGACATAACAAAGTCTCTAGTACCACTCAGAGAGTAGTCACTCGCAGCTGTAGCAGTGGTCTCCAAACTGCGGCCCGGGGGCCGAATGTGGCCCTTTGCTTGTCATTATCCGGCTCTTGAATCGCCATTCCTCCCACTGATACCAATGATGGGGCACTATTCTAGAACAATTAAATGGTATAAACTGCGCTAAATGAAAATAAATAAAAAATAGTGTACAGCAGCTATATATAAGTGTGACAAAACTCATAAATGTAGTAAAAGGAAAAAAAATGTAGCACTACAAAGTGAAAAACAGATAATGTGCAAACACAAATAAGAGTCCACTGAAAAAGTCCCTCCTAGATCTTGATTGACCACCAAGACTCGGAAACCAATCCCAGATGAGGGGAAGACAGTAGATAATCTCTGTTAGATGCGATAGTAACATCCACATCAATCAAAATAGATGGAATACTCTTACCAGAGTTGTTGGACCCGTATGTCAGTGACACCAGATCCAAAGAGCTTGAAGCGAAAATCGCTTAGAAAGGACTGGTTGTGTAGGGTTTCCCGTTGTCAGAAGTCATCTGAATGATTCGGCATTCCCCGGTTCGAGTCCCCAATGGCTCAGAGTGTATGTTCCTCCAGTCACTCATAAGGCCCAAATGGCAGATAACATGAAAAAACAGACTCCCAATAGTGTAACTCTGAGAGTACAAAAATGGCTTTTTTATTTCAAAAAATGCCAAAGATACAAATAAAAAAGGTTTTTACAAAAAAATAAAAAGTGATCACAAAAATTTAAAAGCAATATGGGAAGTGTCCAAAGCATCCTTACGTGTTTCTCCCTAAATGGACTTCAACTGGGGCATCAAGATGTGATCACTTATTATTTTTTTGTAAAAACTTTTTTATTTGTATCTTTGGCATTTTTTTAAAATAAAAAAGCGTTTTTTGTACTCTCAGAGTTACACTATTGGGAGTTTGTTTTTTGGGGACTCGAGCGGGGGGAATGCCGAATTATTCAGATGACTTCTGACAACGGGAAACCCTACACAACCAGTCCTTTCTAAGCGATTTTAGCTTCAAGCTCTTTGGATCTGGTGTCGCTGACATACGGGTCCAACAACTCTGGTAAGAGTATTCCATCTATTTTGATTGGTGTGGATGTTATCTAACAGAGGTTATCTACTGTCTTCCTCTCATCTGGGATTGGTTTCCGAGTCTTGGTGGTCAATCAAGATCTAGGAGGGACTTTTTCAGTGGACTCTTATTTGTGTTTGCACATTATCTGTTTTTCACTTTGTAGCGCTACATTTTTTTCCTTGAACAAATCTCTATCCAGGGATTACAGCAGTCAGCACTTCAATTCAGAACTTGTAAAATCTCTGACCTTGAACACGTTGTAACTGAAGGTGAACATGAACCTTTTTCCTCAGTACCTGGAACGTTCTCTGTCTCCTTGGTAGTACTGGAAAAAGCGTGGATTCGTCAATGTCCTTCCCATCTCAGTAACCAGGCACTTCTCAGGATGCCAGCTTGTTGGCCCTCCTCCGAAGAGTCCTCCCCCGGTCACTTTCACGAACTGTGGTGCCCCTCCAAGCCGAGAGCACACCCGGACACCTTGAATCCTCCCTCAGTTACTGCGCCTCGGACCAGCCGGTTCCGAGACTCAGGAACAGACGGATCCCTACCCCAGACCAGACGGGTCTATTGGGGCTAACCAACAGAAGCATGTTGCGGAGCATCGAACGCTCCGTGACCGGGAGCCCTCGTTGGGCTACCCCGGTCCAGAAAACAGGAACAGACTGCTAGGGCCTCACGAACTAACAACCCGTAACACGTGACCACAACATCTTAAGTACCCCTCCCCAGACTCCTCAGCGGGCCCGGCACACCCACTGATTGGTTCCGAGGAAGCTGATACCCAAAACGTCCAACCAGGCCTGGTTCTGGCCTGTCATGTGTACCTCATTGTACTCATGGCCAGGCAGAACTCCAACACAGCCCAGCCAAACTGATGTCAAGGTCAACCTACATAATTAACCCTCAGAACCCCATTACCGTTCTGAGGCAAAAACTCAATTTACACATGAATGAAACTTTGTCCAAAATGTCACCCGCGACATAACACTAACCTTTCCTATGACCTGTCTCACTAACTCTCTCCTGTAAGCTTCCCGCTAACCTTCCATGCAACCTAAATATTATCCCTACCCGTTACTCTAATGCCGCGTACATGAGACCGGACTTTCCTGCAGAAACGGTCCGACTGTCTTCCCGGCGGATTTCCAAACGAATGGACTTGCCCACACACGAACGGACCGATATCCGTTCGTTTCTGAACGTGATGACGTACGACGGGACTAGAAAAGGAAGTTCAATAGCCAATAGCCAATGGCTGCCCTAGCGTCGTATTTGGTCTATCGGACCAGCATACAGACGAATGGTTTTCCCGAATTGAGTCCGTCGGACAGATTTGAAACATGTCCTATTTCTAGGTCCGTCTGAATTTTTGAAGAAAAAAGTCAGATAAAGCCCACACCTGATCGTAATATCATTCCGTCTGACCTTTTCTGCCAGAAAGTCCAGTTGGGTGTACGCGGCATAACACTAGCACTCCATGTAACTCTAACATGAACATTTCTTCTAACCATCACACTAACCCTTCCTGTAACCCCAACACTAATCCTACCCATAACCCTAACACTAACCCTTCCTGTAACCCCAACACTCACCCACCCTGTAACCCTAACACTAACCTCTTCTGTAACCCCAACACTAACCCTTCCTGTAACCCCAACACTAATCCTACCCGTAACCCCAACACTAACCCTTCCTGTAACCCCAACACTAACCCTCCTTGTAACCCTAACACTAACCCTACCTGTAACCCCAACCTAACCCTCCCTGTAACCCCAACACTAATCCTACCCGTAACCCCAACACTAACCCTTCCCGTAACCCCAACTCTAACCCCCCTTGTAACCCTAAGATTAACCCTCCCTGTAATCCCAACACTAACCCTCCTTACAACCCTAACATTAACCCTCCCTATAACGCCAACACTAACCCTACCTGTAACCCCAACACTAACCCTCCTTATAACCCTAACATTAACCCTCCCTATAACCCCAACAATAACCCTTCCTGTAATCCTAACACTAACCCTACCTGTAACCCTAACACTAGCCTTTCCTGCAAGCCCTACACTAATCCACCCTGTAACCCTAATGCTAAGCCTCCCTGTAATCCTAACACTAACCCTTCCTCTCTGAAACTCTTACACTAACCTTCACACTAATCCTAAAACTATCCCCTTTAACTCTAACACCAACCACCCCATAACCCTAACACTAACCCTCCAAGTAACCCTAACCCTATTCCTCCCTATAACCCTAACACTAACCTTCCCTGTAATCCTAACTCTAACCCTCCCTGTAACCCTAACATCCCTGTAACCTCTAATGCTAACCCTCTCCGTAACTCTAACCCTTCCTGTAACCCTAACGCTACCCCCCCATAACCCTAACACAAACCTTTCCTGTAATCCTAACACTAACCGTCCCTGTAATCTTAAAACTAACCATCCCTGTAATCTTAACACTAACCCCCTCTATAACCCTAACACTAACCCTTAAGCCCCGTACACACGAGCGGACTTTTCGACATCCAAACTCCGACGGACTGAGTCCGTCAGACTATCCGATCGTGTGTGGGCTGCAACGGACTTTTGATTCGCCAAAGTCTGACGGACTTTAGAAATGAAGCATGCTTCAAATTTTCCCGACGGAACTCCGCCGGACCCGGTCCCCGTCGAAAAATCCGCTCGTGTGTGTGCTACTCCGACGGACTAAAACCGACGCTAGGGCAGCTATTGGCTACTGTCTATGAACTTCCTACGTCGAATCCAGTCGTACGTCATCACGTTCGACTCCGTCGGAGTTTGGTGTGATGGTGTGTGGTCAAGTCCGTTCGGTCGAAAAGTCCGCCAAAACTCCGTCGGAACTCCGTCGAAACTCCGGCGGAACTCCTTTGGAGGTCTGTCAGACTTAATCCCTCTCGTGTGTACGGGGCATTACAGTAACTCTAACCCTTCCTATACCCATAACACTATCCCTCCTTTACACTAATGTGTAACCCTAACACTAACCCTCCCTGTAACCCTAACCATCCCTGTAACCCGTTCGTCTGTGTGCTGGTCCAACGGACTAAAACCGACGCTAGGGCAGCTATTGGCTACTGGCTATGAACTTTCTTATTCTACGTCATCACGTTCGAATCCGTCAGATTTTGGAGTGATCGTGTGTGGCCAAGTCCGTTCGTTTGAAAGTCTGGCGGACCTCAGCTGCAAAGTCTGAAAGTCCATTGAAAAGTCTGATCGTGTGTACGCGGCATAACACAAACCCTCCCAGTAACTCTAACGCCACGCGCACACGACCGGACCTTTCGACTGACTTTCGGCGGAGGTCCGACGGACTTTCTGAACGAACGGACTTGGCCACACACAACCGGACTAAGTCCGTTAGTTTTGAACGTGATGACGTAAGACGGGACTAAACAAGGAAGTTCAATAGCCAGTAGCCAATAGCTGCCCTTGCGTCATATTTGGTCCGTCGGAACAGCACACAGACGAATGTTTTTTCAGATTTTTAGTCCGTCGGACTTGAGCCCGTTGGATAGATCTGAAACATGTTCTATTTCTAGGTCCATCTGACTTTTTTTTTTTTTTTTTAAACGGTCGGACTAGCCCACACACGATCGGATTGTCCGACGGACTGATCCCGTCAGACCTAGTCTGCCGGAAAGTCCGGTCTTGTGTATGCGGCATAACTCTTCCTATACCCCTAACACTAATCATCCCTGTAACCCTAACAGTACCCTTCCCTTTAATCCCAACACTCCCCCTCCAGTAACAGTTTCATTCAAAAGATATAGAAGCCACAATGTGATTTGGCTTACCAGCAACTAGGGATGAGCTCGGTGTTCGACTCGAACATCGGCCGTTCGCCTGTTTGGCGAATTCAGAACTTTGTGGACCGTTCGCACCAAATTCGTGTGGCACGAATGGCCCACAATGCAGTACGTCATCGCAGTGCATTGCTGGCTCATGATTGGCCAAGCATGCACTGTGACCCCGCATGCTTAGCCAATCACAGCGTCGGCAGCGAGGAGAGCCATAATTATAGCTCAAGGGGTTTAGTACACGCCCCATACTATATAAGGCCACCAGCGCGGCGGCCTTGTGTAGTGTGTTCCGGCGTGCAGGGAAAGAGCAAGATAGGTAGGGACAGTGTTCTTTTCTCAGGCATCTGCAGTAGTTAAAGTCGGTATTGTGTGCCTCCAGCACAGTATACACCTGTATCTACCCTTTTATGCTGGTGTTCTCTAACACAGGCATCTGCAGGAGTTAGTGGGTGTTGTGTGCCTCCAGCACAGCACAGTATACACCCGTATCTACCCTTTATTGCTGGTGTTCTCTAATACAGGCATCTGCAGGAGTTAGTGGGTGTTGTGTGCCTCCAGCACAGTATACACCTAAAGATACCCCTTATTGCTGGTGTTGTCTGTTGCATATCTTGCATATTAGCCTTTAAAATTAGCACTTTTGATTTCGAACGTTCGAGTCCCATAGACTTTAATAGGGTTCTAAAGTTCGTACAAATTTTTGGTCCGTTCGAAGGTTCTGGTGCGAACCGAACCGGTTGGGTGTTCGGCTCATCCCTACCAACAACCCGTGATGACTGCAACTCCTTTGAGATTGGCCATTGATAGGTCTCATATTTGTTCCCGAAATCCGGCACAATTAATGATTTCAAGAAATAACATTTTTTTTCAATTCCAAGTAAAAAAAAAAAACCTGGGCAAAAAACTCCGGAGCAGATTACGGAGATGACTTAAACATATTTACACCCTCCTACATGGAACTGCAATCTTTCATGGGGCCTTTTTTTGTAGTCAGGCTTAGAAATTCCTGGGAGGTAACAGAATTACGAGTCTCCATCCAGTTCTCTTCCTCCGAGTCATAAAGAAGGAATGTCATGGACAACATTAAAGCTTCTCTGTAGCTGATCCACGGGACCCTCACCCAATGTTTCCTCTTCCCTATTATTTGTGACTAATGCATTTACTTTTTAAATTTGCTTTGACGGAGGAATAGAGCCCACATAAAGTATAGAGTATAGGCATCAGAATATGTACGATTGTGTCATTTCAATCCAGGAAGTGGATGGTGGCCCCTTGATGATGCCTGAACAAACATGGCCCCTTCCTTCTTAGAAGAAAAGAAGATGAAGGCATTGTTAGGGTGCGGGTAGGTGCAGAAAGGTTAACACTCGGAGTCCAGTTGCAGAAAACAGAACTGTATTGAAATTGAGGTTCAGTAATGCACAATGAGCCTGGTGGGAAGAAACACAACCAGGAAGACTCACAGGAGATACAGCGATGAGCAGTTAGCAAAAGGTCCCAGTTGTGCCGACAGCGTCTGTCTCGAGGGGCGGAATGTGGCCTGGCCGCTCTGTTCCCAAATGGGGAGGTTTCCAGGAAGGGTGGAAGGGTCTCTTCATTTTCCCTATTCATCTGGACCCCTTACACCTGAAGCTAAGCACTGTCCCTACAAATGCGAAATGTGTGCCAAATCTGGGAGCCAGGGTCTTATAATAGACTCTGCCCGACCGAAGATGGCTGCCAAAACCAATTAGGATGCTGCCTCAATGTGACTGAGGAGATCATAGAGGAATGCGGCTCCTCTCGAATTCCTCCTCCATCTGCATTGGCCCTATGGATAAGCACAGCTTGCAGCAGTGGTGGCCGGTGCACTGTGGGCGCACGGGCGCCACCCCCCCATCCATGCACCCGGCAGCTTTCAGGACGCTGGACACATGGATTCTTATGGTGGGGGCGGGAGGGTGTGGTACTTTTTGAAGCCTCTGACTAGAGCCAGAGGCTCCAATAGGCTTCAAAATAGGGTGGGCTCGGGATGCAGAGATCCCACCCAATTGTGTGACGAAAGCTAATACATTTTTGCTATTTTCACACTAACCAATCAGGGGGCAGAGCGGCAGACCTGTTTCCTGATTGGCCAACCTATTGGAAGCCTGGCACTTAGGAAGCGGAGCGGAGAAGACATGCTGGAGGAGCTGCTGCGGTAAGTCCCCTCTGCCAGAGCCCTGCTCATGGTGGGGGGGTGGGGCTGTGCTGCCAGAGCTGCTCGCACGGGGGGGTGGATTCAGTGCTGTCAGAGAAGTGCGCGGGGGTGCTGCCGCCAGAGATGCGCGGGGGTGGGGGTTGGGTGCTGCCAGAGCCACGAGTGGGGGGTGGTCAGTGGGCACAGTGGCTGCATATGATCGGCACAAGTGCCTGCATTTGATGGGCACAAGTGGCTGAATTTGACGGGAACAAGGGGCTGCATATGACGGGCACAAGTGGCTGCATTTGATGGCACAAGTGGCTGCATATTATGGGCACAGTGGTTGCATATGACGGGCACACGTGGCTGCATATGAGGGGCACAAGTGGCAGCATTTGATGGGCATAAGTGGCTGCATATAGTGGGCACACTGGCTGCATATGATGGGCACAGTGGCTGCATTTGATGGGCGCAGTGAGGCTGCAATTGATGGGGGTGGGTTTTAGTATTTTTCAGTTTTTGTGCCCCCCAAACATTTTGAGCACCGGTCGCCTCTGGCCTGCAGTGTAAAAAATAGACTGCGCCAGCCTACAAGGGGGCGTAATGTGATCTCTGTGAGAGATAATTAGTACCTGGAAGGATTACACTGACACATTACTTTGCTTCTATGCACTTCACATGAAAAAATAAATCTGAGGATAGGCCCACTTTAACTAACCAGGTGGATGGGTCTAAAACTTTGCATCGGCAGGCTCAGTGTTAATATTTGTACTGTTTGCGCTTTCCTTTTCATCTGAACCCCTAAACACACTGAATGCTAATTATTTATTTACAACAGGAACGTTTCTGCAGATCAAACCCCAGACCTTCGGAGCTTATTAATGGTTGCAGCGTCCGTTATGTTCATTATCGTCCTATAAATCAGGATATGTGGCTGTAAAGATGTCAGCACCCAGCAGACTGTAGACTCCAGGCTGTGGTTTTACTAACCCGCCATGGCCCCTGACGCCCCGGGGTTACTTGCCTGTCACTTTCTATGTGATATATATTAGACAGTGGCTCCTGGGCCTTCTTGTTCCTCACAGAGCTTCTCTGTCATACTTAGAGAAGGATTGAAAACGAAGCCTCAACACACAATGGTGGCCAACAATGACGACATTCACCAGGTTCCGTTATAGAGGTCTTCTCTTTGGAAAGTTGCCAAGCTTCCAAAATTTGTGAAAGCATTAGGGTTTGGTTTCCCATAACTTTTTATTACGGGGAGCATGGAACTGACACTAGATGGTTATTTTGTCTACAAATTTCATGTCTGATACAGTTGCAATCCATCTCATGATCCCTTGTTCCCACATCAGGAAGAATATGGTAGCCAACATGTTTGGGGAGCCAAGAGATTCCCCATCACCAGGGCTTGGGCAAAATGGCAAGGTTTCTTAAATGGGTTTTATAGAACAATCTCTATCTTATTTTTGTCAACTAAAAGATGGGGGAGGAACGTGATGACTCGCTTTTGGCTTCTCAAATAGAAACAGGTGTGTCCCCCACAAAAAAGGTGACCTCTCCAATCAAGGGGTGGTCCAAGAGATCTCCCATCATCATGTCTTGGGAAAAATTGCAACATTTCCTAAATTAACTCTATGCAATCCACCTCATGATCCCTTGTTCCCACATCAGGAAGAATATGGTAGCAAACATGTTTGGGGAGCCAAGAGATTCCCCATCACCAGGGCTTGGGCAAAATGGCAAGGTTTCTTAAATGAGTTTTTTAGAACAATCTCTATCTTATTTTTGTCAACTAAAAGATAGGGGAGGAACGTGATGACTTGCTTTTGGCTTCTCAAATAGAAACAGGTGTGTCCCCCACAAAAAAGGTGGCCACTCAAATCAAGGGGTGGTCCAAGAGATCTCCCATCATCAGGGCATGGGCAAAATGAGAAGGTTTCTTAAATGGGTTTTATAGAATTTTTATAGATCTCTATCTTACTTTTGTCAACTAAAAGAAGGGGGAGGAACGTGATGACTTGCTTTTGGCTTCTCAAATATAAATAGGTGTGTCCCCCATAAAAAGGTGGCCACTCAAATCAAGGGGTGGTCCAAGAGATCTCCCATCATCATGGCATGGGCAAAATGGCAAGATTCCCTAAATTAACTCTATGCAATCCATCTCATGATCCCTTGTTCCCACATTAGGAAGAATATGGTAGCCAACATGTTTGGGGAGCCAAGAGATTCCCCATCACCGGGGCTTGGGCAAAATGGTAAGGTTTCTTAAATGAGTTTTATAGAACAATCTCTATCTTATTTTTGTCAACTAAAAGATGGGGGAGGAACGTGATGACTTGCTTTTGGCTTCTCAAATAGAAACAGGTGTGTCCCCCACAAAAAGGTGGCCACTCCAATCAAGGGGTGGTCCAAGAGATCTCCCATCATCAGGACATGGGCAAAATGGCAAGATTTCCTAAATTAACTCTATACAACAATCTTTATTAGGAGAAGCATCCATCTCAAACATTTAGTGATGAGAATCTTGGTTCCATAATCCTCTTTTATTGGAAGCATGGAACTGATAATAAATGGTTATGTCTTCATTTAATGTAGGATAACGGTGCTGTATCATCAAGGCTGTGCTCCACAGATGGTGGCCACCTGAATTGAGAAATCGACGTGTCCATGTGAAAAAAAAACGAAAAAACTGCCTCAACAGAACATCCTAAGAGCGCATAATCCTTTATTGTTGAAAGCAATGTTACATCAGGAAGAAAATGGAAGCCAACATATTTCAAGGCCAAGAGATCCCCCTTCATCAAGGCTTGGGGCAAAATGGCAAGGTATTCCTAAATTGACTCTACAGAACAATCTCTATTATTAGAAGTATCCACTCAAACATCTAGTAATGAGAGTCTTGGTTCCATAATCCTCTTTTATTGGAAGCATGGAACTGATACTAGTTGGTTATACCACTGTCTACCGAAGAACAATGTTGCTGAAATACCATGGCTTTACAGCTGCGATCCTTCTTCTGATCTCTTGTTATAGGAAATACAGAGCTGGAGATGTGTATTGACTTGACTGTCTCGCAGGTTAAAACTGTTTTGTTAAACCATCTTGGCTGATATCTATACGAGTGGACAAGAATAGAACAAATGCGAGGTGCTGGACATAGATCTAACTTTTGCAAAATAAAAGATGGTGGTAGAACTTGATGGCTTGACCTCAGCCACCCAAAGCACACAAAAACTAGGTGTCCCCAGCAGAAAGATAGCTACTCGTATTGAGAAGTCCATATGCAATAAAAAAAAACAGAGCTCCAAACAATCATCTCAAGAGTCCAAAATCTTTTTTTTATTGATAGCAATGTAAAAATAGGAAAAATATGCTAGCCAAGGACTCCAAAGACATGCAGGTAGGCTAATTGGCTTCTGTCCAAAATTGGCCCTAGTATATGAATGGGGACCTTGGATTGTGGGATCCTTGAGGGTAAGGACTGATGTGAGTGTGCAATGTACAGGGATAGGGACAATTGTAGACACTCACTCAGGTTGAACTGGATGGACTGGTGTCTTTATTCAACCTACCTAACTATGTAACTATGCAAGGCTTGGGCAAAAAAAGCAAGCCTTCTAAAATGAACTCTATAGAATATCCTGATAGACAGTCGCTATTAGAAGATACATCTGATCCAAACATCTAGTAATGAGAATCTTGGTTCCATAATCCTCTATCATTGGTTCCATTGAACTGATTCTCTATGGCTATATCATGGAGGGTTGATGGCATTGAAACATCATGGCTGATACTATTACAGTCCTTCTCATAGTCTCATGTTATAGAAATGCTGGTACTGGTGATGTGCATTTACTTGGCTGTCCTGCAGGAGGATACGGAATCTTGGCAGATCTCTATAATGTAAAGGTGGAGACAGCAACACTTTGGTATGGACTAATGAATTATGATCAACATCAAAGCCAAAAGCCAAGCTTACTAGTGTCCCTCTTTCTTCTTGACAGTCCAAGAGGATAAAACTGTTATGTTATGCCATCATGGCTGCTATCTACTCCATAAAATTGGAGATAGCTATTCTTTGGTGTTGACCATTAAGCTATGAGCAACCCCACGGTTAGAATCCAAGTTAGTGGGTGTCCCTCTTTCTTATGGGCAGTCAAGGAGGATAAAACTGTTGTGTCAAATCACAATGGTTGCAACATATTCTGTAAAAGTGAAGATAGCCATGGTCTAGTATGGACCAATGAACCATGACCAACCTTAAAACCAAAATCCAAGCATGCCAGAGTCCAGTGATAAAATTGTTTTATATCGTCATGACTGCTATTTACGTTATAAAATTGGAGACAGCTATACTTTGGTATTGATCAATAAATGATGACCAACTTCAAGGCCAACAGCCAAGTTAGTGAATGCTCCTCTTTCTGCTGGGTAGTCCAGGAAGGTGGAACTGTTTTTGTTCTACCATCATGGCTGCTATCTACTTTATAAAGTTGGAGACAGCTATACTTTGGTATTGTCCAATAAACTATGTCCAACCTTAAGGCCAAAATCCAAGTTATTGGGAGTCTCTCTTTTTTTATGGGCAGTCTAGGAGGATACAACTGTTTTGTTGAATCGCCATGGAAAAAATCTTGGAGGGTCTTTCCGATGGAATTCCGCTCAAGCTTACGCACACGGGTCACACAAAATTTCGCTGAACTTTCGACCGCCAAGAACGCGGTGACGTACAACACTACGACGAGCAGAGAAAATTAAGTTCAATGCTTCCGAGCATGCGTCGAATTGTTTCCGAGCATGCGTAGGAAATTTTCATGTCGGACTTGCTACAGACGATCTGAATTTCCGATCTGAACTTTTTCCGACCGAAAAAATTGAGAACCTGTTCTCAATCTTTTGCTGGCTGGAATTCGGGCCAGTAAAAGTCGGATGGAGCATACACACGGTCGCATTTTCCGACCAAAAGCTCTCATTGGTCTTTTGCTGGCCGAATTTGCAATCGTGTGTCTACGCGGCATAAGAGGATAAAACTGTTGAGTTCTACCATCATGGCTGCTATTTATAAAAATTTGGAGACAGCTATACTTTGGTATTGATAAATAAACTATGACCAACCCAAAGGTCAATACCCAATTTAACGGGTGTCCCTCTTTCTTATGGGCTGTCCAGGAGGGTAAAACTTTTGTGTTAAACCACCATGGCTGTTATCTAGTCTATAAAAGCTATGCTTTGGTATTGACCAAGCAACTATGACCAACCTCAAGGCCAACAGCCAAGAGTATGACCACCAACCTCAATTTCAAAAGCCAAGCTTGGGAGTGTCTCTCTTTCTGCTGGACAGTCTTATGCCCCTTACACATGAGTGGATTTTCCGTCGGAAAAAACTTGGATGGTCTTTCCGACGGAATTCCACTCAAGCTTGGCTTGCATACACACGGTCACACAAAAGTTCAACTATGACCAACCTCAAGGCCAACAGCCAAGATAGCAAGCATTCCTCATTCTGCTGGGTAGTCCAGGAGGATGAAACTGTTGTGTTAAATCATTATGGTTGCTAACCATTCTATGAACCATGGCCTCAATCTTACATAGTTACATAGTTAGTAAGGTTGAATAAAGACACCAGTCCATCCAGTTCAACCTGACTGAGTGTCTACAATTGTCCCTATCCCTGTACATCACACACTCACATCGGTCCCTACCTTCAAGGAGCCCACAATCCAAGGTCCCTATTCATATACTAGGGTCAATTTTGGACAGAAGACAATTAACCTACCTGCATGTCTTTCTATGAAAGTAAAGTGTTCCTCATTCTGCTGGGTAGTCCAGGAGGATGAAACTGTTGTGTTAAATCATTATGGTTGCTATCCATTCTATGAACCATGGCCTCAATCTTACATAGTTACATAGTTAGTAAGGTTGAATAAAGACACCAGTCCATCCAGTTCAACCTGACTGAGTGTCTACAATTGTCCCTATCCCTGTACATCACACACTCACATCGGTCCCTACCCTCAAGGAGCCCACAATCCAAGGTCCCCCATTCATATACTAGGGTCAATTTTGGACAGAAGACAATTAACCTACCTGCATGTCTTTCTATGAAAGTTCTATGAAATCTGTTCTATGAAAGTGTAGACGGAGATGCTTTGGTATGGACCCATGAACTATGGTGGACAGGTGTGATGGACCTATTCCCTGGCTTTAATTTTGTATGTTGCCGAGCTGGTATGTTGGTTCTCTTAAGGTCTTTTAATGTCAAAGTCTTTTGTTTTGCGCATCGAGGCCTTCAGGTAAGACCACGTAGGTTAAGTATTTTAATAAATTAATAATAAATAAATAAATGACCAACATCACGGGCAAAAGCCAAGCAAGCAAGTGTTCTTCGTTCTTCTGTCCAGGAGGATGAAACACTGTTGTGTTAAATGATCATGGCTGCTTTTACGATGACTGACCTCAAACCAGAAGCCAGTGCACTGCATGTACTCCACATTTTATCCAGCACCTCCCCTTTTTTTTTTTTGCCTATCTTGGAAAAGTGTCATCACAATTCTTTTATGAACGTCGTTAATGAGGTGGAAGTAGCTGGCCACGGCGGTTTTGGTCATATAAAGGTCACTAGACTCCAGGAAATTCAAGGTTTTTTTTTTTTTTTTCCCCTGCTTAAGCTGCCAAATCTCACAATGAAACTTTGATGGAATCGACCACTGATGCAAAATGGTTCGCGTCTATTTGCTCAGGTCTCCGGAGGCCCACAATCCAGGACACCGAATCGATGGAGCCAGCGTCATTCGATCTGATGTATCTGTGTCCATCTCCGGGGACAAATCAGTGGACACTGACACCAGCAATTAGCTTAATGGCCATGAACAGGACCAAACACACACAAATAGGCGTCCATTTATTGCTTTTCTTTTGTGTGAAATTGAACCCAGGCACCTTCCAATCAGAAGACTTATCTGCTTGCTTTGAGCCCTACTCATCATACTTCCTATCTTCGAAAAATAGAAGCTGAACTTCAGGCAAATAGCTAAATACACGTATTGGGGTTCATTTACACTTGCTTTGATTTTAACACACATTATAGCGCCTCCTGCTTCAGTATTGTTTTATTGATGTGTTCCTGATGCTTCGGTGATGCTTTTCAGAAGCTTCAATAAAGCTTGGAAAGTTCCCTGTGTGTGTTGATTGTCTCTTTGTTTTAAAGGGGCCCAGAAGAACCCCCGGCTCAGTAGATTCCTAGCTCATTAGTATTTGTTCAGCAAATCCTCAGCTTATTAGTACCCTGGTTCAGCAGTTCCCCCACTCAGTAGTAACCCCCAGCTTTGCTAATCCCCTGCTCACTAGTAACCCCCAGCTCTGCTGATCTTCCACCCACTAGTAACCCCCAGCTCTGCTGATCTTCCACCCACTAGTAACCCCCAGCTCTGCTGATCTTCCACCCACTAGTAACCCCCAGCTCTGCTGATCTTCCACCCACTAGTAACCCCCAGCTCTGCTGATCTTCCACTCACTAGTAACCCCCAGCTCTGCTGATCCCCCACTCAGTGGTAACCCCCTGCTCTGCTGATCTTCCACCCACTAGTAACCCCCAGCTCTCCTGATCTTCCACTCAGTAGTAACCCCCCAGCTGTGCTGATCCTCCTCTCTTTCCGGTCCCCACTCGCCTCCCACTATATCACTTCTACGCTGCTCACCACGTGTGACATCTGCTATTTTCTCCTGCTCTGGTCCCCCAGCTCTGCTGACCCCCCCCCCCCCACATAGTAGTAACCCCCAGCTCTGCTAATTCCAACCTCAGTAGTAACCCCGAGCTCTGCTGATCCTCTGGTTTGTGGATCCTCCTTTCTCTATGGTCCCTGCTGCCCTCCCACTATATCGCTTCCATGCTTGTTACCATGTGTGACATCTCCTAGCAGTGGCGTAACTAGAACCTTCAGGGCCCCGATGCAAGAAACCATGAAGGGCCCCCCTAAACCCCAGCCAGGGCCCGTCCCTCCGAGTCCGGCGGTGGAACTCCAGGGCGTGGTCACAGGTATGACCTTTGTGAGCCCTGTAGTTCCACCACTGGCATCAGTAGTTTATTTATTTATTTTTATTTTTTTATTTTTTTTTAGGTGCCCCATTGGGGGACTGTCCCTAGGCAGGATGGGGTCATCTGTGTATGACGGGGGAGGAGGGGGGCTGGCAGACAAGCCTGCAGTGTCCTCCGGGGAGCCGTCTCTCATAGGGCTACACTGCATCTGTGTGCTTAAAGTTTGTTTACCCGGGAGAAGTATGCAGTGCAGTGTTGGCCGGACTCTGGCTGGGGAGAACAGACATCGGACTGAGCGGCAATGCATGGAGCAGGAGAGGGGTACTCTGAGGAGCCGGCCAAGGACACAGGTCATGTGGGGAATGCACAACTAAAGAGCAGCCAGTGCGATAGTCGAGCATGGAGCTCTGCTAGTCACCCTCTACCTCCAGCCACCCGTGTGCATGGTGCACTGGTACCCCTAGCTGGCTGCCTATGCTGCTGCCAGCCATATGTAGAGGGGGCTGCATGGGCCCCCTGCAGCACAGGGCCCAGTTGCGGTCGCGACTGCTGCACCCCCTATAGTTACACCCCTGTCTCCTAGTTTCTCCTGCTCCGGTCCCCCAGCTCTGCTGATCCTCTACTCAGTAGTAACATCCAGCTCTGCTGATCCCCCACTCAATAGTAACCCCCAGCTCTGCTGATCCTCTGATTTGTGGATCCTCCTTTCTCTCTGGTCCCTGCTCACCTCCCACTATATCGCTTCCACGCTGCTAACCACATGTGACATCTCCTAGTTTCTCCTGCTCCGGTCCCCCACCTCTGCTGATCCCCTACGCAGTAGTAACCTCCAGCTCTGCTGATCCCCCACTCAGTAGTAACCCCCAGCTCTGCTGATTCTCTGGTTTGCGGATCCTACTTTCTCTCTGGTCCCTGCTCACCTCCCACTATATCGCTTCCACGCTGCTAACCACGTGTGACATCTCCTAGTATCTCCTGCTCCGGTCCCCCAGCTGTGCCGATTCCCTGCCGCTCAGTCCTCTCTCTCTACAGTCCTCTCTCACGTTCTGCTATAGCATTGCCATGTTGTGCCGGCTGCCAGTTGCTCCGCTTCGGTCTGGACCCCGCTCACCTTCCTGCTGCTCCGCATTGCACACCAGATGCGATGTCTGCACCAGACACTTCCAGAACACATGGAAGTGACTTGAAGTGACTACTGATTACATCTTTCTTATTGGTTTCCCAGTGCATCCTGGGATATCTGATACCTTCAAAACAAAGTAAACCTAACTCTGAATAAAAGCCCTTCAAAAGCTTTTAGGCGCTGTACGCGAGCATTGTCCTCATAGACTTCTATGGAGGTTTTGGAGATGTTTTGGAGATGTTTTGAAGCACCATGAAAGCAACATGGGGTATCATTTTTAAAGCAAAGAAAACGCAACGTGTCAACAGGACTGTAAGGTGACCATTTTTTTTTTTTTGTGAGAGGAGCTTTCATTGGCATTCAGAGTGCTTTAAAAAAAAAACATGTCCAAGCCTACGTTTTGAAGCAAGTGTACACAAACCCTACAGCGGTGCATTCATTTGGTCTTTTGAAAGCCAGTTGTTGCTGTTTGTCTGATGGGCTGATTTGGCAAAAGCCCAATTGTCACCAGTTTCCTAGACCAGTGATGCCCTTTCATTTTTACACATTATTGGATCGTGGGAAGAGCAGCGGCTTTGATTTTTTATTTTTTTTGCAGGTTAAACAAAAATTCTCAGCTGGAGATGCAGCTAGAAGGTTAAAGAGATCTCCAACGCCGCGGACTCGTGTAGGAGCAGCAGATCATCTGCTCGCATTATTTAGTGGCCTCATGCGGATTATAGACACGGTGGGAGCTTTAGTTTTGCCAGGCACCATGCGCTTTTTTTTCCTACATTGCGGCGAAGGAAGGCGCTACGGACATAAAAGATGTATTAAGGACACAGAGGGACACTGGACCTCATCTGCCACCCTTTCCCACCGCCTACCGTGGATGGTATTACAAGCCGACATGGTCTTTTGGATGTGCTGCTCTTTTATTGCCGTTATCGTTATCATCGCAGTGGGAGGAGAGAAACCCATAATGTGCCGTTTACCCCAAGAACTGCGGATTCGGTATATATCTTCTATGAGGGGAAAACAAAGCCCAGCGCTTGAATGTTGGGTCCTGTGCTTTGAGTAGTTATAGCTTAAAGTGGTTGTAAACCCTTACAACCAAATTTGACCTACAGGTAAGCCTAGATTAAGGCTTACCTGTAGGTCCAAGCAATATCTCCTAAACCTACATGGTTTAGGAGATATTTGCCGAAAGACAGGCACAGCTGTCTACGGCACATGCGCCGTAGACAGCGGCGCGCAGGCGCACTGAGCGTGCCGCAGGTCAACGGCGATATGCCGCGAGTGGCGGCTCCCGTGCGCATGCGCGGGAGGGACGTCATCGCGGCTTCGCCGAATGACAGCGGCGGAGCAGCGAGACCCACCGAGAAGATGGACGCTCCGGACTACAGCGGTGACATCGCTGGCTCCTGTGTCAGGTAAGTGACACATAATGGACTACTATGCGATGCATAGTAGTCCATTATGCTTTACCTTTGCAGGGAATCAAAGAGGAAGTAAACCCATCAGGGTTTACTTCCTCTTTAAAGAGGAAGTAAACCCATTAGGGTTTACTTCCTCTTTCATTCCCTGCAAAGGCAAAGCATAATGGACTACTATGCATCGCATAGTAGTCCATTATGTGTCACTTACCTGACACAGGAGCCAGCGATGTCACCGCTGTCCCCTGTAGTCCGGCGCATCCATCTTTTCGGTTGGCTCTCGCAGCTCCGCCGCTGTAATTCGGTGGAGCCGCGATGACGTCAATCCCGCGCATGCGCACGGGAGCCGACACGCATGGCAGCTCCGTTGTTGTAAATGCCGCGCTCAGTGCGCCTGCGTGCCACTGTCTTCGGGCAAATATCTCCTAAACCGTGTAGGTTTAGGAGATATTTCTTGGACCTACAGGTAAGCCTAATGCCCCGTACACACGAGCGGACTTTTCGACATCCAAACTCCGACGGACTGAGTCCGGCGGACTATCCGCTCGTGTGTGGGCTGCAACGGACTTTAGCTTCGCAAAAGTCTGACGGACTTTAGAAATGAAGCATGCTTCAAATTTTCCCGACGGAACTCCGCCGGACCCGGTCCCCTTCGAAAAATTCGCTCGTGTGTGTGCTACTCCGACGGACTAAAACCGACGCTAGGGCAGCTATTGGCTACTGTCTATGAACTTCCTACGTCGAATCCAGTCGTACGTCATCACGTTCGACTCCGTCGGAGTTTGGTGTGATGGTGTGTGGTCAAGTCCGTTCGGTCGAAAAGTCCGCCAGAACTCCGGCGGAACTCCGCTAGAACTCCGTCGGAAGTCTGTCAGACTTAATCCCTCTCGTGTGTACGGGGCATTAATCTAGGCTTACCTGTAAGTCAAAGTGGTTTGTAAGGGTTTACAACCACTTTAACAGGTCTGAACCTGGAAAAATAAAAAATATTCTTGAACTTTGTTGAAGCTGACTGAGGGACTTCTTTTTTTTTTTTGGGGGGGGGGGGGTCTGGTCTGGAGAAGTGTCAGGAGAGGAGTCTGGAAGATTAACCACTTCAGCCCCGGACCAATTTGCAGCCAAAGGACCAGGCCCCTTTTTTGCGATTCGACACTGCGTCGCTTTAACTGACAATTGCGCAGTCGTGCGACGTGGCTCCCAAACAAAATTGGCGTCCTTTTATTTTGTCCACAAATAGAGCTTTCTTTTGGCATTATTTTATCCCCTCTGCGTTTTTTTTTTTTGCGCTATAAACAAAAATAGAGCGACAATTTTGAACAAAATGCAATTTTTTTTACTTTTTGCTATAATAAATATCCCCAAAAAATATATAAAAAAAAATGTTTTCCTCAGTTTAGGCCGATACGTATTCTTCTACATATTTTTGGTAAAAAAAAAATCGCAATTAGCGATTATTGATTGGTTTGCGCAAAAGTTATAGCGTTTACAAAATAGGGGATAGTTTTATAGCATTTTTATTAATATTTTTTGGCACGATCAGCGATTTTTATTGTGACTGCGACATTACGGCGGACACATCGAACACTTTTGATAGATTTTTGGGACCATTGTCATTTATACAGCAATCAGTGCTATTTAAATGCACTGATTCCTGTGTAAATGACACTGGCAGTGGAGGAGTTAACCACTAGGGGTCAGTGTAGGGGGTATGTATGACGTTATGTATTTTTTTACTGTAGGGGGCGTGGCCTGGCATGTGACGTCACTTATCGTCCTTCCCTATAAAAGGGAACAGACGATCGGTGATAGCCACACTAGGAAGCACGGGGAGAGGTTTGTTTACACAGAGCTCTCCTCATTCTTCAGCTCTGTGACCCGATCGTGGGACACCAGCGGCGATCGGGTCCGCTGGTCCCGCGGCCACGGTCACGGAGCTCAGGACCGGGTCGGGAGCGCGCCAGCGGCAGTGCGCTCCCGACCCACGGCTGTGCACTTAAAGAGCCCCATACAGGTACGTGATTGTGCCCAGCCGTGAATGCCAATGTATATTGGCGTGAGGCGGTCCTTAAGTGGTTAAGGAAGGAGCCATCCAATTATCCAAGGACATTAGTGAGTACAGACCGGGGTGAGAGATCCCGGTGACTGTGTGCTCCTGCATCAAAGTCATCCTATACTTAAAGTGGACGTTGTTTACGATGTCCCCGTATAGTTCGGCCTATTATTTTCTGTTTCAAAGACTATGCTCAGATTCTTCAGGGCTCATTTACATTCGCTCCAAAATGTGAACTTGGACACACTTTTTTTTTAAAGCTCTCTGAATGCCAATCAAAGCCCCTGTCACTAAATAAAATGGTCACCTTTCTTGGTGCTTCAAAGTATCTCCAAAGCCTCCATAGAAGTCTATGACAACGCTCGGTAACAGCACCTGCAGCTTTTGAGGGGCTTTTATTCAATGTTGGCTTCACTTTGATTTTGGAGGTATTCCAGGTATGAGATATCCCAGGATGCACTGGGAAACCAACAAGCGAACCAGAAAGACGTCAACAGCAGTCACTTCTGGTTCATGAGGACATCACATCTGTTGTGCAGAGTGGAGCAGCTGGAAGGCGAGTAGGATCCAGACTGGAGCGGAGCAACTAGCAGACGGCACACGTGGTGTGCAACATGGGAACGCTATAGCGGAAGGTGAGTGGGGGCTGGGAGACTGGCAGAGGATAAGCAGAGCTGGGGGATCAGAGCACGAAAAACAAGCAATGTCACACATAGTGAGCAGCATAGGAGCAATAAAGCAGGAAGTGAGCGGGGACCAGAGAGAGCAGAGGATCAGCAAACCAGAGGATCAGCAGAGCTGGGGGCTACTACTGAGTGGGGGGGGGTCAGCAAAGCTGGGAGTTCCTACTGAGCAGAGCTGGGGGTGTTTACTGAGCAGGGGATCTGTTTAACGAGGCTACTAATAAGCTAGGGATCTGCTGGACAGGGATACTAATGAGCTGGGGGACCAGAGCAGGAAAAACTAGCAATGTCACACGTGGTGAGCAGCGTGGGAGTAATATAGCAGGAAGTGAACGGGGACTGGAGAGAGAGGAGAATCAGTAAACCAGAGAATCAGCAGAGCTGGGGGTTACTAAGTGGGGGATCAGCAGAGCTGGGGGTTACTAAGTGGGGGATCAGCAGAGCTGGGGGTACTAATAAGTGGGGGATCAGCAGAGCTGGGGGTTACTAAGTGGGAGATATGCAGAGCTGGGGGTGCTAATAAGTGGGGGATCAGCAGAGTTGAGGGTGCTACTGAGCAGGGGATCTGCTGAACAAGGCTACTAATAAGGTGGGGATCTGCTGAACAGGGGTACTAATGAGCTGGGGGACCAGGAAAAACTAGCAATGTCACATGTGATAAGCAGCATGGGAGCAATATAACATGAAGTGAACGGGGACTGGAGAGAGAGGAGAATCAGCAAACCAGAGAATCAGCAGAGCTGGGAGTACTAATAAGTGGGGATCAGCAAAGCTGGGAGTTACTAAGTGGGGGATCAGCAGAGTTACTACTTAATATTGCTAGAGTATTCCACAGTTACCCTTCCCCCATCCAAGTTAAGGTCCTTTCAACAAAGCGAGAAAAACTATATACCCCTAGACTGATCATTGGGCCGGGGGAGTGACTGAGAAGGTGTATCAGGCTGTTAGAGCACCTATTGGGGAAAGAACCTTGGGACCAAATCACTGGGCACTTTAGGGGTGAACGCAGGTCCAGGATGGTCAGAAACCATGAAATCAGGCCGAGTACAGTTAAATCACACTTGTTTCATAATAAAAGTAAAAAGAACAAACGTAGTCCAAACATAGCCAAAGCTCAGTAACCGGACCAGATAGTCAGCCAAGCCAGAAGTCAGGGATCAATGTAGAGGAACAGCAAGCAGGATCTGGAGCCAGAAGGGATGTCAGCAAAGCCAGTCTTGAACGGGATCGCAGGAGATAGTCTCTGTGATGTTGACCAAGGCGAAGGCAGAGCTCCTCTGGACTGGACGGCTTAAGTAGGCAGGACTGATGAGCAGGATATCATCAACAGGTGAGTCACTGTGGAGAGATAGGAGCTGGCAATTAGCCGACAGCTGAGCAGCCAGCTCAGAGAAGGAAGGGCAGCCCTGACAAGGACAAGGGGTGGGCAGGGAGGAAAGTTGCCCTGGGTGGAGTGATGCAAAGGGACAAAAAATAGAGGCAGGGTGGTACACCTATTCTATGGCATTATTAATAATGGGGGAGGGGGCCACAACTCTGCACCCTTACCCTGGGTGCTGGATGACCCTGTTCTGGTACTGAGGGAACGTTACACATGTATGATGCAAGTGTATTCAGCCTTGGTTAGAGTAGGGGGTCTTTAGTGCCATGTGATTCTCTAACTCAGTGATTCTCAACCAGGATTCCGTGGAACCCCAGGGTTCCTCCAGAGGTTGCTAGGGGTTCCTTCAGCATTGGGCGATTTCTGCCTCTCAGATAAGTTCCCACCGACACCATTGATCTTTTTAGCTATCTGTAAGGAGGTAATTCTTCTCAATGACCACAAGTGTAAGGACCATTCTTCCCACTGACCATCACACTAATGTATCATGAGTTGTAGATTTCTAATTTTTAGCAGGGGTTCCTCGAGACCGGAGAACTATTTCAAGGGTTCCTCCATGTTGGAAAGGGTTTAGAAAGGCTGGTCTAACTGCACCACCCATAAATGTTCTGTTCCACTGAAGTTAGGCCATGGCCAAAGAAAGGACATGGATTGAATTTCTCTGCACATGACCATGACTTGTGGCCTATGCGGACGAAGGGTTCTTTCACCAGTGATAGAATTGCCAATCTCTGACTCACCTTCCCCTCTTTGCCCAGACTGGCATGGCGTGGTTCTATCCATTGTTCCATTATGTTAAGCAGCAGACGTATTCTTTTGAAGTAGCACTTTTCAAGCAATCTAAATCACTTTAAACCACTTTAAACCATCTTCTAACTGCTAAGTGATTGCAAGTGAAGGCAATTAATACATTTGATCAACTGGCGAAAGCGGCAATCATTGGATTTTCTGCCGGTCGATAAAAAATAGTGGATTATTCATTCTAGTCTTATTCCATTTTAATAGAAAATTTAAACTGAGATTTAACAGTCGAAATGCTAAGTGTATAGCCAACAATGTAAGCAGATGGCATGCAGGCTCTCAGTGGGCTTGGCATAACCGATGCCAGTGGCAAAAGACCTTCTAGAGCGGTGGTCCCCAAACTGCAGTCCGGATATTGGATGTGGCCCTTAGCTTGCCTTTGACTAGAACATGGGCACCTTTTCTTTTACTGACACCAACGATGGAGCATTATTCTGTCCAGTGACACCAACAATGGGGCACTATGGAGCCTATTGATACCAATGGTGGAGAACTTTTTCTTTCAATGACATTGATAGAGCACTATTGATCGTATTGCCACCAAGGATGGGTTCCTTTCACTGATATCAACAACAAGGCACTACTCCTTCCATTGACACCAACAACGAGGCACTATTCATTCCATTGACACCAACAATGAGGCACTACTCCTTCCATTGACACCAACAATGAGGCACTATTCCTTCCAAGGACACCAACAATGGGGCACTATTCCTTCCATTGACACCAACAATGAGGCACTATTCATTCCATTGACACCAACAATGGGGCACTATTCCTTCCATTGACACCAACAATGGGGCACTATTCCTTCCATTGACACCAGCAATGGGGTACTATTCCTCCCACTGACACCTAAACTGGAGCACTATAGCTCCAACTTAACACAACGATAATGACATTGATGGAGGACTATCGATCCTATTGACACCAAGGATGGGGCAATATTCTTCTGACTGATATCAGTGATAGGACAATATTCCTCCCACTGATGCCAATGATGGAGCAGTATTTCTGCCAATGACACCAATGATGGGGCACCATGGATCCTGTTGACATCAACAATGGAAAGCTTTTTCATCCAGTGACCTTGATAGAGCACTGTTGATCCTATTGATACAAAGGATGGATCGCCATTCCTCTCAAAGATACCAAGAATGGGGCACTATGCTTTTTGATACTGAACCTTAGTTGCAGGGTATCTGTACTCTGTGCTCACAGTAACAGTGTAGTATCCAGTTGCTAAACCTGGTGTGTCAATGGGGCTGAGGTTGCTCTCAAAGTCCAGGCAGAAGATAATAGAACCCAATCTAGCAAGCATCTCCTTTAGTGGTAGGGCTATACCTATCTCTAATGCTAATCTTATTCCTAACACTAACCCTATCCCTAACACTAACCCTATCCCTAACATTAACCCTATCCCTAACACTAACCCTATCCCTAACACTAACCCTATCCCTAATTCTAACCCTATTCCTAGCACTAACCTTATCTCTAATTCTAACTCTATTCCCGAAAAACTAAGTCTGTTCCTAATGCTAACTATTCCTAACACTATCCCTATCCCTAATGCTAACCCTATTCTTAACACTAACCCTATCCCAAATTGCTAACCCTATTCCTAACACTAACCCTATTCCAAATTGCTAACTCTATTCCTAACACTAACCCCATCCCTAATTACATAGTCGGTAAGGCCAAAAAAAGACAATAGTCCATCCAGTTCAACCTGTGCAGGTGCATACGTATCGGTGTCTATGATGATTTCCCATATCCCTGTATGATGTACATCTAAATCCTCGTACACACGATCGGATTTTCCGCAGACAGGACCTTTGTCCGAAGGCGTGTGCTTGGATTTTGTCTTGCATTCAAAACGCCAAGGAATTGTCGGCCAACAAACATGAACGTAGTGACGTACTACGTGGTTTTTCAGCTCTTTAGCGCCACCCTTTGGGCTCCTTCTGCTCGTGTTAGTAGAAGTCTGGTGAGTGCTGATTCGCGCTTTTCATTTCGTGCTTTTCATTTCGCGCTTTTCATTTCGTGCTTTTCATTTCGAGCTTTTCATTTTGCGCTTTTCATTTCGCGCTTTTCATTTCGTGCTTTTCATTTCGCGCTTTTCATTTCGTGCTTTTCATTTCGCGCTTTTCATTTCGTGCTTTTCATTTCGTGCTTTTCATTTCGCACTTTTCATTTCGCGCTTTTCATTTCGCGCTTTTCATTTCGCGCTTTTCATTTTGCACTGTTTATTTTGTGCTTTTCATTTCGCGCTTTTCATTTCGCGCTTTTCATTTCGTGCTTTTCATTTCGCGCTTTTCATTTCGCGCTTTTCATTTTGCACTGTTTATTTTGTGCTTTTCATTTCGCGCTTTTCATTTCGCGCTTTTCATTTCGTGCTTTTCATTTCGCGCATTTCATTTCGCGCTTTTCAGTTTGTTTCTGAACAGCCGTTCGCCAACCAAACATGTTGCGGAATCGGAGGAGATAACGTGTTATTTATTGTTGGCCTTGGAGTTATTGCTTTGACCCAAGTCCAGTCCAGGAACAGGAAGAGGAGGCGTTCTTGGACCAAAAATTGGTTGCTTTATTAGTCGTGACCAATTATGTCATATGCCTTTGCTGTGGGAGCTCCAGGAGAATAATTATTATTATTATTCACGATTTATATAGCGCCAACAGTTTACGCAGCGCTTTACAATGTATAAGGGGGGATAACACAATTACAGTATAATACAAAAGGTACAGGGGGGGGCGGCTCGTAGAGCTTACATTTTAAAGGGAGGGGGTGGTGGTAAAAAAAAGGTAATAGCTGTGGAGAATGATTTGATGGGGGTGGCTCGGGGACAGATGATTATACAGGATTTATATAGCAACAAGAGTTTACGCAGCGCTTTACAATATAAAAAGGGGAGACAATACAGTTATAATATAATAAAAAACAAGAGGACTAAGAGGGCCCTGCTCAGAAGAGCTTACAATCTAATAGGGTGGGGCAGGTGGTACAAAAGGTTGTAACTGTGGGGAATGAGCTGATGGAAGTGGTAAAAGATTAGTTGGAGACGTGATAGGGCTTTCCTGAAGAGATGAGTTTTCAGGGATCGCCTGAAGGCAGCAAGATTAGGGGATAGCCGGACCGGTGGAGGTAGCGAGTTCCAGCGGATGGGAGAGGCTCTGGAGAAATCCTGGAGACGAGCATGGGAGGAGGAGACGAGAGAGCTTGAGAGTAGGAGGTCATGAGGAGAGCGGAGAGGACGATTTGGGTAATGATTTTCGGGAATTATCTCCAGATGACGGACCACCAACTCTTGGCATTAAGGCCAACTCCTATATTAAGAAGCAGGACACATGCATGAGGCTTTTATTTTATTTTTTGGTTGAATAATAATGATTTGATTTTTTTTATTTTCTATACTTTTAGATGCATAGAATGCACTTTTTTTATTTGTTTTCTTTTTTTTAATGCACAATAAAAAAAATTGTGTAGAATAATACTTGGCTGTGTGTTTTACTTCAAATGACAGTTGAGGAATAGGCAGTTACATTTAAAAAAATACAATGTAAAATTAACAAGGGACACCAAGATAGTTGTACCCTTGATCTTATAAACTACGGGATAATGGTGTTGTGGTAACTTGCCCAAAAAAAAACAAAAAAACATAATAACCACTTAAGCCCCGGACCATTTTGCTGGTCAAAGACCAGACCACTTTTTGCGATTCGGCACTGCGCCGCTGCAACTGACAATTGCGCGGTCGTGCGACGTGGCTCCCAAACAAAATTGACGTCCTTTTTTTTCCCCACAAAAAGAGCTTTTTGGTGGTATTTGATCACCTCCTGCGGTTTTTATTTTTTGCGCTATAAACAAAAATAGAGCGACAATTTCGAAAAAAAACGCATTATTTTTAACTTTTTGTTATAATAAATATCCCCCCAAAAATATATAAAAAAGAAAAAACATTTTTTTCCCTCAGTTTAGGCCGATACGTATTCTTCTACATATTTTTGTTAAAAAAAAAAATCGCAATAAGTGATTGTTATTCTGCCCTATGACACGGTGTACTAAAACTCGTCTAAGCTGCGCAGTGACGTCGGCGCGCTTGCGCAGTGATGTACATGAATACGCGCCGACGGAGGGCATAATGTTTATTATGCCTATCCAGATACCTCCGCGTGCACGCACGACCCGAGTGCGGGATCATGTGACATCGTGCGGCGCGAATGTATATCGTCATTAGTATGGCGACGCGGGAAGTAGGGAGAATAACGCCGGCGGAAGTATTCATGAATAAGGTTAATTGAAACAATTAAAACAATATGAGAGCATATAAAAGGGATGTAAATTCGTACAACGCCACCCTCAGATGATGTCTTTCACGACGAAACGCGTCAGTGGGGTAGCGTACGATAAAAGAGATTGATAGCCGCAGAGGAGAGATCAGAGGTGACTGATTTGTGTAAACTAGGCAGATTCCAGGGATGGGCGAGCAATACTGTGAGCCGCAGAGCACAGTCATAGTGATGCCTTATGACTGATTTATTTATTTGTGTTTGATTTAGTATATTTATGGACCATTTGGTCTTTGCACATGAGTAGCAGTAGATATCCACTTATAAATAATATAATTGACTGTTTATATCAGTGCCGCTGATCAATACAACAGTGGATGTTCTGGGATAGCAAGTATTTTATAACATTTTATCTGTATGTTGGTCATTTTTTATGTTCTATCCCTAATACTAACCATATCCCCAATGCTAAACCTATTCCTAACACTAACCCTATCCCTAATATTAACCCTATTCCTAACACTAACCCTATTCCTAACACTAACCCTATCCCTAACACTAACCCTATTCCTAACACTAACCCTATCCCTAATACTAACCCTATTCCTAACACTAACCCTATTCCTAACACTAACCCTATCCCTAACACTAACCCTATTCCTAACACTAACCCTATCCCTAATACTAACCCTATTCCTAACACTAACCCTATCCCTAATACTAACCCTATTCGTAACACTAACCCTATCCCTAATACTAACCCTATTCCTAACACTAACCCTATCCCTAATATTAACCCTATTCCTAACACTAACCCTATCCCTAATACTAACCCTATTCCTAACACTAACCCTATCCCTAATATTAACCCTATTCCTAACACTAACCCTATCCCTAATACTAACCCTATTCGTAACACTAACCCTATCCCTAATACTAACCCTATTCCTAACACTAACCCTATCCCTAATACTAACCCTATTCGTAACACTAACCCTATCCCTAATACTAACCCTATTCCTAACACTAACCCTATTCCTAACACTAACCCTATCCCTAACACTAACCCTATTCCTAACACTAACCCTATCCCTAATACTAACCCTATTCCTAACACTAACCCTATTCCTAACACTAACCCTATCCCTAACACTAACCCTATTCCTAACACTAACCCTATCCCTAATACTAACCCTATTCCTAACACTAACCCTATCCCTAATACTAACCCTATTCGTAACACTAACCCTATCCCTAATACTAACCCTATTCCTAACACTAACCCTATCCCTAATATTAACCCTATTCCTAACACTAACCCTATCCCTAATACTAACCCTATTCCTAACACTAACCCTATCCCTAATATTAACCCTATTCCTAACACTAACCCTATCCCTAATACTAACCCTATTCGTAACACTAACCCTATCCCTAATACTAACCCTATTCCTAACACTAACCCTATCCCTAATACTAACCCTATTCGTAACACTAACCCTATCCCTAATACTAACCCTATTCCTAACACTAACCCTATTCCTAACACTAACCCTATCCCTAACACTAACCCTATTCCTAACACTAACCCTATCCCTAATACTAACCCTATTCCTAACACTAACCCTATCCCTAATACTAACCCTATTCGTAACACTAACCCTATCCCTAATACTAACCCTATTCCTAACACTAACCCTATCCCTAATATTAACCCTATTCCTAACACTAACCCTATCCCTAATACTAACCCTATTCCTAACACTAACCCTATCCCTAATACTAACCCTATTCCTAACACTAACCCTATCCCTAATACTAACCCTATTCCTAACACTAACCCTATCCCTAATATTAACCCTATTCCTAACACTAACCCTATCCCTAATACTAACCCTATTCGTAACACTAACCCTATCCCTAATACTAACCCTATTCCTAACACTAACCCTATCCCTAATACTAACCCTATTCGTAACACTAACCCTATCCCTAATACTAACCCTATTCCTAACACTAACCCTATCCCTAATACTAACCCTATTCCTAACACTAACCCTATCCCTAATATTAACCCTATTCCTAACACTAACCCTATTCCTAACACTAACCCTATTCCTAACACTAACCGTATCCCTAATACTAACCCTATTCCTAACACTAACCCTATCCCTAATACTAACCCTATTCCTAACACTAACCCTATCCCTAATACTAACCCTATTCCTAACACTAACCCTATCCCTAACACTAACCCTATTCCTAACACTAACCCTATTCCTAACACTAACCCTATCCCTAATACTAACCCTATTCCTAACACTAACCCTATCCCTAATACTAACCCTATTCCTAACACTAACCCTATTCCTAACACTAACCCTATCCCTAATACTAACCCTATTCCTAACACTAACCCTATCCCTAACACTAACCCTATTCCTAACACTAACCCTATCCCTAATACTAACCCTATTCCTAACACTAACCCTATCCCTAATACTAACCCTATTCCTAACACTAACCCTATCCCTAATACTAACCCTATTCCTAACACTAACCCTATCCCTAATACTAACCCTATCCCTAACACTAACCCTATCCCTAATACTAACCCTATTCCTAACACTGACCCTATTCCTAACACTAACCCTATCCCTAATACTAACCCTATTCCTAACACTAACCCTATCCCTAAAACTAACCCTATTCCTAACACTAACCCTATCCCTAATACTAACCCTATTCCTAACACTAACCCTATCCCTAATACTAACCCTATTCCTAACACTAACCCTATCCCTAATACTAACCCTATTCCTAACACTAACCCTATCCCTAATACTAACCCTATTCCTAACACTAACCCTATTCCTAACACTAACCCTAGCCCTAATACTAACCCTATTCCTAATACTAACCCTATTCCTAACACTAACCCTATTCCTAACACTAACCCTATCTCTAATACTAACCCTATGCCTAACACTAACCCTAATATTAACCCTATCCCTAATTGCTAAACCTTTCCCAACACTAACCCTAATATTAACCCTATCCCTAATTGCTAAACCTTTCCTAACACTAACCCTATTCCTAACACTAACCCTAATGCCATTGCTAACCCTATTCTTAACACTAACCCTTTCGCTAACACTAACCCTATCCCTATTGCTAACCCTATTCCTTTCTCTAATGCTAACTATTCCTAACACCATCCCTATTAATGCTAACCCCATTCTTAACACTAACCCTATTGCTAACACTAACCCTATCCCAAATTGCTAACCCTATTACTAACACTGACCCTATCCCTAATGTCATTGCTAACCCTATTCTTAACACTAATCCTATCGCTAACACTAACCCCATTCCTAACACTAACCCTATCCCTAATGCTAACCCTATTCCTAACACTAACCCTATCCCTAATACTAACCCTATGTCTAATACTAACCCTATGTCTAATGCTAACCCTATTTCTAACACTAACCTTATGCCTAATACTAACCCTATCCCTAATGCTAACCTTGTTCCTAACACTAACTCTAACAATACCCCAATCCCTAATGGTAACCCTATTGCTAACACTAACCCTATCCCTATTGCTAACCCTATTCCTAACACTAACCCTAACAATAACCCTACCCCTTAGTGGTAACCCTATTGCTAACTCTAACCCTACCCCTAATGCCTACCCTATTCCTAACACTAACCCTATCCCTAATGCTTACCCTATTCTTACCAATAACCCTTTCACTAATGGTAACCCTATTGCTAACTCTATTCCTAACAGTAACCCTATCCCAAATTGCTAACCCTATTCCTAACACTAACCCTTTCTCTAATGCTAACCCTATTCCTAACACTAACCCTTTCTCTAATGCTAACCCCATTCCTAATACTAACCCTATCCCTAATACTAACCCTATGCCTAACCCTATCCCTAATACTAACCCTATCCCTAACACCAACCCTAATACTAACCCTATCCCAAATCCTAACCCTATGCCTATTGCCTAATACTAACCCTATCCCTATTGCTAACCCTATCCCTAACACTAACTCTAACAATACCCCAATCCCTAATGGTAACCCTATTCCTAACACTAACCCTAACAATAACCTTACCCCTTAGTGGTAACCCTATTGCTAACTCTAACCCTACCCCTGATGCCTACCTTAATCCTAACACTAACCATATCCCTAATGCTTACCCTATTCTTACCAATAACCCCTAACACTAATGGTAACCCTATTGCTAAGTCTATTCCTAACACTAACCTTATCCCTAATGCTAACTTTGACTTGAACCCCAACAATAACCTTAACACTTCTTTATGGTCAAAGTAGGATCAAGAAGCCACAACCAAGGATCTCACTAGAAGCAAATTTTGACAAAATTTTTGGAAAACCAAAAAACGGGTAACTGGCCACAAAATCAGCACTGATTTTTATCAGCGCCAATTTTTCCCTTCAATAATTTGAAAACCAGGATTCTAATGTAAAAACCGCCCGACTCGTATCTAAGTTATTAATCAAACGGCGGCCATCTCTCCGCCTTGTAATCAGCCGCCATGTCACGAAGAAAAAAAAAATTACTTTGTACGACTTTCGCCAAAACCCGAGAAGTCTTACGAGCCAATAAATACTTTCCAGCACTCTCCCTCTGTGGGTCGACAGTTAATTCAATTTATATAACGCCAGGCGGAAAATAATTTCCTCGCTAATCTCGTGGAATAAAAAAAGGATTTTTACTGCTTACACTTATATCTCGGGGAGCTTATTCCGGAATTGAATTTATGTTCGTCGGGAAATAAAAAAAAAAACAAGCGGGCCCGTAAGTTTAATTTCTCACGTCTGTGCGCGCTCGGCTTGCGAGTTCCTGCATAATGATCAGCAAAGGACGGCGACGCGGCACGGCGGCGGGAGGAGGCGAGGAGGCGTTGTAATCTGGCGGGAGGATTTGACGGTTTGTTTACTGTTTGCTGAAAGGGTCGCCGAAACGTAAACGAGGAGATGGTTTATGGAAAGGAGGTTTTAATAACATCCGCGGGATAAATATTTGAACATTGCGCAACGTCGTTAGAAGCGGAGATATCTATAATGAAGGTTGTGGATGGGGAGGGATGTCTTCCAAACACAAAGCCGGCTTCCTGTCCCATAATCCCCCCAAGTAATACTACCAGATGGAACTTCTAAGCCACCGCACCCAACCCCCCCCCCCCCCCCCCCCCCGATGGTTACCGTCAGACGTCACCGATCGGCAAGTAGATGTGCTTCAAAGCCTGGACAGCAGATCCCATCCAAAATATCGGGTATATATTACAGGAGTGACATCACAGTTCCCCAGATATGATATATTATACAAGAGTGACATCACCGCTCCCCAGATATAAGATATATTATACAAGTGACATCACCGCTCTCCAGATATAAGATATATTATACAGGAGTGACATCACCGCTCTCCAGATATAACATATATTATACTGGAGTGACATCACCGTTCTCCGGCTATCAGATATATTATACATGATTGACATCACTGCTCCCCAGATATAAGATATATTATACAAGAGTGACATCACTGCTCTCCGGATATAAGATATATTATGCAAGAGTGACATCACTGCTCCCCAGATATAGGCTATATTATACATGAGTGACATCACCGCTCCCCAGATATAAGATATATTATACAAGTGACATCACCGCTCCCCAGATATAAGATATATTATACAAGTGACATCACCGCTCCCCAGATATAAGATATATTATACAAATGACATCACCGCTCTCTAGATATAACATATATTATACAGGAGTGACATCACCGCTCCCCAGATATAAGATATATTATACAAGAGTGAATTCACCACTGTCCAGATAAAACATATATTATACAGGAGTGACATCACCGTTCTCCGGCTATCAGATATATTATACATGAGTGACATCACCGCTCCTCAGATATAAGATATATTATACATCACCGCTCCCCAGATATAGGCTATATTATACATGAGTGACATCACCGCTCCCCAGATATAAGATATATTATACAAGAGTGACATCACTGCTCTCCGCATATAAGATATATTATGCAAGAGTGACATCACTGATCCCCAGATATAGGCTATATTATACATGAGTGACATCACCGCTCCCAAGATATATTATACAGTGGTGTGAAAAAGTGTTTGCCCCCTTCCTCATTTCCTGTTCCTTTGCATGTTTGTCACACTTAAGTGTTTCGGAACATCAAACCAATTTAAACAATAGTCAAGGACAACACAAGTAAACACAAAATGCAATTTGTAAATGAAGGTGTTTATTATTAAAGGTGAAAAAAAATCCAAACCATCATGGCCCTGTGTGAAAAAGTGATTGCCCCCTAAACCTAATAACTGGTTGGGCCACCCTTAGCAGCAACAACTGCAACCAAGCGTTTGCGATAACGTGCAATGAGGCTTTTACAGCGTCCTGGAGGAATTTTGGCCCACTCATCTTTGCAGAATTGTCCTAATTCAGTTACATTAGAGGGTTTTCGAGCATGAACGGCCTTTTTAAGGTCATACCACAACATCTCAATAGGATTCAGGTCAGGACTTTGGCTAGGCCACTCCAAAGTCTTCATTTTGTTTTTCTTCAGCCATTCGGTGGTGGACTTGCTGGTGTGTTTAGGATCATTGTCCTGCTGCAGAACCCAAGTTCATTTCAGCTTGAGTACACGAACAGATGGTTGGACATTCTCCTTCAGGATCTCTTGGTAGACAGCAGAATTCATAGTTCCTTTTATCACGGCAAGTCTTCCAGGTCCTGAAGCAGCAAAACAGCCCCAGACCATCACACTACCACCACCATATTTTACTGTTGGTATAATGTTCTTTTTATGAAATGCAGTGTTCCTTCTACGCCAGATATACTTGGACACACACCTTCCAAAGAGTTCCACTTTTGTCTCATCGGTCCACAGAATGTTGTCCCAAAAGTCTTGGGGATCATCAAGATGTGTTGTGGAGAAATTGAGACGAGCTTTGATGTTCTTTTTGCTCAGCAGTGGTTTTCTCCTTGGAACTCTGCCATGCAGGCCATTTTTGCCCAGTCTTTTCCTGATGGTGGAGGCATGAACGCTGACCTTAACTGAGGCAAGTGAGGCCTGCAGTTCCTTGGACGTTGTTGTGGGGTCTTTTGTGACCTCTTGGATGAGTCGTCGCTGCGCTCTTGGGGTAATTTTGGGCGGCCGGCCACTCCTGGGAAGGTTCACCACTGTTCCATGTCTTCGCCATTTGTGGATAATGGCTCTCACTGTGGTTCGCTGGATTCCCAAAGCTTTGGAAATGGCTTTATAACCCTTTCCAGACTGATAGATCTCAATTACTTTCTTTCTCAATTGTTCCTGAATTTCTTTGGGTCTCGGCATGATGTGTAGCTTTTAAGGATCTTCTGGTGGACCTTACTGTGTCAAGCAGCTCCTATTTAAGTGATGCCTTGATTGTGAACAGGTGTGGCAATAATCAGGCCTGGGTGTGGCTAGAGAAATTGAACTCAGGTGTGGACAACCACAGTTATAGTATGTTTTAACAAGGGGGGCAATCACTTTTTCACACAGGGCCATGATGGTTTGGATTTTTTTTCACCTTTAATAATAAATACCTTCATTTACAAATTGCATTTTGTGTTTACTTGTGTTGTCCTTGACTATTGTTTAAATTGGTTTGATGTTCCGAAACACTTAAGTGTGACAAACATGCAAAGGAACAGGAAATGAGGAAGGGGGCAAACACTTTTTCACACCACTGTACATGAGTGACATCACCGCTCTCCGGATATCAGATATATTATACAAGAGTGACATCACCGCTCTCCAGATATAGGATATATTATACATGAGTGACATCACCGCTCTCCGGATATAAGATATATTATACAAGAGTGACATCACCGCTCCCTAGATATAAGATATATTATACAAGAGTGACATCACCGCTCTCCAGATATAAGATATATTATACAAGAGTGACATCACCGCTCCCTAGATATAAGATATATTATACAGGAGTGACATCACCGCTCTCCGGATATCAGATATATTATACATGAGTGACATCACCGCTCTCCAGATATAAGATATATTAAACATGAGTGACATCACTGCTCCCCAGATATAAGATATATTATACATGAGTGACATCACCGCTCTTCGAATATAAGATATATTTTACAGGAGTGACATCACCGCTCTCCGGATATAAGATTTATTTTACAGGAGTGACATCACCGCTCCTCAGATATAGGATATATTATACAGGAGTGAGATCACCGCTCTCCAGATATAGGATATATTATACAGGAGTGACATCACCGCTCCCCAGATATAGGATATATTATACAGGAGTGACATCACCGCTCCCCAGATATAAATTTATATTTGATGGTTATGTAGCATCTAAAGGAAAGTTAGAAGTATGTAGAAATTAGGGACGTGGGTGCGTCCATGCATGCGCGCGCTCTATAAGACACCTAGGTGCGCCCAGACATGGCAGACGCATGTATTTCTATCTGTGTGTGGGCTCCGAGGACCGGACTAATCCTTCTTCCTGTAAAGTTGCTATTTGTATAACGTGTCATTTTCCACCTTCCAGTCTCAAAATGGAAATCCAGCCGCGAGATGATTTATAAAGTGGTTTATCGGAGAAGGTAAAATCAGCGCTTCTTTCCGCTCTCCATCCTGCATCCTCCTCCTTACATGAGAAGTTCAGGGTATTTATTTTCTCTTTTCTTCCATCATTCACCATTTTGCTCTCAAGCAACACAGAAGAATACTTGATTGCGAAGTCGTTGCGTAAGGCTTGTGTCTTGTCCTTGTCTGTGTTCCATTAATTACGTTTATTTATAATGTCACTTGGGGGATAATCTGCATCTCCTCCCTGGGGGTAATCTACGTCTCCTCCCTGGGGGGTAATCTGCGTCTCCACCCTGGGGGGTAATCTGTGTCTCCTCCCTGGGGGTAATCTGCGTCTCCTCCCTGGGGGTAATCTACGTCTCCTCCCTGGGGGGTAATCTGCGTCTCCACCCTGGGGGTAATCTGTGTCTCCTCCCTGGGGGTAATCTGCGTCTCCTCCCTGGGGGGGTAATCTGCGTCTCCACCCTGGGGGTAATCTGTGTCTCCTCCCTGGGGGGGTAATCTGTGTCTCCTCCCTGGGGGTAATCTACATCTCCTCACTGGGGGGGTAATCTGTATCTCCTCCCTTTGGGGTAATCTGTGTCTCCTCCCTGGGGGTAATCTGTGTCTCCTCCCTGGGGGGTTATCTACATCTATTCCTTTGGGGGTAATCTGTGTCTCCTTCCTGGGGGTAATCTATGTCTCCTCCCTGGGGGTAATCTGCGTCTCCTCCCTGGGGGTAATCTGTGTCTCCTCCCTGGGGGATAATCTGTGTCTCCTCCCTGGGGGTTATCTGCGTCTCCTCCCTGGGGGGTAATCTGTGTCTCCTCCCTGGGGTAATCTGTGTCTCCTCCCTAGGGGTAATCTGCTTCTCCTCCCTGGGGGTAATCTGTTTCTCATCCCTGGGGGTAATCTACGTCTCCTCACTGCGGGGTAATCTGTATCTCCTCCCTTGGGGTAATCTGTGTCTCATCCCTGGGGGTAATCTGTGTCTCCTCCCTGGGGGGTAATCTGTGTCTCCTTCCTAGGGGTAATCTGCTTCTCCTCCCTGGGGGGGTAATCTGTGTCTCCACCCTGGGGGGTAATCTGTGTCTCCTCCCTGGGGGGTAATCTGTGTCTCCTCCCTGGGGGGTAATCTGTGTCTCATACCTGGGGGTAATCTACGTCTCCTCTCTGGGGGGTAATCTGTATCTCCTCCATGGGGGTAATCTGCTTCTCCTCCCTAGGGGGTAATCTGTGTCTCCTCCCTGGGGGTAATCGGTGTCTCCTCCCTGGGGGTAATCGGTGTCTCCTCCCTGGGGGTAATCGGTGTCTCCTCCCTGGGGGTAATCGGTGTCTCCTCCCTGGGGGGTAATCTGCATCTCCTCCCTGGGGGTAATCTACGCCTCCTCCCTGGGGGGTAATCTGTGTCTCCTCCCTGGGGGTAATCTACGCCTCCTCCCTGGGGGGTAATCTGTGTCTCCTCCCTGGGGGGTAATCTATGTCTCCTCCCTGGGGGGTAATCTGTGTCTCATCCCTGGGGGTAATCTACATCTCCTTACTGGAGGGTAATCTGTATCTCCTCCCTTGGGGGTAATCTGTGTCACCTCCCTGGGGTTAATCTGCATCTATTCCTTTGGGGGTAATCTGTGTCTCCTCCCCGGGGGTAATCTGCATCTATTCTTTTGGGGTAATCTGTGTCTCCTCCCTGGGGGTAATCTGTGTCTCCTCCCTGGGGGGTAATCTACATCTATTCCTTTGGGGGTAATCTGTGTCTCCTCTCTGGGGGTAATCTGCGTCTCCTCCCTGGGGGTAATCTTCTCTTCTCCTCTCTTCTCTTCTCTTCTCCTCTTCTCCTCTCTTCTCCTCTCTTCTCTTCTCTTCTTCTCTTCTCTTCTCCTCTCCTCTCCTCTTCTCTTCTTTCCTCTTCTCTTCTCCTCTTCCTGTGAGCAGCATCAGGACGAGGTCCTTCAGCACCAAAGACAAGAAATCTGATCTGTGATGGGGAGGAAGAGTAAATATCTGCATAACATTTCTTAGCTGTGGCACCGGAGTTCTCCTGCCCTACATTCTGCGCAGGACGCTGCGGATCTCTCTCAACGAACGTTTTCTGGCCCAACTTCAACCGAGCCGCCCCGGGCCTACAACCGAGCCATCCCGGGCCTACAACCGAGCCGCCCCGGGCCTACAAGAGTATCATTTAGAACAAGTTCATTTCTCTTCAGTGACCGATGATGAATTTTTTTTTTATTCCCGGGGACATCTTCTTGGACAGTAAATTTGAACACAAAAGGTGAACTATCCCTTTAAGAGCGGAGATCAATCAGCAGCGAGGTCAGACAAAGTGCTCCAGTTGCGGACAATAAAGCCGCACTACCTACTTATCACGAAGCAGTCATTAACCGCTCTCAGGGCTCGATCTTACATACGCCGCCCCGCCCTCTGGAAAGCGATCCGCGGTCGATCGATATGTCACTTCCTCACCGCCTGCGTTAACTCTCAAAACGCTGACCCGCCGCACCTATTCATTTAAATGGGTTGCAATCGGTGGTGGTACCGACCTGCCGAATGAGAGATGCCGTATAATTTTTTCCCCCAAAAGATCGATTCAAGGTATCGCCACAGGATGGCGCTATGGATTCCAAAAATGGTCTAAATATGGTGCCATGTCCCTTAAACTGGAGATAATGGCGCAACTTGGGTACAATACTGAGCAGATTCTGGGCAGTAAAATCATAGCTCGACCGCTTGCTTTTACTACCACCTAGCTAGGGCCAATTAGACATGTGCCCTGCCGATAAAAAAAAATTGTATTTGTTTCATTAGTTTTTTTTTTTTTTTTCTGTTTTCGGGTCACTCGTTATGATCGCAATTCGTAAATTCGAAAAAAAAAAATATCTGAATAAAAAGAAAAAAAAATCGTAAATTCAAAAAAAAAATCGTAAATTCTAAAAAAAATCGTAAATTGGGAAAAAAAAATCGTAAAATCGAAAAAAAACGGAAATGCAAACAAAATCGTAAATTAAAAAAAAATCGTAAATTGGGAAAAAAAAAATCTGAATAAAAAGAAAAAAAAATTGGAAATTCAAAAAAAAAAATCGTAAATTCTAAAAAAAATCGTAAATTGGGAAAAAAAAATCGTAAAATCGAAAAAAAAACGGAAATGCAAACAAAATCGGAAATTCAAAAAAAATCGGAAATTGGGAAAAAAAAAAAATCGGAAAAATCGAAAAAAAAACGGAAATTAAAAAAAAATCGGAAATTTGAAAAAAAACAAAAATTCGGAAAAGAAAACCGGAAATTCAAAAAGAAAAAAAAGGGAAATAAAAAAAGTGGAAATTCGAAAAGAAAAAATCGGAAATTTGAAAAAAAAGGAAAAAAAAAAAAATACGGAAATTGGAAAAAAAAACGCAAAATCGGAAAAGAAAACCGGAAATTCAAAAAAAAACGCAAATGAAAAAAAAGCGGAAATTCAAAAAAAAATCTGAAACTCAGAAAAAAAAAAAACAGAAATTCGAAAAAAAAAACGGAAATTGGAAAAAAAATTGGAAAATTCAAAAAAAAAACGGAAATTTGAAGAAAAAAAAAACCGAAATTCGAAAACCCATAAATTGGAAAATCTGAAATAATAACTAACTAATAATGATCGCAACTTAACTTAACTAAATCAGCACTTAACTATTACTAACTATTAAATTATAGGCATTGGAATTTTTCCTTTCAAATTTGGCTGTTAGTGAACGTAACGAATACGAATTTATGAGAAGTTACGAATTATCTGAAATAACGAATGCTGCATCTAAACAAATGGAACGGAACAAATTAATATTATATAATAATAATAATACAACATTTTTATTATTATTATTGCAATTTATTATTATTCGCTATTTCGGATAATTCGTAGCTTTGGATAAATTCGTATTCGATACGTTCACTAACAGTCAAATTTGAAAGGAAATTCCAATACCTATAATTTAACAGCTAGTTAAGTTATTATTAGTTAGTAATTTTTTCAGATTTTTTAATTTTTGGGGTTTTCAAATTTCAAATTAAGTTTGCATATTTTTTTAGAATTTCAGATTGTTTTTTAATTTCAGATTTTTTTTTTGCATTTACGTTTTTGTTTTTGTTTTTGTTTTTTTCAAATTTTTTAAAATTGACGATTTTATTTAGAATTTACGAATATTTGGAAGAGTTCATTTAATGGGTTTTCGTTGATTTGGTTATTTCCGAATTAACGCATTTGTCAAAAAACAAAACTCCTAGGGCCAATTCACCTACCAGCATATCCTTAACAAGCACAGAGAGAACCTGCAAACTCCATGGAGGATTTGGACCAAGGACCTCGGTGCTGCAGGAGAGATGTGCTGCCCACTGAGCCTGGCAAAGCATTAGCATAGAGGGTGGCAGAAGCTATTCTTATGCCTTTTCGGGGCCCCCCGGGAGCCACCCTGCATCCAGAACAGCTGATTCTCCGCTCACACACAGTCATGTGTCTTTTCTGCTCCATAGAAGCCATGATGTTTGTGCTCTGCACTGATGATGACCGGCAAGCATGGAACAGCTGCATGCAGTTTGGAATAAAAGGCTGTATAGTATAAGGCTTCGGGCAGAAAAAAAGAGCGATACACGACATATGTACAATACACCCCACTCCACTTCTGGGGTGGGGGGCCAAATACTTACCTGAGCTCCATCGCGCCCTCCCTAGTATTTACCTGAGCTCCATCGCTCCCCCAGTACTTACCTGAGCCCCATCGCACCCCCTAATACTTACCTGAGCCCCATCGCACCCCCCTAATACTTACCTGAGCCCCATCGCACCCCCCTAATACTTACCTGATCTCTATCGCACCCCCCTAATACTTACCTGAGCCCTATCGCACCCCCCTAATACTTACCTGAGCCCCATCGCGCCCCCTAATACTTACCTGAGCCCCATCGCGCCCCTAATACTTACCTGAGCCCCATCGCCCCGCCTAATACTTACCTGAGCCCCACCGCCCCGCCTAATACTTACCTGAGCCCCATCGCACCCCCCTAATACTTACCTGAGCCCTATCGCACCCCCCTAATACTTACCTGAGCCCCATCGCACCCCTCTAATACTTACCTGAGCCCCATCGCGCCCCCTAATACTTACCTGAGCCCCATCGCGCCCCTAATACTTACCTGAGCCCCATCGCCCCGCCTAATACTTACCTGAGCTCTATCGCACCCCCCAATACTTACCTGAGCCCCATCCGGCCCCCCAATACTTCCCTGAGCCCCATCGCGCCCCCTAATACTTACCTGAGTTCCGTCACGCCCCCCTAATACTTACCTGAGCCCTATCGCACCCTCCTAATACTTACCTGAGCTCCATCACTCCCCCCAATACTTACCTGAGCCCCATCCCGCCCCCCTAATACTTACCCAAGCCCCATCGCGCCCCCCTCCAATAATTACCTGAGCCCCATCGTGCCCCCCTAAAAATTACCTTAGCCCCATCGCGCCCTCCCAATACTTACCTGAGCCACATCGCGTCCCCCTAATACTTACATGAGCCCCATCACACCCCTCTAATACTTACCTGAGCCCCATCACGCCCTCCCAATACTTACCTGAGCCCCATTGCGCCCCCTAATACTTACCTGAGCCCCATTGCACCCCCATAATACTTACCTGTGCCCCATCGCACCCCACCAATACTTACCTGAGCCCCATCACACCCCCCTAATACTTACTTGAGCCCCATCTCGCCCTCCCAAAGCTTACCTGAGCCCCATCACACCCTCCTTAATACCTGAGCTCCATCGCCCCCCCAATACTTACCTAAGCCCCATCTCGCTCCCCCCAATATTTACCTGAGCCCCATCGCGCCCCCTAATACTTACCTGAGCTCCATCGTGCCCCCCTCCAATACTTACCTGAGCCCCATAGCACCCCCCTAATACTTACCTGAGCCCCATCGGGCCCCTAATACTTACCTGAGCTCCATCCCACCCCTCCATTACTTACCTGAGCCCCATCCCACCCTCCCTAATATATACCTGAGCCCCATCACACCCCCCCCTCCAATACTTACCTGAGCCCCATCATGCTCCCCTAATACTTACCTGAGCTCCATCACACCCCCCAAATACTTACCTGAGCCCCATTGCGCCCCCCTAATACTTACCTGAGCTCCATCGCTCCCCCAATACTTACATGAGCCCCATTGCGCCCCCCCTAATACTTACCTGAGCCCCATCACGCCCCACTAATACCTGAACCCCCCAAAAAAATTCCCCTTTAAGACCATTGGGGCGGAAGTGACGTTTGACGTCGCTTCCGTCATCCAATGGTATGGAGCCGAGTGGGGCCATCTTTCCCTCACTTTACTCCATGCTACTGAGGGGACAGCATCAGATAGTCTCCGCCGCTACTGGTGGCTTTCGGTAAGCGGCGGAGACAACCGGAGCATGTCGGGAGGGGGGGGGACCTCTCCTGACGATAAAAGCCATCTTGTGGCGATCCGCCGCAGAGACCATGTTTATAGAAGACCACCCGCCGTTACAGAAAATACCGGGGTTATGGCAGATATCTGCATCTCAGTTTTCTGCTTCATTGCTCCTTTGATAGCCTGGTTCCAGAGCAGCCACTTTCACTTCCTTTGCATCTTGCATATGGAATTGTTCCAAGATTTCGGAGATTTTCTGAGATTGGTTGAGAAGATAACTTCCATCTTCTTCTCTCTCTATTTGGATTTCCAGATTGCAGCTGAAGTTCCCAAGCTCTTTGATTTCAAAGTTTTCTTTCAGCTTGTGAACTGATTGTAATGCCCTTCTTGTTCAAAACAACTTATAATGTCATCAGCATAGATAAGGATGTATATCCATCCGTCTTCGTCTTGATTCCTGGAGTAGAGACAGGGGGTCTGCTTTACTTCTAGAGAATCCCTCTATGGTAAGCACTTTGTTGACTTTCTCGTTCCACATCCACATCCTTGCAGATTGTTTAAGACCGTAGATGCTCTTCTGAAGTTGACACACAAGGTTGTCCTCTGGTGGTTGCTCCATGTAGATATCTTCCTTAATGTCTCCATATAGGAAAGCAGTTTTAACATCTAGGCCAGTGATTCTCAACCAGGGTTCCCCCAGAGGATGCTAGGGGTTCCTTCAGCATTGGGCAATTTCTGCCTCTCAGATAAGTTCCCACTGACACCATTGATCTTTTTAGCTATCTGTAAGGAGGCTCTTCTTCCTAATGACCACAAGTGTATGGTGACAACATGGAGGACTAGATAGATATATAAATAATAATGTAGAGCAGTGATTCTCAACCAGGGTTCCGTGGAACCCTAGGCTTCCTCCAAAGGTTGCTAGGGGTTCCTGCAGCATTGGGCAATTTCTGCCTCTCAGATAAGTTCCCACCGACACCATTGATCTTTTTAGCTATCTGTAAGGAGGTAATTCTTCCCAATGACCACAAGTGTAAGGACCATTCTTCCAACTGACCATCACACTAATGTATCAAGAGTTTTTAGCAGGGGATCCCCGAGACCGGAGAACTATTTCAAGGGTTCCTCTGTGTTGAAAAGGTTGAGAGAGGCTGATCTAGGTTTTTGACTTGCATGGCCTTCCCAGCTGCTATGCTAAGAAGAGCTCTGATGGTGGAGTGTTTTACAATGGGAGCTAATCTTCACCGAATTTCTGGGAGTAACCTTTGGCAACTAGTCTGGTTTTTGTATTCGTGGATTTTCCCGTCTGCGTCTGACTTTACTTTAAAATTCCACTTACCGTATATACTCGAGTATAAGCCGAGATTTTCAGCCTCTTTTTTGAGGCTGAAAGTGCCCCCCTCGGCTTATACTCGAGTCACCGCCATCTGTCTACCCGATCAGCGTGTCGAGCAGACAGACGGCGGCCATTCCACTATTCAAAAGCCGCGCCTCCCTGTCTGTGATAGGCGGAACACTCAATTTCCCAGCAGTCAGTGGTCCGCCTATCACGGACATCCGCTCATCCTCATACTACGGACGAGGATGAGAGGATGTCCGTGATAGGCGGAACACAGACTGCTGGGAAGTTGAGTGTTCCGCCTATCACAGACGGAGGCGCGGCTTTTGAACAGTGGAATGGCCGCCGTCTGTCACAGACGAGAAGAGGTGCGGCGATCCTGGCATGGCCGCCGTATGTGCAGAAGGACGCAGGCTCGGGACACAGGCTCGGGACGCAGGCTCGGGACGCAGGCTCGGGACACAGGTAGGCTGGACACACAGGGCTGGACACACAGGGCTGGACACACAGGGATGGACAGGCATGTCTCACCCTCGGCTTATACACGAGTCAATAAGTTTTCCCATTTTTTTTGTGGTAAATTAGGGGCCTCGGCTTATATTCGGGTCGGCCTATACTCGAGTATATACGGTACTTCCTATAGTTTTGTGGTTAGGAGGGAGCTCTGTGAGTGTCCAGGTTTTATTTTCTTGAAGTGACTTTATTTGAACTTCTTCTGCCTTTCTCCATTTATTGGCTTCAGGTTTTGGCAGTTTTTCTATGTCTTCCCAGGATGTTGGTTCAAGTACGCTGTGTGTTTTGACAGTGTATGACAGCTTGTGGGGTGATATCCCCTTTGTAGTCCGAGTGGATCTTCTGACTTCAGACAGTTCAGCAGGATCTGGTCGGGAACGTGGTTTAGGCGTTGTGATTTCCACCTCTTGTTCTGAATCCTCCCGGGTTCGCTTTGGTCGACCTTTTCTTCTGGTTTGCTTGGGATACTCACTTTACAGCTTTCAGGGATTGGTGTTTCTGGTGGCGGGCTCTCATTGAAATAAACATTACGGCTTATTGTCACTTTGTCATGACTATGGTAAGACCAAAGAGGAGGGGTACTAGAAAAGTAACCATAAATCGGACTTTGAAGGCATGGAAACACGTTTCCATGCCTTCAAAGTCCGATTTATGGTTACTTTTCTAGTACCCCTCCTCTTTGGTCTCCTCTAATTTACGGATGTGGCATTGTGAGTGCTTCTCTCTCATTTTCGACTATGGTAAGACAGATGTAAGCTGGCCTGATACCCTACTATTTTGTTTACCATCTTAAACAACCAGACGACACACTTTTGGAGTAAACTTGCCCGTACCGGCCATTTTATTAACAATAAACCATAAACATATTATTCTACAAACAATACTTTTTCAGATCAATCGTAACCATGTTGTAGATCTTTGAAGGCACTGAAAAGACCCCAACTTTATATAGTATCAGCGTGAGGCACCAGGTCCCCAGTCGCAGCACGCCGACTTGAGGACAATACCAACTCTTCAACTTCCAACGCTGATACCCATATCCAAATGCCCAATTAAACCTTGGTTAACTGGCATCTTCCTGAGGATCCCATACCAAGATGGTTCACCATTATGCCATACTGGTTTTAAATTTAGAAGGCCTCCAAAGATCTCAAAACAATAAATGCCAACCGTTCCAAATATAATACAGACAACAGGGCGGGAGGGTCGTAGCTGTTTCTTCGCCCGGTGACCTCCAACAGACCACCGCACACTGGCCCCTCCCTAACTATGCTGCATACTATTCTGGCCACCTCCTCTACTCTGACCAACTCAAAACACCCAGTTAATCCTTAATTGGCAAGCTGGCCCTGCTACCCTGTCATGCCAGCCCTGCGCCTATTCCTGCGTCTTTTGCTATGGCTTCTCTGTCTTTGGGTGTAGGATTCTGTAACCCTTAGTTTGCTCACTGTAGCCTACTAGAATGTCCTCTATGGCTCTGGATCGCTTTTCACTAGGAATATAGGCATGTGCTTTACATGCGAAGACTCTGATGTGCCCTATGCTAGGCCATGATCCATGCCACTTTCGAATGCAGTACTTTTAATGGCTCTTGAGGGTAGTCTGTTGTGTAGGTAGGTTGCTGTCATGACTGCTTCTCCCCAGTACTTGTGATGTAGGTTGGCACCCGACAACATGCAATTTGGCCTTTTCTATAAGAGTAAAATTTTTCATTTCTGCTACACCGTTTTGTTTAGGAGTGTATGGAAGTCTTGACGTTTTTCGGATGTTTCATTCTTGTGTTTCACCAGATAAGTGGTTGTGTACCTGGAATAATCATCAATGAAAGTCAGTAGATATCTGTTCCCGCGTGATGTGGGCGTTTTCATTGGACCTCATACATTGCTGTGTATGAGCTGCAGGGGGTGGATGGTTTTTCTTTGAGATGCCTGTGGAAGGGGAGCATGGGTGGCTTTTGCTTCAATACAGCACTTGCATTTCATGAGATCACTTTGCAAGGCACTATTGTCAAATATTCTGATGAACCTCTCTTTAAGATGTCCTCTATAGCTTCTGGACCTCTGTGTCCCAGCTGCTTGTGCTCCATAAGTGAATGCATTTGTTGTGTAGATCATTAGAGACTATATTGGCTTGCTGGTCTGTGGTGATGGGTCTGTATAGGTCAGGGGTCTCCAAACTTTCTAAACAAACAGGGCCAATTTATTGTCCTTCAGACTTTAGAGGGGCCGGACTATGACTGGTGGTTGCGGAAATTTTCCTGGCATCAGTTATTATGTGTTCGGGTTTAAAGGGATGAGGTGGCAACCCCATGTCAGCTCCTGCTCGGGTCTGGTTTCTAAAGAGTTAATAAGAGCAGTATATGTCTCTGGAAGGCTGCAGAGGAGCAGGGCAACAATATGGTTATCTTTGATGTCCTCTCCGATGGCACATAGCTGCTCTATGATTTCTAGCATAGCTTTCACTTGGACACACATTTAGCAGAACCAACTTACTGTTGAGACTTGAATGCTCATGCAGTTTTTGTAATGAAGTCCACATACTTTTGGCCGATTTCTCTGTTCTTGTGTGGAAAAGCTGGTCATCTTCCAATCGGCAGAATACGTGCGAGACCCACCGATTACGGCACAGCTGTTGGAGAAACGGCACGACTGAGCTGTTTCATCAGTGCGCATGTGCCCATGACATCTATGGTAAATATCTCCTGTACCATGCAGGTTTAGAAGATATTTACAGTACCTACACGTAAGCCTTATTATAGGCTTTCCTGAAGGGACGAGTGGTGTAACAAGGTTTACAACCACTAGGGACATTTTTCTTTACTACCTGTGCTTCCATTGAAAAGATTTTCTTCACTTCCTGTCTTGGAGACCACACTAATAGCTACAGATCTCCAAAAAGAACACAATGGAGGTCCTAACTCTTCAACTCAAGATCCAATGGATGAATATCTTTATGAGTCCAAACCATACTCCTGGTAGGACTGGAAAGGTTGGTATTATGTGACCAGGATGACCCAGTGTTCAAGGGAACATTCTATTACCATCTTGTTGAACTCAAGATCCAATGGATGAATAACTTTATGAGCCCAAACCATACTCCTGGTAGGACTGGAAAGGTTGGTATTATGTGACCAGGATGACCCAGTGTTTAGGGGAACATTTCATTAACATCTTGTTGAACTCAGGATCCAATGGATGAATAATTTATGAGCCCAAACCATACTCCTGGTAGGACTAGAGAGGTTGGTATTATGTGACCAGGATGACCCAGTGTTCAGGGGAACATTCTATTACCATCCTGTTGAACTCAAGATCCAATGGATGAATAATTTTATGAGTCCAAACCATACTCCTAGTAGGACTGGAAAGGTTGGTATTATGTGACCAGTATGACCCAGTGTTTAGGGGAACATTCTATAACCATCCCGTTGAACTCGAGATCCAATGGATGAATATCTTTATGAGTCCTAACCATACTCCTGGTAGGACTGGAAAGGTTGGTATTATGTGACCAGTATGACCCAGTGTTTAGGAGAACATTCTATTACCATCTTGTTGAACTCAAGATCCAATGGATGAATAATTTTATGAGCCCAAACCATACTCCTGGTAGGACTAGAGAGGTTGGTATTATGTGACCAGGATGACCCAGTGTTCAGGGGAACATTCTATTACCATCCTGTTGAACTCAAGATCCAATGGATGAATAACTTTATGAGTCCAAACCATACTCCTGGTAGGACTGGAAAGGTTGGTATTATGTGACCAGTATGACCCAGTGTTTAGGAGAACATTCTATTACCATCTTGTTGAACTCAAGATCCAATGGATGAATATTTTTATGAGCCCAAACCATACTCCTGGTAGGACTGGAAAGGTTGGTATTATGTGACCAGGATGACCCAGTGTTTAGGGGAACATTCCATTACCATCTTGTTGAACTCAAGATCCAATGGATGAATAATTTTATGAGCCCAAACCATACTCCTGGTAGGACTAGAGAGGTTGGTATTATGTGACCAGGATGACCCAGTGTTCAGGGGAACATTCTATTACCATCCTGTTGAACTCAAGATCCAATGGATGAATAACTTTATGAGTCCAAACCATACTCCTGGTAGGACTGGAAAGGTTGGTATTATGTGACCAGTATGACCCAGTGTTTAGGAGAACATTCTATTACCATCTTGTTGAACTCAAGATCCAATGGATGAATATTTTTATGAGCCCAAACCATACTCCTGGTAGGATTGGAAAGGTTGGTATTATGTGACCAGGATGACCCAGTGTTCAGGGGAACATTCTATTACCATCTTGTTGAACTCAAGATCCAATGGATGAATATTTTTATGAGCCCAAACCATACTCCTGGTAGGACTGGAAAGGTTGGTATTATGTGACCAGGATGACCCAGTGTTTAGGGGAACATTCCATTACCATCTTGTTGAACTCAAGATCCAATGGATGAATAATTTTATGAGCCCAAACCATACTCCTGGTAGGACTAGAGAGGTTGGTATTATGTGACCAGGATGACCCAGTGTTTAGAGGAACATTCTATTACCATCTTGTTGAACTCAAGATCCAATGGATGAATATTTTTATGAGCCCAAACCATACTCCTGGTAGGACTAGAGAGGTTGGTATTATGTGACCAGTATGACCCAGTGTTCAGGGGAACAATCTATTACCACCCCGTTGAACTAAAGATCCAATGGATGAATAACTTTATGAGTCCTAACCATACTCCTGGTAGGACTGGAAAGGTTGGTATTATGTGACCAGTATGACCCAGTGTTTAGGGGAACATTCTATTACCGTCCCGTTGAACTCAAGATCCAATGGATGAATATCTTTATGAGCCCAAACCATACTCCTGGTACGACTGAAAAGGTTGGTATTATGTGACCAGGATGACCCAGTGTTCAGGGGAACATTCTATTACCATCTTGTTGAACTCAAGATCCATAGGATGACTATCTGTATAGGTTGAAACCATGCTTCTGGTAGGACTAAAAGGCTTGGCCTGATATTACCAACACCAGGGTGGCCCAGTGGTTAAGGAATTAATTTTTTTGCTACTATCTGAGCCCCCATTGTAGAAATTTTCTCCACTTCCTGTCTCGGTGAAAACACGGGAAGAGAAGTAATATCTCCCTAATGATTCAAGGAACTCTAAAAAGAACCTAATGTAGGTTCTAGCTCTTCTCCAATCTTTTCAAAACTTTAAATAAAAAAAAAAAGATTGGCTGGAGTTGTGCTTTAACGTCTCCATTTTTTTTAGTGTGTAGTCAGCGGCGGATTTGGCGAAGGATGGGTTAACGCGGACAGGCTCGTTCTCTGGCGTGACATGCGGCCCCCTTTGCAGTAAATTCATATATTGTTGCAGAGAGCAAACACTGAAGGGAATTGTGGGGAGAGCTGCAGTAATTGAACAGCTGTGTCACTGTGCAGCTCGCTCAGCTTCTCTCCAGGCCGGGAGATGAGAAGGATGGGGGGGGGGGGGGTGTCAGGATTTCTTGGATGAGGGGGCCGGCTGGGAAGTGGCGGCTGTTTACCAGAAAACAATGGATTCAACAGAACGCAGTGGATGACACCTACATAGGACAGCGCCAACCCCAATACCCTACCAAGAGGCGCCGTGTACAGCGCTGTGGCATATGTCAGTGCTATCTAAATGTATAATAATAAGAGTGTGTGTGACTGTGGGAGGACATTAGAGTGTAAGCTCCTCGGTCTTCTCTGTACAGCACTGTGGTATTTGTCAGAGCTATATAAATGTATAATAATAATAGCCTGCGGGGGGACATTAGAGTGTAAGCTCCTCTGGTACAGAGACTGATATGATGGGCGGTGTTCGCCGTAGAGCACTGCGATATATGTCAGAGCTATATCAATATATAATAATAATAGTGTGTGACTGTGGGGAGGACATTAGAGTGTAAGCTCCTCTGGCGAATGAATTAATGTTCTCTGTACAGCACGTCAGTATACAATATGTCACAGCTATATAAATGTATAATAATAGTGTGTGACTGTGGGGGGGGGGGGGGGGATATAAGAGTGTAAGCTCTTCTGGCGAATAGATTAGTGTTCTCTGTACAGCACTGCTGTATATGTTAGATCTATATAAATGTATTATAATAATAGAGTGTGACTTTGAGGGGCAACATTAGAGTGTAAGCTCCTCTGGTACAGAGGCTGATGTGACTGTGGGGGGGGGATATAAGAGTGTAAGCTCTTCTGGTACAGAGACTGATGTGACTGGCTCAGTGTTATCTGTACAGCACTGCAGTATGTGTCAGAGATATGTAAATATATATTGATAATAATAGTGTGTGACTGTGGGCAACATTAGAGTGTAAGCTCCTCTGGCGAATGAATTAATGTTCTCTGTACAGCACTGCGGTATATGTTAGATCTATATAAATGTATTATAATAATAGTGTGTGACTTTGAGGGGCGACATTAGAGTGTAAGCTCCTCTGGTACAGAGGCTGATGTGACTGTGGGGGGGGGATATAAGAGTGTAAGCTCTTCTGGCGAATAGATTAGTGTTCTCTGTACAGTACTGCAGTATATGTCAGAGCTATATAAATGTATTATAATAATAGTGTGTGACTTTGGGGGGGAGGGCATTAGAGTGTAAGCTCCTCTGCTACAGAGACTGATGTGACTGTGGGGGGGGGGGGGGGCATTAGAGTGTAAGCTCCTCTGCTACAGAGACTGATGTGACTGTGGAGGGGGGGGGCATTAGAGTGTAAGCTCCTCTGGTACAGAGACTGATGTGACTGGCTCAGTGTTCTCTGTACAGCACTGCAGTATGTGTCAGAGATATGTAAATATATATTGATAATAATAGTGTGTGACTGTGGGCAACATTAGTTTGTAAGCTCCTCTGGCGAATGGCTCAGTGGTCTCTGTACAGTACTGCGGTATATGTCAGAAATATATAAAGTACATGTATAATATTAATAGCATGAGACTATGGGGGGGGGGGGCATTAGAGTGTAAGCTCCTCTGGCGAATGGATTTGTGTTCTCTGTACAGCACTGCGGTATATATCAGAGCTATATAAATGTATAATAATAATAGTGTGTGACTGTGGGGGGACATTAGAGTGTAAGCTCTTCTGGTGAATGGTTCAGTGTTCTCTGTACAGCACTGCAGTATGTCAGAGCTATATAAATATATAATAATAATAGTGTGCGACTATGGGGGGGGGGGGCATTAGAGTGTAAGCTCCTCTGTCGAATGGATTAGTGTTCTCTGTACAGCACTGCAGTATATGTGAGAGCTATATAAATATATAATAATAATAATAGTGTGCGACTGTGGAGGGACATCAGAGTGTAAGCTCTTCTGGTACAGAGACTGATGTGACTGGCTCAGTGTTCTCTGTACAGCACTGCAGTATATGTCAGAGTTATATAAATGTATAATAATAATAGTGTGTGACTGTGGGAGGACATTAGAGTGTAAGCTCTTCTGGTGAATGGTTCAGTGTTCTCTGTACAGCACTGCGGTATATGTCAGAAATATATACAGTACATGTATAATATTAATAGTGTGTGACTGTGGTGGGAACATTAGATTGTAAGCTCTTCTGGTACAGAGACTGATGTGAATGGATTAGTGTTCTCTGTACAGCACTGTGGTATATGTCAGAGCTATATACATGTATAATATTAATAGTGTGTGACTGGGGGAGAACATTAGAGTGTAAGCTCTTCTGGTACTGAGACTGATGTGACTGGCTCAGTGTTCTCTGTACAGCCCTGTGGTATATGTCAGAGCTATATGAATGTATAATAATAATAGTGCGTGACTGTGGGGGAGTGGGACATTAGAATGTAAGCTCTTCTGGTGAATGGCTCAGAGTTCTCTGTACAGCACTGCAGTATATGTCAGAGCTATATAAATATATAATAATAGTGTGTGACTATGGAGGACATTAGAGTGTAAGCTCTTCTGGTGAATGGTTGAGTACTGCAGTATATGTTGGGTATAGAAATGTATAATAATAATAGTGATTGGCCAGACGTGCTTTGGGCTTTCACCTTCTCATCCCCGCGCCCATGACGGTCCTACTAGTTCATCGCCCCCCCCACTATTGGGCGCACGCCCCGTAGACCGCCAGCACTGCGGAACCCTTCCGATAACACGAGACGTGAGCCGACGGGAACGCAAGAGTCGTACAAACATCACGGTGCACGTTACCGACACGCGCCGAGGGAGCACAATGCGGAATGGGATTTGCGGTGGATTCTGGAGCCGGCGGCCCCGCTCGCGGCGCGGCGCTGAGTGTGCGCGCGGATGTTTATTACTTTCTATTTATAGGACTTCTCCCTAAATCCACAAACGAGCGGTAGAAATTACATGCAGGCATCGTTATTATGTTGCCAGCGATAAAAAAAAAATAAAGTGATTGGGAAGGAGGGGAGGAGCGGGAAGAAGATTGCACAAGTACAGCACAGAATACATGACTGTCTATTGCAAAGATAAAGAGAACCTGTCACCGGCACTCATCTATGGAAGTCAATGGGAATTTGCTGACTTGCGATTGTCGTGAGTTTGCAATGCAGAAAAAAGAACGTCCATCTACAATACATGAAGCCTCAATCCGATGGAGGAAGAATTACCCCTCTATTCTAATTCTGATGACAGCACAAGTTTCTCCCCATTTTATATAAGACCACCATCCCTGTGCTGAGTTCCCTGGTCTGTACACCTGCTGTGCCCATTAAGAAGGGTTCCCACCATCCCAGTGCTGAGTTCCCAGGTCTTTACACCTGCTGTGTCCATTATGAGGGGTTCCCACCATCCCAGTGCTGAGTTCCCAGGTCTTTACACCTGCTGTGTCCATTATGAGGGGTTCCCACCATCCCAGTGCTGAGTTCCCAGGTCTTTACACCTGCTGTGTCCATTATGAGGGGTTCCCACCATCCCAGTGCTGAGTTCCCAGGTCTTTACACCAACTGTGCCCATTATGAGGGGTTCCCACCATCCCTGTGCTGAGTTCCCAGGTCTTTACACCAACTGTGCCCATTATGAGGGGTTCCCACCATCCCTGTGCTGAGTTGCCAGGTCTGTACACCTGCTGTGCCCATTATGAGGGGTTCCCACCATCCCTGAGCTGAGTTCCCAGGTCTGTACACCTGCTGTGCCCATTATGAGGGGTTCCCACCATCCCTGTGCTGAGTTCCCGGGTCTGTACACCTGCTGTGCCCATTATGAGGGGTTCTCACCATCCCTGTGCTGAGTTGCCAGGTCTGTACACCTACTGTGCCCGTTATGAGGGGTTCCCAACATCCCTGTGCTGAGTTCCCGGGTCTGTACACCTGCTGTGCCCATTATGAGGGGTTCCCACCATCCCTGTGCTGAGTTCCCAGGTCTGTACACCTGCTGTTCCCATTATGAGGGGTTCCCACCATCCCTGTGCTGAGTTCCCAGGTCTGTACACCTGCTGTGCCCATTATGAGGGGTTCCCACCATCCCTGTGCTGAGTTCCCGGGTCTGTACACCTGCTGTGCTCATTATGAGGGGTTCTCACCATCCCTGCTGGGAATGTTATATAATTTAGAATGTCACAGGAGGAGCTGAAATAAATGAATTTGGAAAAAGAACAAAGTTGGGAATTAAGATTTCACTTTTGGGTGGACTTTGAGTAAGAAAACCAAGGCCACCATGAAGAGGACATGAAGAGGACAGGTGAATGGCTGCCGTAGAGGAGCACCGTGCGTCCTACATAAATAATGCATGATGGCTGACCCAGCGAAAGTCCCCCCCTCCCCCAGGAGTAGATTGCAATGTATAGAATTTCTGATGATCCCTCCTGTATACAGTATCTCAGAACTGCAATTAGTGAGACCGACCACCCGTGTCATCCGCACCGACGGGGAGGCATAGCACCTAAATATTATTATATATATTTAATATGAGGGAAAATGTGACAATTACTACATTAGAAGAGTCACAGTGTCCTCATCTATAGGAAGAACCCAGAAATCTCCAACATTCCCATTATTCTGTATGTATGGACTCTGCACAGTACCACTTCTCTTGTCCTGTATACCGGGTGTAATACTCGGTATCTGTTCTTATTCTGTATGTATGGACTCTGCACAGTACTACTTCTCTTGTCCTGTATGCCGGGTGTAATTCTCGGTATCTGTTTTTATTCTGTATGTATGGACTCTGCACAGTACTACTTCTCTTGTCCTGTATGTCGGGTGTAATTCTCGGTATCTGTTCTTATTCTGTATGTATGGACTCTGCACAGTGCTACTTCTCTTGTCCTGTATACCGGGTGTAATTCTCGGTATCTGTTCTTATTCTGTATGTATGGAATCTTTTTCAGTAATTCCTTCCATGGAGATGTTCATTCAGTTCCTGGCTCTTCAGTATCTGGTTGTGACATTCGGTTTCTCATTTTTCCATGCTCTGGATAATGTCACAGTTCTCTGATTCCTGTCCGCATTTTATTTCCGGTGTCTTTCTTTAGATCTTCCAGAAATTCCAATCATTTCCCATCATAATTCTTCTTAAAGTCAGTCTTTATATGCAGTAAAGCATGCTTGTTGTACTCACTGTGGAACCTAAGGGGTTAATCCTCTGACTTTTGTAAAAAATGCTGTTTGATCCTGTCTTCTCTGATCCTCCTCTTCTTCCACTGTCCCCAATCTATCTGCTGATACTACAGAGGGTAGGGGACATGCTGCACATGCTCAGTTTGGTGTGTATTGCTAGAGTTTTTTTTTTTCTTGGGAGAGTGCGTGTGTTCAGCACAGGGCCAATCTGCATTGTCCAAACAGAAGGTCAGGGGTCCTGCAGCCTGATAGGAGAATCGGGGGAGAATTAAAATTCCTCCTACAAGCTTTAACCAGACACTGATAGAAGTCACAAGACTGCTATTTACTGCTGATGAGAAAGGGGATTTAGCTGTTTATATTTACCAAAATAATTGCATTTCCATGTTCTGTGTACTGTGGAAGACAAGATATAGTGAATGAGAGTCCTGGGGAGACCAGATATAGTGAATGAGAGTCCTGGGGAGACCAGATATAGAGAATGCAGAGTCCTGGGGAGACCAGATATAGTGAATGCAGAGTCCTGGGGAGACCAGATATAGAGAATGCAGAGTCCTGGGGAGACCAGATATAGTGAATGCAGAGTCCTGGGGGAGACCAGATATAGTGAATGCAGGCTCCTGGGGAGACCAGATATAGAGAATGCAGAGTCCTGGGGAGACCAGATATAGTGAATGAGAGTCCTGGGGAGACCAGATATAGAGAATGCAGAGTCCTGAGGAGACCAGATATAGTGAATGCAGAGTCCTGGGGAGACCAGATATAGTGAATGAGAGTCCTGGGGAGATCAGATATAGTGAATGCAGAGTCCTGGGGAGACCAGATATAGTGAATGCAGAGTCCTGGGGAGACCAGATATAGTCAATGCAGAGTCCTGGGGAGACCAGATATAGAGAATGCAGAGTCCTGGGGAGACCAGATATAGTGAATGCAGAGTCCTGGGGAGACCAGATATAGTCAATGCAGAGTCCTGGGGAGACCAGATATAGAGAATGCAGGGTCCTGGGGAGACCAGATATAGTGAATGCAGAGTCCTGGGAAGACCAGATATAGTGAATGCAGGGTCCTGGGGAGACCAGATATAGAGAATGCAGAGTCCTGGGGAGAGCAGATATAGTGAATGCAGAGTCCTGAGGAGAGCAGATATAGAGAATGCAGAGTCCTGGGGAGACCAGATATAGTGAATGCAGAGTCCTGAGGAGAGCAGATATAGTGAATGCAGAGTCCCGGGGAGACCAGATATAGAGAATGCAGAGTCCTGAGGAGAGCAGATATAGTGAATGCAGAGTCCTGGGGAGACCAGATATAGTGAATGCAGAGTCCTGGGGAGACCAGATTTAGTGAATGCAGAGTCCTGGGGAGACCAGATATAGAGAATGCAGAGTCCTGAGGAGAGCAGATATAGTGAATGCAGAGTCCTGGGGAGACCAGATATAGTGAATGCAGAGTCCTGGGGAGACCAGATATAGTGAATGCAGAGTCCTGGGGAGACCAGATATAGTGACTGCAGAGTCCTGGGGAGACCAGATATAGTGAATGCAGAGTCCTGGGGAGACCAGATATAGTGAATGCAGGCTCCTGAGGAGAGCAGATATAGTGAATGCAGAGTCCTGGGGAGACCAGATATAGAGAATGCAGAGTCCTGAGGAGAGCAGATATAGTGAATGCAGAGTCCTGGGGAGACCAGATATAGTGAATGCAGAGTCCTGGGGAGACCAGATATAGAGAATGCAGAGTCCTGAGGAGAGCAGATATAGTGAATGCAGAGTCCTGGGGAGACCAGATATAGTGAATGCAGAGTCCTGGGGAGAGCAGATATAGTGAATGCAGAGTCCTGGGGAGACCAGATATAGTGAATGCAGAGTCCTGGGGAGAGCAGATATAGTGAATGCAGAGTCCTGGGGAGACCAGATATAGTGAATGCAGAGTCCTGGGGAGACCAGATATAGTGAATGCAGAGTCCTGGGGAGACCAGATATAGAGAATGCAGAGTCCTGAGGAGAGCAGATATAGTGAATGCAGAGTCCTGGGGAGACCAGATATAGTGAATGCAGAGTCCTGGGGAGAGCAGATATAGTGAATGCAGAGTCCTGGGGAGACCAGATATAGTGAATGCAGGCTCCTGAGGAGACTAGATATAGTGACTGCAGAGTCCTGGGGAGACCAGATATAGAGAATGCAGAGTCCTGAGGAGAGCAGATATAGTGAATGCAGAGTCCTGGGGAGACCAGATATAGTGAATGCAGAGTCCTGGGGAGACCAGATATAGTGAATGCAGAGTCCTGGGGAGACCAGATATAGTGAATGCAGAGTCCTGGGGAGACCAGATATAGTGAATGCAGAGTCCTGAGGAGAGCAGATATAGTTAGCTTGCTCACTGCCCCACCCCAATCCTCCAGCCATCTGATTGGACAATAAAGGCTTCACCCTGCTCACTCCTTCTCTCAGTTCTGAGTGGAACCTGTCCTGTTATACCGCTGTATGGTCTTGGCCACCATGCTGCAGCTCAGTTTCAGGGTCTTGGCAATCTTCTTATAGCCTAGGCCATCATTATGTAGAGCAACAATTCCTTTATTTTTTCAGATCCTCAGAGAGTTCTTTGCCATGAGGTGCCATGTTGAACTTCCAGTGACCAGTATGAGAGAGTGAGAGCGATAACACCAAATTTAACACACCTGCTTCCCATTCACACCTGAGACCTTGTAACACTAACGAGTCACATGATGCCGGGGGGAGGGGAAAATGGCTAATTGGGCCCAATCTGGACATTTTCACATAGGGGGTGTACTCACTTTTGTGAGATATATATATATATATATATATATATATATATATATATATATATATATATATATAAATTTTTTTGTTTTTTTATTATTATATATATTTTTTATTTTTATATATTTATATTTTCATATTTATATTTTTATATATTTTATATATATATATATATATATATATATATATATATATATATATATATATATATATATATATTCATTCATTACTATTTTTTTATTTAAGAAATCCAGTTTAATGTTTTCTACTTGCTGAATTTTAATGGCAACATGAAATTTTTTTTTACCAAATAAAAAAATAAAACTCTCATTTTACTACATTGGACCTTTCAATAATTTCTGCGATTTTTAGACTGTTCTTTCTCTGCGGTGTGGAATGTACAGGCGTGTTGCGTTGTGTGTACATACCTCTGAGCCCCGGACACGTCTGTGCACGACCGGTGAACTTTCCATGAAGGTGGCGTGCGTGCCGCAGTGGATGGCGCTCAGATCGCGCCTATGTTTGCTCAATCCGATCGTGCCGGTTCTTGTCCGGCTCTCCTCCATGAAGTCACACCTTACAGATCAGTTTCTTATCAGTCGCATTGATGTGAATCTACAGAAGTGGCGATAGGGAAGGGGGGGCCGGGGTGGTGATTACCCAATCGGCCAATCACAAGAGAGCAACCTTGGAAAGGATTAATATTATAGGTGGAGTCTAGTGGGGTGTGTCACCCCTTTGTATTAGTGCGCCCCTTACCCCGAGATAGAGCGCCCCATGTCTGTGATAGAGCATCCCTTACCCCGTGCCGGAGCACCCCTCCCCCCATGATAGAACACCATGTGATAGATTACACCTTTACCCTGTGATAGAGCAGTCCCTTCTGTGATGGAGTCCCCCCCCATCTGTTGTGGAGCACCCCTTTCTTTATGATAGTTCCCCCCCACCCCTTTGCTAGAGCCCTTCTCTCTATGTGGGAGCGCCCCACTCTGTAATAAAGCACCCCTTCCCCTGTGATAAAGCACCCCTTCCCCTGTGATAAAGCACCCCTTCCCCTGTGATAAAGCACCCCTTCCTCCGGTAATAGAGCACCTCCCTCTGCATGAGAGCAAATCAATCTTTAATAGAGCACCCCTCCACCCTGTGATAGAGCGCCTCCCTCTGCATGACCGCACCCCACTCTGTAATGAAGCGCCCCTTCAACCATGATAGAGCACCCCTTCTTGCTCGTGATAGAGCACCTCCCTCTGTAACCGAGTGCCACTTACTCCTCTGATAGAGAACCTCCCTTTGCTTGAGAGCAAACCACTCTTTAATAGAGCGCCCCTTCCCCCTGTGATAGAGCACCCCTTCCCCCTTTGATAGAGCACCCCTTCCCCCTGTGATAGAGCACCCCTTCCCCCTGTGATAGAGCACCCCTTCCCCCTGTGATAGAGACCCCCTTCCCCCTGTGATAGAGCACCAATTCCCCCTTTGATAGAGCGCCCCTTCCCCCTGTGATAGAGCACCCCTTCCCCCTTTGATAGAGCGCTCCTTCCCCCTGTGATAGAGCGCCCCTTCCCCCTGTGATAGAGCACCCCTTCCCCCTGTGATAGAGCACCCCTCCTCTGTGATAGAGCACCCCTCCTCTGTGATAGAGCACCCCTCCTCTGTGATAGAGCACCCCTCCTCTGTGATAGAGCACACCTCCTCTGTGATAGAGCGTCCCTCCTCTGTGATAGAGCACCCCCCTCTGTGATAGAGCACCCCTCCTCTGTGATAGAGCACCCCTCCTCTGTGATAGAGCACCCCTCCTCTGTGATAGAGTGCCCCTCCTCTGTGATAGATTGTCCCTCCTCTGTGATAGAGCACCCCTCCCCTGTGATAGAGCACCCCCCTCTGTGATAGAGCACCCTTCCTCTGTGATAGAGTGTCCCTCCTCTGTGATAGAGCACCCCTCCTCTGTAATAGAGCACCCCTCCTCTGTGATAGAGTGTCCCTCCTCTGTGATAGAGCACCCCTCCTCTGTAATAGAGCACCCCTCCTCTGTGATAGAGTGTCCCTCCTCTGTGATAGAGCACCCTTCCTCTGTGATAGAGCACCCCTCCATTGTGATAGAGCGCCCCTCCATTGTGATAGAGCGCCCCTCCTCTGTGATAGAGTGCCCCTCCTCTGTGATAGAGTGTCCCTCCTCTGTGATAGAGCACCCCTCCTCTGTAATAGAGCACCCCTCCTCTGTGATAGAGTGTCCCTCCTCTGTGATAGAGCACCCTTCCTCTGTGATAGAGTACCCCTCCATTGTGATAGAGCACCCCTCCTCTGTGATAGAGTGCCCCTCCTCTGTGATAGAGAACCCCTCCTCTGTGATAGAGCGCCCCTTTCTATCATTTAGTCCCCCCTTGTAATAGAGCCCCCTCTGGTGTACAGCACCCCCCGCCCTCCTCTTTAGTATAAGGGTCTTTCACAGACAGATAAGTCATAGTGAGGGGTGTGTGTCGGAGGTCTGTACACCTCTCACCGTGTGTGGAAAGGAACTCTTCAATCTAATGACTGCATTCTGTATAGAGAGGAGAGGAGAACACCCACCGCACCCCGCACATCTCCACCTTTATTATCAGATTCTGCAGAAATATTCGTTTTCCTTTCCTTCTTTGTTCCCCATTCCCTGCCTGATCCTGTCTCATCTTTCCATTTCTTCCTCACTTCCTGTTGTGGTGACACTTTTCACAAATGAGGGGAAATCTTTAAATGGTGGCACAGTCAACAATAATAAAAAAAAAAAACTTACATAGGCTCTAATCCAGTAGTCTCTATCCTACAGAGTGGATGCTGTTGCCCACCCCTTGGAGCACGATTCCTCCCACTGACACCAATGATGGGGCACTATTCCTCCCACTGATACCAATGATGGGGCACTATTCCTCCCACTGATACCAATGATGGGGCACTATTCCCCCCACTGATACCAATGATGGGGCACTATTCCTCCCACTGATACCAATGATGGGGCACTATTCCTCCCACTGATACCAATGATGGGGCACTATTCCCCCCACTGATACCAATGATGGGACACTATTCCTCCCACTGATACCAATGATGGGGCACTATTCCTCCCACTGACACCAATGATGGGGCACTATTCCTCCCACTGACACCAATGATGGGGCACTATTCCTCCCACTGACACCAGTGATGGGCCACTATTCCTTCCACTGACACCAATGATGGGGCACTATTCCCCCCACTGATACCAATGATGGGGCACTATTCCTCCCACTGATACCAATGATGGAGCACTATTCCCCCCACTGATACCAATGATGGGGCACTATTCCCCCCACTGATACCAATGATGGGGCACTATTCCTTCCACTGATACCAATGATGGAGCACTATTCCTCCCACTGACACCAATGATGGGGCACTATTCCTCCCACTGATACCAATGATGGGGCACTATTCCCCCCACTGATACCAATGATGGGGCACTATTCCTTCCACTGATACCAATGATGGAGCACTATTCCTCCCACTGACACCAATGATGGGGCACTATTCCTCCCACTGACACCAATGATGGGGCACTATTCCTCCCACTGATACCAATGATGGGGCACTATTCACTCATACCAATGATGGGGCACTATTCCTTCCACTGACACCAATGATGGAGCATTATTACTCCCACTGACACCAATGATGGGGCACTATTCCTCCCACTGATACCAATGATGGGGCACTATTCCTCCCACTGACACCAATGATGGGGCACTATTCCTCCCACTGACACCAATGATGGGGCACTATTCCTCCCACTGACACCAGTGATGGGCCACTATTCCTTCCACTGACACCAATGATGGGGCACTATTCCCCCCACTGATACCAATGATGGGGCACTATTCCCCCCACTGATACCAATGATGGGGCACTATTCCCCCCACTGATACCAATGATGGGGCACTATTCCTTCCACTGATACCAATGATGGAGCACTATTCCTCCCACTGACACCAATGATGGGGCACTATTCCTCCCACTGACACCAATGATGGGGCACTATTCCTCCCACTGATACCAATGATGGGGCACTATTCACTCATACCAATGATGGGGCACTATTCCTTCCACTGACACCAATGATGGAGCATTATTACTCCCAATGATACCAATAATGGGGCACTATTCCTCCCACTGATACCAATGATGGGACACTATTCCTCCCACTGATACCAATGATGGGGCACTATTCCTCCCACTGACACCAATGATGGGGCACTATTCCTCCCACCGATACCAATGATGAGGCACTATTCCCCCCACTGATACCAATGATGGGGCACTATTCCTCCCACTAATACCAATGATAGGGCACTATTCACTCATACCAATGATGGGGCACTATTCCTCCCACTGATACCAATGATGGGGCACTATTCCTCCCACTGATACCAATAATGGGGCACTATTCCTCCCACTGATACCAATGATGGGGCACTATTCCTCCCACTGACACCAATGATGGGGCACTATTCCTCCCACTGACACCAATGAGGGGACACTATTCCTCCCACTGATACCAATGATGGGGCACTATTCCTCCCACTGATACCAATGATGGGGCACTATTCCTCCCACTGACACCAATGATGGGGCACTATTCCTCCCACTGACACCAATGATGGGGCACTATTCCTCCCACTGATACCAATGATGGGGCACTATTCCTCCCACTGATACCAATGATGGGGCACTAAGTCTAAGGAACAATTTAACCCTCACAAATTTATTTACTAAAAACAAAATGTTAGCTAGTAAAGGGGACATAACGATGGATCTCCGGTGTAGCGGGGCACGGCACTATACCTTCCTCTTCTCCATAAACTTTAGAACGTCTCACCAAGTTTGGAAAGACCTCTATAAATCAGCGTTGGCCATCACGCCAACTTTCCGCCCATACAGAAGCAGATCCCCCCACCCCCCTTCCCGGCTCCATGTACAAAGACAGCAGCCCTTGTCATGCCAGTGACATGTTAATTACACGATCATGTCGTGCCGGTGCCTACAGAATTCTCATTAAACATTCCTGAAAGGTATCCGCGCTCGGTGCCCGCCCACTCCCTCCAATTTATTAACCGGCTATTTTCGTGTCATCGAGGCCGATCCCTTTTTATATACGGCGCACACGCCCGGGCAAAATTCTTCCGCGGCTTTTAAGACGTTTTTTTTTTTTTAAAGCACCGGAAACATCTTAAAACGGCCGCGTTGACGTGAAAAATTGGGTACAAAAGAAAAAATTCTGCGAATTCGAATGTACGACCCTGTACAGTGTGCGCCTGCACAGAAGAATTGTGAGCATTCACGGGTGGTAGCACCGCCCCCCGCCCCTTCTATGTGAGCGCCCATTCTAAAAGGGAAGGGTGACAACGCTGCTCTATAGACGCTCTACAGCAAGTGAGTGTTGTCTCCCTAGGACAGGAAGTGCGTCATTGGCAGGATCAACGGGTGCGAATAACAGGTAAAAAAAAAAAAAAAAAGCTTTAAAAAGAAAACAAATGCAGCCACCACATCTAAGGACTGGTAGGCTGCAATATAATACATTTTTAAGTCTTGGGTTTGAATACAGTGCGTTTGAAAAAGTATTCATACCCCTTGACATTTTTCCGCATTCTGTCACGTTACAACCGAAAACGTAAATGTATTTTATTGAGATTTTATGTGATAGACCAGTGATGGCGAGCCTTGGCACCCCAGATGTTTTGGAACTACATTTCCCATGATGCTCAACTACACTGCCGAGTGCCCGAGCATCATGGGAAATGTAGTTCCAAAACATCCGGGGTGCCAACGTTCACCATCACTGTGATAGACCAACACAAAGTGGCACATAGTTGTGAAGTGGAAGGAAAATCATAAATGTTTTTCAAAGTTTTTTACAAATAAATCTGTGAAAAGTGTGGGGGGGGGGGTACATTTGTATGGCGCCCCCCGAAGTCAATACTTTGTAGAACCGCCTTTCTCTGCAATTACAGCTCCAAGTCTTTTTTTGGGGATGTCTCTACCAGCTTTGCCCATCTAGAGAGGGACATTTCTGCCCGTTCTTCTTTGTAAAATATCTCAAGCTCTGTCAGATTGGATGGAGAACATCTGAGATCAGCAATTTTCAAGTCTTGCCACAGATTCTCAATGTGATTTAGGTCTGGACTGTGACTGGGCCATTCTAACACATGAATATGCTTTGATGTAAACCATTCCATTGTAGCTCTGGCTGTATATTTTGGGTCGTTGTCCTGCTGGAAGGTGAACCTCCGCCCCGGTCTCAAGTCTTTTTCAGACTCTAACAGGTCTTCTTCTAAGATTGCCCTGTATTTGGCTCCATCCATCTTCCCATCAACTCTGACCAGCTTCCCTGTCCCTGCTGAAGAAAACCATCCCCACCACATGATGCTGCCGCCGCCATGTTTCACGGTGGGGATGGTGTGTTCAGGGGGATGGGCAGTGTTAGTTTTCCCCACACATAGCGTTTTGCTTTTAGGCAAAAAAGTAGAATTTTGGTCTCATCTGACCAGATCACCTTCTTCCACATGTTTGCTGCCCCCTCCCCCACATGGCTTCTCACAAACTGCAAACAGGACTTCTTATGACTTTCTTTCTCCAATGTCTTTCTTCTTGTCACTCTTCCATAAAGGGCAGATTTGTGGAGAGACGACTAATAGTTGTCCTGTGGACAGATTCTCCCCCCTGAGCTGTGGATCTCTGCAGCTCCTCCAGAGTTACCATGGGCCTCTTGGCTCTTCTCTGATGAATGCTCTCCTTGCCCGGCCTGGTCAGTTTAGGTGGACGGCCATGTCTTGGTAGGTTTGCAGTTGTGCCCATACTCTTTCCATTTTCCGATGATGGATTGAACAGAGCGCCGTGAGATGTTCAAAGCTTGGGAGATTTTTTTATAACCTAACCCTGCTTTATACTTCTCCACAACTTTATCCCTGACCTGCCTGGTGTGTTCCTTGGCCTTCATGATGCTGTTTGTTCACTAAGGTTCTCCAACAAACCTCTGAGGGCTTCACAGAACAGCTGTATTTATACTAAGATTCAATTACACACAGGTGGACTCTATTTACTAATTAGGTGACTTCTGAAGGTAATTGGTTCCACTAGACTTTAGTTAGGGGGGACCGGAGTAAAGGGGGGCTGAAAACAAATGCACGGCACACCTTTCAGATATTTATTTGTAAAAAATTATGAAAACCATTTATCATTTTCCTTCCACTTCACAATTATGAGCCACTTTGTGTTGGTCTTTCACATAAAATCCCAATAAAATACTTTTACGTTTTTGGTTGTAACAGTATGTATGAATGTGAGCCTAGGTGGGCGCAGTCTATTGCATTAGGGTGAGCACCCCAAAGCTCAAACACACACTACTGATCACTCAATATTCATTCTGAAAGGGAAGGGGACGGTCAATTACATATTCACCGGCCCCTTCCTCCAATAATCCTAAAACATCCTTGCAGCAACAGCTGGTGGCAGAGGAGGGAAGCTGGTAGCGCTGCAGGGGGAAGCGGGGAGCCAGGGAAGTAGGGGGATCTGTGCTGTAAAGAGTGATTAGGGTGTGCCCACGCACACCTGGCACACCCTGTGTGCACGCCTATGAATGTGAGGTAGGGACCTTAGATTGTCAGCTACTGGAGGGTAGGGACTGATGTGAATGTACAATGTTATGTAAAGAGCTGTGTAAATTGACGGCGCTATATAAGTACCTGAAATAAATAAAAAATAATGATAAAACATGACAAAATGTGAAAAATTTCAAGGGGTATGAATACTTTTTTAAGGCACTGTACACGTAAAGTAGTTGTAAACCTCAGACATGAAATACGAACAAAGCATATCCCTCTATAGTGTGTACTTTAATTAAAAGCACCATGAGAAAAATTGTGAAATGGGAGGGTGCCACAGCCCGTGATTGACAGCCTCAGCTCTGTTCTTGTGTGAAAGGGGGTGTGTCCCTTCCCTCCAATCCGCTCTCAGAGCTCTCCTCGCTGAACTCTACAGAGTGTAACTTCAGCTCTTTTTCTGCCCTCTTTTTTTTTTTTCTGACCTCTCAGGCAAGCTTTATAATTCAGCACTTTGGAAGGATGTAGAGAAGAGAGAAGACTGCAGGTGAACACTGGATAGGACAGCGTTCTCTCTTCTGTGGGCGCTCAACACGTTTCAGGCCCTGGGTCTCACCTCTACAAGCGTCCAATAGGGAAGCTTCCCATGTCTGAGTGTGCCATGCAGAGAGTTGGAAGAAGCCTGACCTCGGTAAATTGTGGTCGGGCACCAGGAAGCGTTTCCGAGGGATTAGCCAGGCTCGTCTTTTGTCCTGCGCTGACTTGACTGTACTTGTCGGGAAAGAACAAATAAAACCCACTCTTCCCGAGAAATAGTAATAATAGAAACCTGTTTATTCTTCTCACAGAGGAGGATTCTGCTCAGTGTGGGGGGGCGGAGGTCAGTCGCCCTCCCCACCCGGGACTGTAAAAGAGAGAGAGTGTTGGGGTTTCAGATAGGATTAGTATCAAGGTTACAGGGAGGGTTAGTGTTAGGGTTTAAAGGACGGTGAGTTTTGGGGTTACAGGGAAGGTTAGTGTTGGGTTACAGAAGAGGTTACTGTTAGGGTTACAGGGACAGTTAGTTTTACAGGGAAGTTTAGTGTTGAGGTTACAGGGAGGGTTAGTGTTGGGGTTACAGAAGAGATTAGTGTTAGGGTTACAGGGAGAGTTAGTGTTACAGGGAGGGTTAGTGTTGGGTTACAGGGAGGGTTAGTGTTGAGGTTACAGGGAGGCTTAATGTTGGCGTTACAGGGAGGGTTAGTGTTACAGGGAGGGTTGGTGTTGAGGTTACAGGGAGGGTTAATGTTGGGGTTACAGGGAGGGTTAGTGTTAGGGTTACAGGAAGAGTTAGTGTTACAGGGAGGATTGGTGTTGAGGTTACAGGGAGGGTTAGTGTTGGGGTTACAGGGAGGGTTAGTGTTGGGGTTACAGAAGAGGTTAGTGTTGGGGTTACAGAAGAGGTTAGTGTTAGGGTTACAGGGAGCGTTAGTGTTACAGGGAGGGTTAGTGTTGAGGTTACAGGGAGGGTTAGTGTTGGGATTACAGGGAGGGTTAGTGTTGGGGTTACAGAAGAGGTTAGTGTTAGGGTTACAGGGAAAGTTAGTGTTACAGGTAGGGTTAGTGTTCGGTTACAGGGAGAGTTAGTTTTGGGGTTACGGGGAGGGTTAGTGTTGAGGTTACAGGGAGGGTTAATGTTGGCGTTACAGGGAGGGTTGGTGTTGAGGTTACAGGGAGGGTTAGTGTTGAGGTTACAGGCAGGGTTAATGTTGGGGTTACAGGGAGGGTTAGTGTTGGGTTACAGAAGAGGTTAGTGTTGGGTTACAGGAAGAGTTAGTGTTACAGGGAGGGTTGGTGTTGAGGTTACAGGGAGGGTTGGTGTTGAGGTTACAGGGAGGGTTAGTGTTGAGGTTACAGGGAGGGTTAGTGTTGAGGTTACAGGGAGGGTTAGTGTTGAGGTTACAGGGAGGGTTAGTGTTGGGCTACAGGAAGGGTTAGTGTTGGGATTACAGGGAGAGTTAGTGTTCAGGGAGGGTTAGTGTTGAGGTTACAGGGAGGGTTAGTGTTGGGGTTACAGGGAGGGTTAGTGTTGGGTTACAGAAGAGGATAGTGTTAGGGTTACAGGGAGAGTTAGTGTTGGGGTTACAGGGAGAGTTAGTATTGGGGGTCATAAGGATGGCCAGTGTAGTGTTACAGGGAGGGTTAGTTTTAAGGTTATAGGGATAGCCAGTGTTAGGGTTACAGGGAGGGTTAGTGTTGAGGTTACAGGGAGGGTTAGTGTTGAGGTTACAGGGAGGGTTAGTGTTGGGCTACAGGAAGGGTTAGTGTTGGGATTACAGGGAGGGTTAGTGTTGGGCTACAGGAAGGGTTAGTGTTGGGCTACAGGAAGGGTTAGTGTTGGGATTACAGGGAGGGTTAGTGTTGGGTTACAGAAGAGGATAGTGTTAGGGTTACAGGGAGAGTTATTGTTGGGATTACAGGGAGGGTTAGTGTTGGGATTACAGGGAGGGTTAGTGTTGGGGTTACAGGGAGGGTTAGTGTTGGGTTGCAGAAGAGGATAGTGTTAGGGTTACAGGGAGAGTTAGTGTTGGGTTTACAGGAAGGGTTAGTATTGGGGGTCATAAGGATGGCCAGTGTAGTGTTACAGGGAGGGTTAGTTTTAAGGTTATAGGGATAGCCAGTGTTAGGGCTACAGGGAGGCTTAGTGTTGGGGTCATAGCCAGTGTAGGGTTACAATTAGGGTTAATTTTACATTTATAGGAATAGCCAGTGTTAGGCCGCGTACACACGTGGGGACTGTTCGCTCAACTTTGTCCGTCAAACAGTTTCAGCAAACAGTCCGCTCAAAATTAGCATGGACGGACTTGCCCACACACGACGAACGAACAGTTTGCTGAAACCGTGCGCGATGACGTGAACGGCACGTACGATGGGACGCAAAATACGACGTCCTATACACTGCATTACAATTTTCGGCGTGTAAATCCTTTCTGAGCATGCGCGGAACTTAGTTTGACGAACAAGCCTACACACAGGGGACTGTTCGCTGAAACCAAGTTTCAGCGGACAGTTTTACGGAATTTCCGAAAAACTTTGTTCAGCAGACTGTTCGCTGAAACTGTCCGCTGAAAGCCCACACACGAGCGGACTGTCCGCCGAAACACTGTTCAGCAGACAAAGTTGGGCGAACAGTCCCCGCGTGTGTACGCGGCCTTAGGGTTACAGGGAGGGTTAGTGTTGGAATTACAGGAAGAAATCATGTTAAGGTTACAGGGTGAGTTAGTGTTAGGGAACCTGGTAAAATTAGGGTTACAGGGAGGGTTGGGGTAGATTTTTGGAAAAGGTTATTGTTAGAGTATAGAAAGGTTTGGTGTTAGGGTTAAAGAAAGGTTTGCTGTTAGGGTTATAGATAGGGTTAGTGTTATGGGGAGGGTGAGTATTAAGGAATAATTTGAAGTTTACAAAGAACTCCTATGTGACAGTGATGGGTGGCGATTGGCCAATCCTCAAGCAGCGGTGCTCCCACAAGGGACAGAGGAGAGTCCATTCCAGGCAATATTGGCATTCTGGAGCTTCGCCCTGCATGGACAACATACTGCTTCACTTTTAGAGCTGTGTTAATACCCTTTAAATGTATTTGCTTCTTATCGGAAGTCACCCCGCGGCTATTATGCCACGAACGCGCCACGCAGTGACCACGCAGCTACTCTAACTAATATAACTTTTCTCTAAAACTAAAAGCCGGCCATAGCCGACACACTTTAGCTTGTGATTATTAAACTTATAATTAATTTGCTGTTTATCAGAGGTCAACCGGCGGTCAGTAAACCGCGAGCGCGCCACGCAGTGACCGAGCCACTAACTATATAAATGTTTAAAATCTGAAAATCGGCCTTAGCAGTCACGGTTTTGTTAGGAATTAATAATCTTTTAATTATTCTGCTGTTGGCTACAAGTTAAAGAGTTTTAATTAAAATATAGAGGCCAAGGAAATTTCGTTCTTGTGGGGAACAGTATTCGAATACCATTAATATTTGGGTAGTTAATTAGTAGCGCGCAGAGTTTTTCCCATAAGATTTGGTGGGGATTTTTTTCTTTTTATGTCTTTTTTAACCCAGAGATTCGAGAATCAACTTTGTATCCAAAACAGGGCTTAGTGACCCGTGCTCTACCAGGACAAGTTAACCCAGCGCCCAGGGCAAGGACGCAGAACTGCACCCCCTCCATAGTGGTTAATGCATGCCGTAGAATGGGTTTACTGTACTTTTTCCATTCTCTGCCCACTTGCTCTACAGTGCCCAGGGCAGGTGTCCCCCCCTGCCCAGCCCTTGTTCCGGCCCTGGACCTGCAAACACTGGTGAAGCTTGATCCCTTTCTGTAGATCCTGCAAAGGTAGGTCCTGACCATGCATAGTGCCTAAAGTCTAAACCCATTTTGCTCTTATCTTGTGGTGGTGACATCACCGCCAGCATCAACTACCTTAAAACGCAACTGTACAAATCCCAGAAGAGTCTCCGGTTGGGGTCAGGTCAAAGGCCATCCTTGACAATGGCCCTACAGGTAGAAAACACACCTGAGGGTATAAATGGAATGCTGGAGTACCTGCTTGTGAATCATGATGGAGAAATTGAAATAAAAGTAGACCTAATGTGGAAAGTTGAAGAGCAGTTAGACTCGAGATGAGCACCAGAGGAACCCAAATGAAATTGAGGAAGATGTGTCAGTAGAATTGGCTCTCGAGGAACAAGACTCTTCTTGAAAGAGTTTGGTCAGGGTCAGGCCTAAGGTCATATCCAGGAGAACACATTGCCCTGTGTGTGCTTGGCCATGGCCCAACATGTAGAAAACAAACACAGTTTAGGGTACAAATAAAGCGCTAAAGCACATGCTTGAGAACCATGAAATCAAATCTGGAGCAAGGAAGGACCTAGCAGGAGGACCAGAAGATCAGTTATACTCAAGATGGGCACCAGAGGAATCCAAACAGAAATTAGGGAGATACAGTATGTCAGTAGAATAAGCCATCTGGAAACAAGATTGGTCAGGGGCAGAGCTAAGGTCATATCCAGGTGGAGACAGTGCTGAACTGTGAAGTTAGGGAGTGCAGCCTAAGTTCAATGCCAGAAGTAAAATAAGACGCAATTCATAGGAAAGAAAACAGGTCAGGGCAGGTGGGGTTCGAACAAGGTTTGGACAAGCGAGGTCAAGCAACCTCTAATCACAAGCTAGCAAAACTCTATGAAGGCAATTTTGATGGCGTAACAAGTTGCTCAAACAAAAAGGAAGTTGATCCAATTAGGATGTGCTGGATGTGCTTGGCCATGGCCCTACAGGTAAAAAATACACCTGAGGGTATAGTTAGAACAATGGAGCATATGCTGTGAACCACAAAGAAGAATCTGGTGTGAAGGAGGACCTAGCAGGGATAGTCGAAGATCAGTTAGACTCAAGATGAGCACCGATGGAACCCAAAGGAATTAAGGGAGACAATTCAGTACGATAAGCCATTGAAGGCTAAGACTCCTCTTGAAAAAGTTTGGTTGGGGTCAGCCCTAGGGTCATATTCAGGTGAAGTCAGTGCTGAACAGTGAGATAGAAATGTAGTTAGGGAGTGTAGCCAACGTTCAATGCCAGAGCTAAAACAGGAAGCAATTCATAAGTAAGATAGAAGTCCAGGGCAAGCAGGGTTCAAGCGAGACTTGGACAAGTGAGGTCAACAACTTCAGTCAAACATCACCCATGAGTAGTGATGGACGAACGTTTCGCCCGGCGGTCGTTTCGCGGCGAATTTCCGACTTTCGCCGTCCGCGGGTTCGAACGCCTTTTTCCGTCGTTCGCCCCGGCGGACTTACGTGTTTAATGTATACAAGAACTTTAACCTTTCGTGACACGTTTATCATGTGTTACAGGACAACCAATTGAGACATGACAGCTCATGGACACTTGGACATTCCCCCTAACCTATAAATACACCCGATCCGGTGGCCATTTTACATTCTTTCTTCTGTCACTGTAGGGAAAGGATCCTGTGTGGAGTAGGGACAGAGAAAACGCTAGCTATTTGGTACACAAAAGTTCTTTTCAGGACTGGTATAGGTGTTAGGTCAGCAGCCTGAGTTTCTTTTGTCAGTTTAGATAAAGGGACAGAGCGCTGTATGCTGCTATTTTAGGGACAGCTCAGCCAGATTAGTCTTTCTTCATCATCATCATCATCATCATCATTAGCTGTTACTATCAGGTCCACAAAAGAGCTGTTCCAGCTAATCGTTCCAGCCTACTCTTTTTTGCCAATTTGTATAGGGACAGGCAGGAAGCAGTGTGTCAGGCAGTGAGGATAATTTTAAAGACTTGCTGTTACTATTAGTTCCACAAAGGTTCTTTTCAGGACTGGTATCAGTGGTACGGTAATAGGCTTGTACACGTATAATATTCTTTCTTCCAAATATAGAAAGAATATTATACTTGACTGCTGCCCTTCTGCTGCAGTCTGCTAATCATTCACAACTCACTTGTTCCACAAAGCTCTTTATCAGGACTGGTAACTTGGTCTGTCTAGGGTGCTACGGTACATAGGCTTGGGTGCGGTACAGTCTGCTGTTCTGTAAGGACCGCTATCGGTCCACAATACATAGGGTTGCCGTGCACTACTGCTGACCGCTGCCCTATACTGCAGCAGTCCTTCAGCGGTATAGGGACTGACGCACAGTCTGCTAAACACTAATACACAACCTGCTTGGTCCACAAAAGTTCTTATAAGGACTGGTAACTTGGTATAGGGTGCTACGGTACATAGGCCTGAGTGCGTTACAGTCTGCTGTTCTGTAAGGACCGCTATCGGTCCACAATACATAGGGTTGACGTGCACTACTGCTGACCGCTGCCCTATACTGCAGCAGTCCTTCAGCGGTATAGGGACTGACGCACAGTCTGCTAAACACTAACACACAACCTGCTTGGTCCACAAAAGTTCTTATAAGGACTGGTAACTTGGTATAGGGTGCTACGGTACATAGGCCTGAGTGCAGTACAGTCTGCTGTTCTGTAAGGACTGCTATCGGTCCACAATACATAGGGTTGCCGTGCACTACTGCTGACCGCTGCCCTATACTGCAGCAGTCCTTCAGCGGTATAGGGACTGACGCACAGTCTGCTAAACACTAATACACAACCTGCTTGGTCCACAAAAGTTCTTATAAGGACTGGTAACTTGGTATAGGGTGCTACGGTACATAGGCCTGAGTGCAGTACAGTCTGCTGTTCTGTAAGGACCGCTATCGGTCCACAATACATAGGGTTGCCGTGCACTACTGCTGACCGCTGCCCTATACTGCAGCAGTCCTTCATTGGTATAGGGACTGACGTACAGTCTGCTAATCACTAACACACAACCTGCTTGGTCCACAAAAGTTCTTATAAGGACTGGTAACTTGGTATAGGGTGCTACGGTACATAGGCCTGAGTGCGTTACAGTCTGCTGTTCTGTAAGGACCGCTATCGGTCCACAATACATAGGGTTGACGTGCACTACTGCTGACCGCTGCCCTATACTGCAGCAGTCCTTCAGCGGTATAGGGACTGACGCACAGTCTGCTAAACACTAACACACAACCTGCTTGGTCCACAAAAGTTCTTATAAGGACTGGTAACTTGGTATAGGGTGCTACGGTACATAGGCCTGAGTGCAGTACAGTCTGCTGTTCTGTAAGGACTGCTATCGGTCCACAATACATAGGGTTGCCGTGCACTACTGCTGACCGCTGCCCTATACTGCAGCAGTCCTTCAGCGGTATAGGGACTGACGCACAGTCTGCTAAACACTAATACACAACCTGCTTGGTCCACAAAAGTTCTTATAAGGACTGGTAACTTGGTATAGGGTGCTACGGTACATAGGCCTGAGTGCAGTACAGTCTGCTGTTCTGTAAGGACCGCTATCGGTCCACAATACATAGGGTTGCCGTGCACTACTGCTGACCGCTGCCCTATACTGCAGCAGTCCTTCATTGGTATAGGGACTGACGTACAGTCTGCTAATCACTAACACACAACCTGCTTGGTCCACAAAAGTTCTTATAAGGACTGGTAACTTGGTATAGGGTGCTACGGTACATAGGCCTGAGTGCGTTACAGTCTGCTGTTCTGTAAGGACCGCTATCGGTCCACAATACATAGGGTTGCCGTGCACTACTGCTGACCGCTGCCCTATACTGCAGCAGTCCTTCAGCGGTATAGGGACTGACGCACAGTCTGCTAAACACTAACACACAACCTGCTTGGTCCACAAAAGTTTTTATAAGGACTGGTAACTTGGTATAGGGTGCTACGGTACATAGGCCTGAGTGCAGTACAGTCTGCTGTTCTGTAAGGACCGCTATCGGTCCACAATACATAGGGTTGACGTGCACTACTGCTGACCGCTGCCCTATACTGCAGCAGTCCTTCAGCGGTATAGGGACTAAGAGTTTTGTCACAGGGTGATTTAAAAAATGACAGGCAGAGGAAGAGGCAGGCCCTTCCGCAGGGGTGGTAGGGGTAGGGCAGGAGCAACAGCCTTGAGCCAAAGTGGGAAGTTGCAGAAGGTGCGTTCAATTACTTTAAAGGACGCACCAGACTTGGTTGAGTGGCTCACTCAGCCTTATTCTTCTGCACCCTCCTCATCCTCTCGATCTGCACCCTCTTCTTCACTCTCTGCTATGTGCACCCCCAAAGACACTACCACCAACAACACCACCACCACCACATACCTTCCGCTTGAGTGCAAATGGGGGCCTTCATGCTCCAGTGTTTTAATAGGGACCCCCGTATAAAAAGCATGAGGGTCAAGGACCAGTACTGGGTGGCAACGTACTTAGATCCCCGGTACAAACACAAAATGGCGGAAATGTTACCGCCGTCGCAGAGGGCTGTCAGAATGCAGCACTTCCAGGCCTTGCTTCGAGAAATGCTGCATTCTGCTTTTGCGTGCGCTGGCAGAGGAGCAATTCCCACTCCCAGAGAAGGATTTGCGGGTACCAATCCAACAGCGCCTGCAAGAAGAGGCCGGTTTGAAGATGTGTTGGTGACTTCGGATATGAGGTCATTCTTTCAGCCGACCCATCGACAGGTGTCATCCGGATCCAGCATCAGGGAACGCCTAGACCGTCAGGTGTCCGACTACATTGGGTTAACGGCCGATGTGGACGCTCTGAGGAGTGATGAACCCCTAGACTACTGGGTGGGCAGGCTTGACCTCTGGCCAGAGCTTGCCCAATTTGCAATCGAACTGTTGGCTTGCCCCTCATCCAGTGTCCTGTCCGAAAGGACGTTCAGCGCAGCAGGGGGGATTGTGACCGATAAGCGTACTCGCCTAGCTCACGACAGTGTTAACTACCTCACATTTCTAAAAATGAATGAGGCATGGATCTCGGAGGAATTCAACACATGTGATCAGTAGACCATGTATATGTCTATAAACAATTTTTGGAATCAAGCACACAGACCTTCTTAATTCATTTGGCTCACTTCCCTGACCCAAAAAAGCACACCGTACTATATGCCCCTACCCTCCTCTTTGAAGAGGTTGAGCGGTGTCATATTTCTACTGGGGCTGCTTATTATGAGGGGTTCCCACCATCCCTGTGCTGTGCTGACTTCCTCCTGGGTGTTCTTATTATGAGGGGCTCCCACCATCCCTGTGCTGTGCTGACTTCCTCCTGGGGGTTCTTATTATGAGGGGATCACACCATCCCTGTGCTGTGCTGACTTCCTCCTGGGGCTGCTTACGGTGCTGCTGTCAGCGCTGTATGTCACGGAGCTGCTGTCAGCGCTGTATGTCACGGAGCTGCTGTCAGCGCTGTATGTCACGGAGCTGCTGTCAGCGCTGTATGTCACGGAGCTGCTGTCAGCGCTGTATGTCACGGTGCTGCTGTCAGCGCTGTATGTCACGGTGCTGCTGTCAGCGCTGTATGTCACGGAGCTGCTGTCAGCGCTGTATGTCACGGAGCTGCTGTCAGCGCTGTATGTCACGGAGCTGCTGTCAGCGCTGTATGTCACGGAGCTGCTGTCAGCGCTGTATGTCACGGAGCTGCTGTCAGCGCTGTATGTCACGGTGCTGATGTCAGTGCTCTGTATTACGGTGCTGCTGTCAGTGCTCTGTATCTCCTGCACCCTCTTGTTTGCCTACCCTGGTCCCTGACCTTCCCTCTCCTCCATTGCCTTCATTAGCTCCATAGTCCTGAATTGTCAGAACAATTTCCCAAATAAAAAAAAAATGCTTGTAGTTATCGATCCCAAATTCACCTCATACATGTATTATGCTATTGTCCAGGTGGTGGGACTACGTGCTACCCCCTAATAATTACCCCGTGGCCGCAAATTCGACCTAAAGGTTTGCGAAATTCGCCTCCCATTGAAGTCAATGGAGCCCGCGGCGAACGGTCGTTTTCGCGAACGTTTGTGGCCGTTCGCGTTTCGCGTTCGCGAAACGTCCCGTCGGAAGTTCGTCCATCACTACCCATGAGCTTCCATAACTCTATAAATGGAATTTTGATAGTGTCACAAGTTGCCCATCAAAAGGAAGCTAAACTAATTTGAGCATCTGCTGGATGCTTGGCCATGACCCTACAGGTAGGAAACACACCGGAGGGTATATGGAACGCTGGAGTGAAGAAAGACCTAGCAGTGGAAGCTGAAGAGTAGTTAGACTCAAGATGAGCACCAGAGGAACCCAAAAGGCATTGAGGGAGGCATTTCAGTAGGATAAGACTTCGGGGCCTAGACTCCTATTGAAAAAGTTTGCTCAGGGTCAGCCCTAGGGTCATATCCAGGATGAAACAATGTTGAACAGTGAGACAGAAATGCAGTTAGGGAGTGTAGCCTAAGTTCTATGCCAGAGATAAAACAGGAAGCAATTCATAGGAAAGAAAGAAGACCAGGGAAGGCGGGATTCAAGCAAGGTTCGGACAACCGAGGTCAGCAACTTCAGTCAACTTCCACACATCATGAGTTACCAAAACTCTACGAAGGGCATTTTGATAGTGCCAAAGACTTCCTATGAAAAGCAAGCTGTGCCAATGAGGGCATGTGCTGGATGTGCTTGACCATGACCCTACAGGTAGAAAACACGCCTGAAGGTAGAAATGGTGCGCTAAAGCATGTGCCTGTGAACCACGAAGGAGAACTAAAGTGAAGGAGGACCTAGCACTGGAAGAGCAGTTAGACTCCAGAGGAGCGCCATAGGAACCCAAAAGGAATTAAGGGAGGCATTTTAGTAGGATAAGACTTCGAGGATCGGGACTCCTATTGAAAAAGTTTGGTCAGGGTCAGCCCTATGGTCATGTCCAGGATTAGACATTGTTGAACAGTGAGACAGAAATGTAGTTAGGGAGTGTAGCCTAAGTTCTATGCGAGAGGTAAAACAGGAAGCAATTCATAGGAAAGAAAGAAGACCAGGGAAGGCGGGGTTCAAGCAAGGTTCAGACAACCGAGGTCAGCAACTTCAGTCAACTTCCACTCATCATGAGCTACCAAAACTCTATGAAAAGGAAGCTGTGCCAATGAGGGCATGTGCTGGATGTGCTTGACCATGACCCTACAGGTAGAAAACACGCCTGAAGGTAGAAATTAGTGCGCTAAAGCATGTGCCTGTGAACCACAAAGGAGAATGAGAGTGAAGGAGGACCTAGCACTGGAAGAGCAGTTAGACTCCAGAGGAGCGCCATAGGAACCCAAAGGGAATTAAGGGAGGCATTTTAGTAGGATAAGACTTCGGGGATCGGGACTCCTATTGAAAAAGTTTGGTTAGGGTCAGCCCTATGGTCATGTCCAGGATTAGACATTGTTGAACAGTGAGGCGGAAATGTAGTTAGGGAGTGTAGCCTAAGTTCTATGACAGAGGTAAAACAGGAAGCAATTCATAGGAAAGAAAGAAGACCAGGGAAGGCGGGGTTCAAGCAAGGTTCGGACAAGCGAGGTCAGCAACTTCAGTCAACTGCCACTCATGAGCTACCAAAACTCTACGAAGGGCATTTTGATAGTGCCAAAGACTTCCTATGAAAAGGAAGCAGTGCCAATGAGGGCATGTGCTGGATGTGCTTGGCCATGACCCTACAGGTAGAAAACACGCCTGAAGGTAGAAACGGTGCACTAAAGCATGTGCCTGTGAACCACGAAGAAGAACGAGAGTGAAGGAGGACCTAGCACTGGAAGAGCAGTTAGACTCCAGAGGAGCGCCATAGGAACCCAAATGGAATTGAGGGAGATGTGTCAGTAGGATAAGACATCGAGCACCAAGACTCCTTTTGGAAGAGTTTGGTCTCCCACTTTTTTCAATAATCCTGTTAATGTTTTTTCGGAAACCTGGAGCTGCTGCTCCTCGAGTCTCTCCATGAATCAGAGCTTGGCCTGTAATATTCAGCTGCTTGCGGTAGCTGAGCTCTCTTTTATTATAATATTTTCTGCTGCCTTTATGCTGATTCTATTACTTGATAAGCGCCGAGGAGGGCGGCTGGATCAATGAACTGAGAAACGCCATTTCAGCGCGGCATCCATGCTCATCGCTGCCCTTTGATGGAGGAGGGAGCGGCGCCTCTCGCCGGCCTGTCATCGGTAATCGGGTCGCGTTCTATGTCACAAACAAAAACTATTAACTCAAAAAACAAATAAATTCACGGTGGTGATGCATAGAGCGACCACACTCACCATCCAATTCTACTCACCCTACAATCCTATCATTCCATCCCTTCAATCGATTGATGTTCTGATGAAGATTGAGACGTGATTGCCTTTATTTCCGTTTCTAGATCCTTGTTTTTTCAAGGTCAAACTAGAACAGAAGAAATGAGGCAAAAAAATGTCTGACTGTTTGTTATTTTCATTGTTTAAGGAGGAGAACAACATTAACATTCAAGAGGGTCCCATCAGAAATCATTTTTCCAGTAGAAGTCCACATCTCTTGTTTGTATACAGTATATCTAACATATAGCAATTTCCTGATCAGAGTCCCCCTTACATCAGGTGCCCCACCAGAGTCCTCCTTACATCAGGTGCCCCATCCAGAGCCCCCTTACATCAGGTGCCCCATCAGAGCCCCCCCTTACATCAGATGTCCCCACCATAGTCCCCCTTACATCAGATGCCCCACCAGAGCCCCCCTTACACCAGATGTCCCCACCAGAGTCCCCTATGCATCAGGTGCCCCACCAGAGACCCCTTACATCAGATGTCTCCACCAGAGTCCCCCATGGATCAGGTGCTCCACCAGAGCGCCCCCCACATCAGGTGCCCCACCTGAGCCCCCTTACATCAGGTGCCCCACCAGAGCCCCCCTTACACCAGATGCCCCCACCAGAGTCCCCTATGCATCAGGTGCCCCACCAGAGACCCCTTACATCAGATGTCTCCACCAGAGTCCCCAATGGATCAGGTGCTCCACCAGAGCGCCCCCCACATCAGGTGCCCCACCTGAACCCCCTTACATCAGGTGCCCCACCAGAGCCCCCCTTACACCAGATGTCCCCACCAGAGTCCCCTATGCATCAGGTGCTCCACCAGAGACCCCCTTACATCAGATGTCCCCACCAGAGTTCCCCATGGATCAGGTGCCCCACCAGAACCCCCCTTACATCAGTTGTCCCCACCAGAGTCCCCCATGCCCCAAAAGAGCCCCCCTCACCACATCAGGTGCCCCCACCAGAGTCCCCCTTACATCAAGTGCCCCCACCAGAGTCCCCCTTACATCAGGTGCCCCATCAGAGTCCCCTTTACATCGGGTGTCCCCACCAGAGTTCCCCTTTACATCAGGTGTCCCCACCAGAGTTCCCCTTACATCAGGTGCCCCATCCCAGTCCCCCTTACATCAGGTGCCTCATCAGAGCCCCCTTACATCAGGTGCCCCATCAGAGTCCCCCTTACATCAGGTATCCCTACCAGAGTCCCCCTTACATCAGGTGCCCCATCAGAGCCCCCCTTACATCAGGTGCCTCATCAGAGCCCCCCTTACATCAGGTGCCCCTACCAGAGACCCCCTTACATCAGGTGCCTCATCAGAGCCCCCTTACATCAGGTGCCCCCACCAGAGTCCCCCTAATATATCAGGTGCCTCATCAGAGCCCCCCCTACATCAGGTGCCCCACCAGAGTCCCTCTTACATCAGGTGCCCCAGCATAGTTCCTTCTTACATCAGATGTTCCCATCAGGTGCTCCATAAGAGCCCCGCTAACAATAAATATCCCCATCAGAGTCCCGATTACATCAAGCGTCCCCATCAGAGACCTTCTTACATCAGGTGTCCTCTTATGTCAGAGTCACCCTTTGCATCAGAGTACCCATCAGAGTCTCTCCTTACATTAGTGTCCCTATCAGAATCCCTAACATCAGGTGCCCCCCACCAGAATCCTCCTTACATCAGGTGCCCCCACTAGAATCCTTCTTACATCAGGTGCCCCCACTAGAGTCCTCCTTACATCAGGTGCCCCCACTAGAGTCCTCCTTAGATCAGGTGCCCCCACCAGAGTCCCACTTATGTCAGATCCCCTCTTATATCAGAGTCCCTATCAAAGCATTTCCTTACATCAAAGACCCCTTACATTGGGTGTCCTCCCTTTTACATCAAGCATTCCCCCTAACAACAAGTGTCCCTATCACTGTGCCCCTTTACAGTGTGAGGTCACCCAGTGCCCCCCACCCACACTGCAGCAAAATGTAGTTTAAAATCAGTGCACAAATACGGGGCTAAGAATGGCAAACAAAACAAAATGTCCCTGGTGTCACTAGAAGGAAAACATTTCCCCTTGTTAGTGATGTGACTGGAAGGAAAAAAGTCTCTACTTTGGTGGTGTCACTAAAAGGAAAAAATTGTCCCTGTATTGGTGGTGTCACTGGAAATAATGAAAAAATGTAGAATTGTTAGTGGTGTCACTGGAAGGAAAAGTGTCCCCGTATTGGTAGTGTCACTAAAAGGAAAAAATTTCCCTGGGTAGGTGGTGTCACTAGAAGGAAAAAAGTCTCAACATCGGTGGTATCACTGGAAGGAAAAGTGTCCCTGTATTAGTGGTGTCACTGGAAGGAAAAAAGTCTTTACATCGGTGGTGTCACTGGAAAGAAACGTTTCCCTGTATTGGTGGTGTCACTGAAAGGAAAACATGTCCCTGGGTTGATGGTATCACTGGAAGGAAAAAAGTCTTTCCATTGGTGGTGTCACTGGAAGGAAAAGTGTCCCTGTATTGGTGGTGTCACTAAAAGGAAAAATTGTCCCTGTATTGGTGGTGTCACTGAAAGGAAAAAATGTCCTTGGTTTGATGGTGTCATTAGAAGGAAAAAAGTCTCAACATCGGTGGTGTCACTGGAAGGAAAAGTGTCCCTCTATTGTCCCTGTATTGGTGGTCTCAGTAGAAAGAAAAAATGTCCTATTGTTAGTGGTGTCACTGGAAAGAAAAAAGTCTCTACATCGGTGGTGTCACTGGAAGGAAACGTTTCCCTGTGTTGATGGTGTCACTGAAAGGAAAAAATTTCCCTGTGTTGGTGGTGTCACTGAAAGGAAAAAATGTCCCTGGGTTGGTGGCGTCACTGGAAGGAAAATTGTCCATGTATTGGTGGTGTCACTAGAAGGAAAAAATGTCCCATTGTTAGTGGTGTCACTGGAAGGAAAAGTGTCCCTCTATTAGTGGTGTCATTGGAAGGAAAAGTGTCCCTCTATTAGTGGTGTCACTGGAAGGAAAAGTGTCCCTCTATTAGTGGTGTCACTGGAAGGAAAAGTGTCCCTCTATTAGTGGTGTCATTGGAAGGAAAAGTGTCCCTCTATTAGTGGTGTCATTGGAAGGAAAAGTGTCCCTCTATTAGTGGTGTCACTGGAAGGAAAAGTGTCCCTCTATTAGTGGTGTCACTGGAAGGAAAAGTGTCCCTCTATTAGTGGTGTCACTGGAAGGAAAAGTGTCCCTCTATTAGTGGCGTCACTGGAAGGAAAAGTGTCCCTCTATTAGTGGTGTCACTGGAAGGAAAAAAGTCTCTACATTGGTGGTGTCACTGGAAGGAAACGTTTCCCTGTATTGGTGGTGTCACTGGAAGGAAAAGTGTCCCTCTATTAGTGGTGTCACTGAAAGGACAAAATGTCCTTGGTTTGATGGTGTCATTAGAAGGAAAAAAGTCTCAACATCGGTGGTGTCATTGGAAGGAAAAGTGTCCCTCTATTAGTGGTGTCACTGGAAGGAAAAGTGTCCCTCTATTAGTGGTGTCACTGGAAGGAAAAGTGTCCCTCTATTAGTGGTGTCACTGGAAGGAAAAGTGTCCCTCTATTGTCCCTGTATTGGTGGTCTCAGTAGAAAGAAAAAATGTCCTATTGTTAGTGGTGTCACTGGAAAGAAAAAAGTCTCTACATTGGTGGTGTCACTGAAAGGAAAAAATGTCCCTGGGTTGGTGGCGTCACTGGAAGGAAAATTGTCCCTCTATTAGTGGTGTCACTGGAAGGAAAAGTGTCCCTCTATTAGTGGTGTCACTGGAAGGAAAAAAGTCTCTACATCGGTGGTGTCACTGGAAGGAAACGTTTCCCTGTATTGGTGGTGTCACTGGAAGGAAAAGTGTCCCTCTATTAGTGGTGTCACTGGAAAAAAAAAAGGAAAAAATGTCCCTCTATTAGCGGTGTCACTGGAAGGAAAAGTGTCCCATTGTTAGTGGTGTCCATATACCATAAAAGATGCGATTATTATTACTGTGCGATTATTGCACACTGCACTACAAGGGAGAGCGGTCAGTGGAATGTATTAAAGGGCATGTCGATCACTGAGACGCGCTGTGATGGCGATCTAATCCCCAGGCCCCCCCCCCGACTGTTTCATCACAATTTTCATACTGCACAGGTAAGGCGCATATTTAATTCGCTAAATTCTAACCGCCGTTCCTCCGGCGTGTTTTCATTGCTCTCTGAAGCGCCGTTCTATTTCTGGCGCGGGGAACGAACGTCTCTCATAATAAGTGAGAGCAATTAAAACGGAGGCACACTGTGCCGTACGGGACTCTCGGCGCTCCATAATTGATCTCCTAGTAGAGAATATTAGGCCGGTAATAGAAATTGCTTGATTATGACTCTCCGACAGTCAGCAAAAGACGAGTTTCACGCGTTTCATCCCCACGGCCCCCGCTGTCAATATTTCCCCCCTGAAAAATTTCCACGATCGCCCTATTGGCTCGTCCCGAGCGGGTCCGGTGCTGACTTTTTTTTTTTTTTTTTTTTACAAGATCGTGCTTCGCCGCTACGGTAAATGGCGCCAATCCCAGACTTTCCCTGTTCTGCCATTTCATTATTCCTATAGGGAGGACATTCGCCACCTAGGGGCCAACTTTATATTAGGCGGTGAAACCAGCATCCTGCTTAACAGCTGGCATCCATTAGTGGTCTGTCAGTTTTATACCAGAGAGTTCGGGTGACCCATTGATGAGCGGCCTCTCTGCTTTATACCAGGGTGTGCGGTCTTTAATCCAATAACGTGTGGCCTCTCTGCTTTATACCAGGGTGTGCGGTCTTTAATCCAATAACGTGTGGCTTCTCAATTATATACCAGGGTGTGCGGTCTTTAATCCACTGATTTGTTGTCTTTAGGTTTCATACTAGGGTGTGCGGTCTTAATGGGAGGTATTTTGGCTTTTAATCAGGTCTTTAATCCACTAATTTGTGGTCGTTTGCTTCTTATACCAGAATGTTCGGTCTTTAATCCCCTGATGTGTGGTCTTTAGGTTTTATACTAAGGTGTGCGGTCTTTGGTTTTTTTTTGTTTTTTTTTTACTAGGCTGTGCGGTCTTTAGTCCACTGATATGTGGTCTTTTGGCTTTATACTGGGATGTTCGGTCTTTAATCCCCTGATGTGTGGTCTTTAGGTTTTATACTAGGGTGTGCGGTCTTTAATCCATTAATGGGTGGTCTTTTGGTTTTATACTAGGGTGTTCGGTCTTTAATCCACTAATGGGTGGTCTTTAGGTTTTATACTAGGGTGTGCGGTCTTTAATCCACTAATGGGTGGTCTTTTGGTTTTATACTAGGGTGTTCAGTCTTTGATCCATTAATGGGTGGCCTTTTGCTTTTTTATACAAGGATGTGTGGTCTTTAGTCCACTGATGTGTGGTCTTTTGGTTTTACACTAAGGTGTTTAGTCTTTAGTCCACTGGTGTGTGGTCTTTCGTTTTTTTTTTTTTACTAGGCTGTGTGGTCTTTAGTCCACTAATGTGTGGTCTGTTGGTTTTATACCAGGATGTTCAATCTTTAATTCGCTGATTTGTTGTCTTTAGGTTTTATACTAAGGTGTGCAGTCTTTAGTCCACTAATGTGTGGTATTTTTTATTTTTATTTTATCAGGGTGTGCGGTCTTTAATCCGCTGATGTGTGGTCTTTTGGTTTTATACTAAGGTGTTTAGTCTTTAGTCCACTTGTGTGGGGTCTTTAGTTTTTTTTCTACTAAGCTGTGTGGTCTTATAACGGGATGTGCAGTCTTTAATCCACTGATTTGTTGTCTTTAAATTTTATACTAGGCTGTGTGGTCTTTAGTCCACTGATTTATGGTCTTTTGGTTTTATACTGAGATGTGCGGTCTTTAATCCACTGATTTGTTGTCTTTGGGTTTTATACTAGGGCGTGCGGTCTTTAATCCAGTCATTTGTGGTCATTTTGGTTTTATACCAGGATGTGCGGTCTTAAAGCCACTGACATGTGGTCTTTAGGTTTTATACTAGGGTGTGTGGTCTTTAACCCATTAATTCGTGCTTTCTTTGGTTTTATACTAGGATTTTCAGTCTTTAATCCACTGATTTGTTGTCTTTAGGTTTTTATACTAGGGTGTGCGGTCTTTAATCCACTAATGTGTGGTCATTTTGGTTTTGTACCAGTATTCGCGGCCTTTATGCCACTGACGTGTGAACTTCCAACATTATACTAGGGTGTGCAGTCTTTAATCCACTGATTTGTTGTCTTTGGGTTTTATATTAGGGTGTGCGGTCTTTAATCCCGTCATTTGTGGTCATTTTGGTTTTATACCAGGATGTGCGGTCTTTATGCAACTGACGTGTGGTCTTTAGATTTTACACTAGGGTGTGTGGTCTTTAATCCATGAATTCGTGTTTTCTTTGGTTTTATACTAGGATTTTCAGTCTTTAAACCACTGATTTGTTGTCTTTAGGTTTTTATACTAGGATGTGCGGTCTTTAATCCACTGATTTGTTGCCTTTAGGTTTTATACTAGGGTGTGCGGTCTTTAATCCCATCATTTGTGGTCATTTTGGTTTTATACCAGGATGCGCGGCCTTTATGCCACTGATGTGTGAACTCCTAGCCTTATACTAGGGTGTGCAGTCTTTAATCCACTGATTTATTGTCTTTGGGTTTTATACTAGGGTGTGCGGTCTTTAATCCAGTCATTTATGGTCATTTTGGTTTTATACCAGGATGTGCGGTCTTTAAGCCACTGACATGTGGTCTTTAGGTTTTTATACTAGGGTGTGTGGTCTTTAATCCACTAATTCATGTTTTCTTTGGTTTTATACTAGGATTTTCAGTCTTTAATCCACTGATTTGTTGTCTTTAGGTTTTTATACTAGGATGTGCGGTCTTTAATATACTAATGTGTGGTCATTTTGGTTTTATACCAGGACCCGCGGCCTTTATGCCACTGATGTGTGAACTTCCGGCCTTATACTAGGGTGTGCAGTCTTTAATCCACAGGTCTGTGGGTATGGGAAACTTTGATCTGCTGATATGTGGTCTTCAATCGAATAAATTTTGTTTTTCGATTTTGTACCAATCTGTGCAGTCTTTACTGATGTGTGGTCTCATAATTTTTATGCCGGGGTGTGTGGGGGGGGGGTTTTATTCCCCTGATGTGTGGTCTTTTGGTTCCATACCAGGCTGTGCGGTCTTTAATCCTTTGACATTCACGCCTCCTGTTGCATAATTCGATTGGCCCTACAAGTTCATGAGCCAGCGAGTAATTCCCTCATTGTGTGTGCCAAATCTTATTACCGTCCAATCCGCCACATCTGGGCATAGCAAATGGCTTCTAATTCTCCCCCTCCCCACCCCTGCCCCCACCACTCACAGCCGAGGGATTCACCGACCCACCACCAGAAATCTGCGCATTTCAATCAAGCGCCGTGCCTGGTCCCCACCGCCGGCTCAGCCGGGAAGAGGTCACGCTCCGCGCAAGGAATTATGTCATAATTATTGGGACCATTTCTTACAAAGGTCAAAGTCGAAATTTCTTTGCCCTTTTTTCCAGTTCCAAAATGTACATCTCCGTACAGCGGCTCAGGAATTTATCTCCGGAGCTTCAGTGTGGTTTTTATTCTGTTGAATCCCTCATTTCCTGTGTTGTCACCAAGACAGGAAGTACATAAAAAAGGGGGAGGAGCACAGACGCACCATGGGGGAGAAGTCGGGTTTTGATTGATTTTGCTTTTTTAATGGAGATGTCTTCACTTCCTTGTGTGGGGGAAAGGAAGAAAGTGAGGATGAAAGGGAAGGAAGGAAGGGGAAAGGAGAAAGGAAAGAAGGAAGGAAAAGGAAAGGAAGGAAGGAAAAGGAAATGAAAGGGAATAAGCAAAGTAAAGGAAGGAAGGAAGGCAACAGACAGGATGAAGGAAAGGAAGGAATTGAGGTAGAAAGGATGAGGAAAAAACAGAGAAAGGAATAGGGAAGGAAGGAAGGGGAAAGGAAAAGAAAGGAAGGAAATAAGGAAAGAAATGGAAATGAAAGCAAAGAAGCAAAGGAAAAGAAGGAAGGAAGGAAAAGGATAGGATGAGGGAACGAAAGGAAGTGTGGAAGAAAGAATAGGGTAAAAAAACGAAGAAAGGAATAGGGAAGGAAGGAATAAAAGGCTAGGATGAAGGAAAGGAGGGAAGTGAGGAAGAAGGAATGGGGAAAAAAACAAAGAAAGGAATAGGGAAGGTAGGAAGGAAAAAGGGAAAGGAAGGAAAGGAAAAGGAAAAGAAAGGGAAAGGATTGACAAGGAAAGGGAAAGGAATGGAAAGAGTGAAGAAAAGGAAGGAAGAAATAAAGGGAAGGAAAGGAATGAAGGAAACGGATAGGATGAAGGAAAGGAAGGAATTGAGGAAGAAAGGATGAGGAAAAAACAGAGAAAGGAATAGGGAAGGAAGGAAGGGGAAAGGAAAAAGGAAAGGAAAAGAAAGGAAGGAAAGAAATGGAAATGAAAGGAAAGAAGCAAAGGAAAAGAAGGAAGGAAGGAAAAGGATAGGATGAGGGAAAGAAAGGAAGTGTGGAAGAAAGAATAGGGGAAAAAAACGAAGAAAAGATTAGGGAAGGTAGGAAGGGAAAAGGGAAAGAAAGGAAAGGAAAAGGAAAAGAACAGGAAAGGATTGATAAGGAAAGGATTGACAAGGAAAGGGAAAGGAATGGAAAGAGTGAAGGAAAGGTAGGAAGAAAGAAAGGGAAGGAAAAGAAGGAAGAAAGGAAAGGGGTAGGGAAATAAAGAAGGAAAAAAGGAAGGTAGGATGGAAAGAAAAAAAAAGAAGGGAGGGGACGAACGAAAGAGGGGAAAGAAAGATGTAAGGAAGAGAGAAGGAAAGTAAGTAAGGAAGGGTGGAGGAAGAAAGTAAGGAAGAGGGAAAGGAAGGAAGTTAAGGTAGGGGACTATGAGAGGTGGTAGGAGGGTATTGGAGTGAGGGTAAAGGAAAGAAGCAAGGAATTATGTCATAATTATTGGGACCATTTCTTACAAAGGTCAAAGTCGAAATTTCTTTGCCCTTTTTTCCAGTTCCAAAATGTACATCTCCGTACAGCGGCTCAGGAATTTATCTCCGGAGCCTCAGTGTGGTTTTTATTCTGTTGAGTCCCGCATTTCCTGTGTTGTCACCAAGACAGGAAGTACATAAAAAAAAGGGGGGGGGGGGAGCCCAGACGCACCATGGGGGAGAAGTTGGGTTTTGAATGATTTTCCTTTTTTAATGGAGATGTCTTCACTTCCTTGTGTGGGGGAAAGGAAGAAAGTGAGGTTGAAAGGGAAGGAAGGAAGGGAGGGGAAATGAAAAAGGAAAGGAAAAGAAAGGAAGGAAATGAGAGGAAAGGAGCAAAGGAAATGCAGGAAGGAAAAGGATAGGATGAAGGAAAGGAAGGAAGTGAGGAAGAAAGGATGGGGAAAAAACAAAAGAAGGGAATAGGGAAGGTAGGAAGGGAAACGGGAAGGGAAGTAAAGGAAAAGGAAAGGATTGACAAAGAAAGGGAAAGGAATGGAAAGAATGAAGGAAAGGAAGGAAATGAGAAAAAAAGGGAAGGGAAAGAAGGAAGGAAAGAAAAACGAAGAAAGGAATAGGGAAGGTAGGAAGGAAAAAGGGAAAGGAAGGAAAGGAAAAGAAAAGGAAAGGGAAAGGAATGGAAAGAGTGAAGGAAAGGAAGGAAGAGAAGGAAGGAAAGAAAGGGGAAGGGAAATAAAGAAGGAAAAAAAAGGAAGGGAGGGGAAGAACGAAAGAGGGGAAAGAAAGATGTAAGAAAAAGAGAAGGAAAGTAAGGAAGGAAGGGTGGAGAAAGAAAGTAAGGAAGAGGGAAAGGAAGGAAGTTAAGGTAGGGGACTATGAGAGTTGGAGTGAGGGTAAAGGAAAGGTCAAAGTCAAAATTTCTTTGCCTAAAAATGTATATCTCTGTACAGCGGCTCAGAATTTATCTCCAGAGCCTCAGTTTGTTTTTTATTCTGTTGAGTTCCTCATTTCCTGTGTTGCCACCAAGACAGGAAGTACATAAAAAAAGGGGGGGGAGGAGCACAGACGCACCATGGCGAAGAAGTTGGGTTTTGATTGATTTTCCTTTTTTAATGGAGATGTCTTCAATTCCTTGTGTGGTCACCACAACAGGAAGTGAGGGGTGAATTCCCCAACAGGGACACCAACGGTAATAAAATTCCGAATGACAAATTTTTTCCCACTAAATCCAGAACAAAATAGTTGAATTTTCCCAAATCTGTGTAATCTGTTGGCAAGCTTTATAAACCGGCTCTGTACACACAGAATGTTGTGGAATAATTAGCAGCTGTCAAATCCGGTAAATGTGAATAATGACTTCTCTTCCAGCAATAAGGAAAAATGTGTCGCCTCGTCTCTGACACCTCCCTCCGCCTGTTCTCACCCGCTAATGCCAGCGATGGAGCAGATTACACCTCGCAGATCAATGGAAATGTGCGTTCAATCTTGGGTGAGGGGCTGTTCTTACTGGAGTCAGAGCCATGGAGGGGATCCGCGGGAGAACCAGAACACGGGAGGAAGGAAAGGAAAAGAAGGGAAAGGAAGGAAAAGGTAAAAAAAGTGAGGAAGGAAAGAAAATGAAAGGAAAGTAGGAAAGGAATGAAGGAAAAGGAAATGAAAGGAATGGAGGAAAGGGAAGGAAGGAAGGAAAAGGGAAGGGAAAAAAAGAAAAGAAGGAAGAAAGGAAAAGCAAAGGAAAGAAAGAAGAAAGGAAGGAAAAAAGAAAGGAAGAAAAGAAGGAAGGAAAAGGAAAGGAAGGAAGGAATATAGGGGAAAGGGGAGGAAATGGAAATAAAAGAAAAGGAGCAAAGGAAGGAAGTGAGGATGAAAGGGAAGGATGGAAGGAAGGAAGGGAAAGGGAGAGGAAAAGAAAGGAAGGAAAGAAGGAAGGAAAAGAAAAGGAGGGAAGGAAAAGGAAAGGAGGGAAGGAAAAGGAAAGGAGGGAAGGAAAAGGAAATGAAAGGAAAGAAAAGGAAAGAATGAAGGAAAGGGAAATGAAATGAAAAGTAGGAAAGCAAGCAAGTGAGGATGAAAGGGAAGGATGGATGGAAGGAAGGAAGGAAAGAAGGAAAAGGGAGAGGAAAAGAAAGAAAGGAAAGAAGGAAGGAAAAGGAAAGGAGAGAAGGAAAAAGAAAGGAAGGAAGGAATGAAGGAAAAGGAAAGGAAATGAAAGGAAGGGAGGGAAGAAAAGGAAGGAAGGAAAAGGGGAAGTGAAATAAGAAAAGAAGGAAGAAGCGAAACGTAAAGGAAAGAAGGAAAAAAGGAAGGAAAAAGAAGGGAAGAAAAGAAAGGAAGGAAGGAAAAGGAAAGGAAAAAGGGAAGGTAAGGGGAGGAAAGGGAAATAAAAGAAAATAAGGAAAGAAAGAAAGTGAGGATGAAAGGGAAGGAAGGAAGGGGAAAGGAAAAGAAAGGAAAAGGAAATTAAAGGAAAGGGGAATGAAAGGAAAAGAGGAAAGGAAAGGAAGGAAGGAAAGGGGAAAGTAAAAAAGAAGGAAGAAAGGAAAAGCAAAGGAAAGAAAGAAGAAAGGAAGGATAAAGAAAGGAAAAAAAATGAAAGGAAGAAAGGAAGGTAAGGGAAAGGGGAGGAAAGGGAACTAAAAGAAAAGTAGGAAAGGAAGAAAGTGAGGATGAAAGGGAAGGAAGGAAGGAAGGGGAAAGGAAAAAGGAAAGGAAAAGAAAGGAAGGAAGGAAAAGGAAAGGAGGGAAGGAAAAGGAAATGAATTGAAAGGATCAAAGGAAAGGAAGGAAGTGAGGAAGGAAGGAAGTACGGAAGGAAGGGGAAAGGAAAAAGACCGGGAAAAGAAAGGAAGGAAGGAAAAGAAAAGGAGGGAAGGAAATGAACGGAAAGGACCAAAGGAAAGGAAGGAAGTGAGGAAGGAAGGAAGGAAGGAAGAAAGGATGGAAGGAAAAGGATAGGATGAAGGAAAGGAAGGAAGTGAGGAGGAAGGGTGGGGAAAAAACAAAGGAAGGAAGAGGGAAGGGAAAAAAGGAAGGTAGGAAGGAAGGAAGGAAAAAGGGAAGGAAAGGAAAGGATTGACAAGGAATGGAAAGAATGAAGGAAAGGAAGGAAGTGAGAAAGAAAGTGAAGGGAAAGAAGGAAGGACGGAAAGGGGAAGGGAAATAAAGAAGGAAAAAAAGGAAGGTAGGAAGGAATGAAAAAAAGTGGTCACAACACAGGAAGTGAGGGTAAATCTCTCTGTTGGGGACACAGATAGTGCAGTAAAGGAGTAGAGGTATTTATTCCTGTCTAAAAATAAAAAGTCTTATCAGCATTTCTACTTTTTATCATCCTCCTGACATTTCACCAGAGTGGAATTTTGATTAAAATGGGAACAATCGATTCAGAAAACTCTGCAGGAATGTCAGCTGGGAGACGTCATGTGGAAATATGATGATGTGGGGACGAGGAATGAATGGGGCTCTCATTGGACGGTGTGCACACTCCGGGAACAATGGATGGACCCTGGTGGGCCCTCGGTAAGAGTGGGCGCCGGGCCCTGTGATCAGAGCCCTCCTTTGTTGTGCAGAAATCTGCAGAAGGTAGGCACATTATTCTGCCTGTAGGCTGATCAGATATTTCTATTCAAGGTGGTGCAGAAGAATGCAGAACGTTCTGGAAATTTCGGAATTTTTGAATATGTTACATTGTCGACGAGGCAGAAAAAAAAAAAAAGCCACATGCCGAGTTGCCCACTGCTTTCAGCTTCTCTCAGATCTGACTTGTGGCTGATATCGCTTCACAGAGAAAAGAATCCTTCCAGAGCCCGCAAAGAAAGATGGATCAGTTCCTTGGAACCGAATATTCCCAGACCAGTAATTAGAGAGTTTATAATTTGTAAGGAAATTGTCTGCTCCTACTTAGAATTCTGTTATTGATTTTGTCGTTGGGTTTTGCCATTATGTCATAAATCCACCAAGAATTTCACAGATTAACTGCTCTTACTGTAAAGAACCTCTCATGGTAAAAGTCATTTTATGCTACATATCTATAACTGTTACCTCCTGCTCTTACCTGTATGCCAACCAGTGGCGTCGCTAGGGGGGCGGGGGGGGGCTATTGGGGCTATAGCCCCGAATCTGGGGCTCATAGCCCCAAGTCTCTGCAGGGGTCCCCAACGGGAGGGGATGCTCTCTGGAGACCCTGATGTAAGTGGGGGGCTCTCTGGGAACCCTTATTTAAGGGGGGTGCTCTCTGGGGACCCTGATTTAAGGGGGGATGCTCTCTGGGGACCCTGATTTAAGGGGAGGTTCTCTGGGGACCCTGATGTAAGGGGGAGGCTCTCTGGGGACCCTGATGCAAATGGGAAGGCTCTCTGGTGACCCCGATGCAAGTGGAGAGGCTCTCTGATGTAAGGGGGGCTCTCTGGGGACCGTGATGTAAGTGGGGGGCTCTCTGGGGACCCTGATGTAAGTGGGGGGCTATCTGGGGACCCTGATGTAAGTGATGGGCTCTCTGGGGACCCTGATGTAAGGGGGAAGCTCTCTGGGGACCCTAATTTTAAGGGGGAAGCTCTCTGGGGACCCTGATGTAAGTGGGGGCTCTCTGGGGACCCTGATGTAAGTGGGGGGCTCTATGGGGACCCTGATGCAAGGGGGGGCTCTCTGGGGACCCTGATTTTAAGGGGGTAGCTCTCCGGGGACCCTGATGTAAGTGGGGGGCTCTCTGGGGACCCTAATGTAAGCGGGGGGCTCTCTGGGGACCCTGATGTAAGTGGGGGGCTCTCTGGGGACCCTGATTTTAATGGAGTAGCTCTCTGGGGACCCTGATTTAAGGGGGGGTTCTCTGGGGACCCTGATGTAAGGGGGAGGCTCTCTAGGGACCCTGATGCAAATGGGAAGGCTCTCTGGTGACCCCGATGCAAGTGGAGAGGCTCTCTGATGTAAGGGGGGCTCTCTGGGGACCGTGATGCAAGGGGGAGGCTCTCTGGGGACCCTGATGTAAGTGGGGGGCTCTCTGGGGACCCTGATGTAAGTGGGGGGCTATCTGGGGACCCTGATGTAAGTGATGGGCTCTCTGGGGACCCTGATGCAAGGGGGAAGCTCTCTGGGGACCCTAATTTTAAGGGGGAAGCTCTCTGGGGACCCTGATGTTAGTGGGGGGCTCTCTGGGGACCCTGATGTAAGTGGGGGGCTCTATGGGGACCCTGATGCAAGGGGGGCCTCTGGGGACCCTGATTTTAAGGGGGTAGCTCTCCGGGGACCCTGATGTAAGTGGGGGGCTCTCTGGGGACCCTAATGTAAGCGGGGGCTCTCTGGGGACCCTGATGTAAGTGGGGGGTTCTCTGGGGACCCTGATTTTAATGGGGTAGCTCTCTCCTGGGGGACCCTGATGTAAGTGGGGGGCTCTCTGGGGACCCTGATGTAAGTGGGGGGCTCTCTGGGGACCCTGATGTAAGTGGGGGGCTCTCTGGGGACCCTGATTTTAAGGGAGTAGCTCTCTGGGGACCCTGATGTAAGTGGGGGGGCTCTCTGGGGACCCTGATGTAAGTGGGGGGGCTCTCTGGGGACCCTGATGTAAGTGGGGGGCTCTCTGGGGACCCTGATTTAAGGGGGGCTCTCTTGGGACCCTGATTTTAAGGGGGTAGCTCTCTGGGGACCCTGATTTAAGGGGGAAGCTCTCTGGGGACCCTGATGTAAGTGGAGGGCTCTCTGGGGATATATATACACACACACACATGTATATTACTGTATATACATGTGTATGCCCGCCCAAGCGTATGACTTTCTTTAATACGCTGCTATGGGCTCTAGCCCCAGATCTTTTGTAGACCTAGCGACGCCCCTGATGCCAACTGTCCCAGATTTGCCAGGTCAGTGCAGTATTGTGGACCTTAGTCTCAATGAAGATGTGCCTCCCCCCCCCCCCCGGGCCAGGGGCAGGCTGACAACTCATGGGGACCCCCGGGCAATAGGAGATTATGGGGCCCCCAGGCAATAGATTATGGGGCCACACAGTACACACACACACAGTATAAACACACAGACACACTATATATACACACACAGTATACACACACTGAAAAGATACTGGAGAGGCGGGGCAGCTATAATCTTGGGATTTTTTTTAAAAAAACACAGATTTTTACATGCTGTCCCTGGTTTTATTGAGGATGGCATCCCTGATGGGGCCCCTTGGTGGCACGGGGCCCTCGGGCGGTGCCCGAGAGCCCGTATGGTCAGTCTGCCCCTGCCTGGGGCCATGTCCTTGGATCAGAGTTTCCCCCTTAATTGACTTGCTGCACATGCACGGTAAATCAATAAGGCCTCCTGTACCTGGGCATGAAAAATGCACAGCACAGGGATGGTGGGAACCCCTCATAATGGGCACAGCAGGTGTACAGACCTGGGAACTCAGCACAGGGATGGCGCGAACCCCTCATAATGGGCACAGCAGGCATACAGACCTGGGAACTCAGCAGAGGGATAGTTGGAACTTCTTTTAATGGGCACAGCAGGTGTACAGACCTGGGAACTCAGCACAGGGATGGTGGGAACCCCTCATAATGGGCACAGCAAGTGTACAGACCCAGGAACTCAGCACAGGGATGGTGGGAACCCCTCATAATGGGCACAGCAAGTGTACAGACCCAGGAACTCAGCACAGGGATGGTGGGAACCCCTCATAATGGGCACAGCAGATGTACAGACCCGGGAACTCAGCACAGGGATGGTGGGAACTCCTCACAATGGGCACAGCAAGTGTTTAGGCGGACAGATCCATTAATCCATCTTTATCTTTTATTCGACCTTCCTATGTTTATCCACATTTTTTTGGTCCCCCATGTTTATGTCATCTACACGATAACCGCGGTCATAATGATGACTTGTGTTAAGATCCAACCTGAGATGCCATCCTGGGTGATCCTGGCACTGGAAAAAAACGGAGATTGGAGCATGCTGGTTGATTGTTCTGTGCCGCGGCGAAGTCTCTGCCTTGTCTACGGCTGTCAGATGTAACATGCCGGGGCACTGAAGTATTTAACACAGCAGCTTGCCAAGGAAAGGCACCTTGAGGAACAAAGCTGCGTCATCGGTGTTTGGAGCGCCGCAGCTACGCGTACTCAGTGGCAGGACACGGCGCCAAGGGGAAGATATTTAAAGGCTCTTTTATACACACATATATATATATATATATATATATATACACACAGTATATACAGTGGGGAGAAAAAAGTATTTGATACACCGCATGAAGGTTTACCAAAACCATGTAGGGCCTGCCTGATTGCATATGAATTGAAACTTCTAAGGTTTGACGTCATATTATATGGTTTTGGTAAATCTGATGGACAAACTCATCAGAAATACTGATAGTGTGTATGGGGCTACAGAGATCATACATCTCCTGCAGTTCTTGACCAGGTTTGCACACACCGCAGCAGGTATTTTGGCCTACTCCTCCCAACAGACCTTCTCCAGATCCTTCAGGTTTTTCTGACTTTCAGCTCCCTCCAAAAAAATTTCTATTGGGTTCGGGACTGGAGACCGGCTAGGCCACCCCGGGACCTTGACGTGCTTCTTACGGAGCCACTCCTTAGTTGCCCTGGCTCTCTGCTTCGGGTCATTGTCATGCTGGAAGACCCAGCCATGACCCATCATCAATTCTCTTACTGAGGGAAAGAGGTTGTTGGCCAAGATCCAAGATCTCACGATACATGGCCCCATCCATTCTCTCCCCAATATGGTGCAGTTGTCCTGTCCCCTTCACAGAAAAGCAGAACCCAAAGAATGATGTTTCCACCTCCATGCTTCACGGTTGGGATGGTGTTCTTGGGGTTGTGCTCATCCTTCTTCTTCCTCCAAACACGGCGAGTGGATTTTAGACCAACCAGCTCTATTTTTGTCTCATCAGACCACATAACCTTCTCCCGTTCCTCCTCTGGATCATCCAGATGGTCATTGGAAAACTTCAGATGGACCTGGACATGCGCTGGCTTGAGGATTTTAATCCATGTGTTACTAATGGTTTTCTTTGAGACTGTGGTCTAGGGTTGCCACCTCATCCCTTTAAACCCCAAAACGTATGAATTACACAGGTTATGGGGCTTATTTAATGCCGATAAGGCCCCAAGTGAGTTTAATTGCCACCTTAATCAGCCACAGAACTTGTGTAATTCATGTGTGTTTAAAGGGATGAGGTCATTGACCAGGTCCTGCCGTGTAGTTCTGGGCAAGGTGGCAACCCTACGGTGGTCCCAGCTCTCTCTTCAGGTCATTGACCAGGTCCTTCCCTGCAGTTCTGGGCCGATCCCTCACCTTCCTCATGATCACTGATGCCCCACGTGGTTAGATCTTGCATGGAGTCCCAGACCGAGGGAGATTGAGCGTTATCTTGAACTTTCTTGTGTTTTCTAATAATTGCGCCAACAGTTGTTGCCCTCTCACCAAGGTGCTTGCCTATTGTCCTGTAGACCATCCCAGCCTTGTGCAGGCCTACAATTTTATCCCTGATGTCCTTATGCAGCTCTGGTCTTGGCCACTGCAGAGAGGTTGGAGTCTGATTGATTGAGTGTGTGGACAGGTGTCCAGGTGTCAAGTAAGTGAACTACAACACACAATAACGTGAAAAATTGATCAACAGTCCATAAAAAACACACCAGTGTAGGTTCTTGCGAAACACCCCTCTCGAAGACAGTGCACCTCAACCACCCCCCCCCCCCCCCCCCCCCGGGGAAACTCGATCAATGTAGAAATAATGATCAGAGAAAAAACAGCCGGCCGGCTTGCGAACACCTGTCCACTAGATAGCACGTCAACCTCCCTACGCGCGTTTCGTCATATACCGACGTCGTCTCGGGGAGGCAACGTCTGTTTTTTTTTTTTTTTTCTCTGATCGTTATTTCTACATTTCTGTAAGTGCAAATTTCATCAGTTTTAAATAAATCTGTGTTACGTTTTTTTACACTATGGAGAGTCTTCTTGCTTTTCTGGGTAACGTCTGATCCACCCTCCTGGTGGCTGATGCCCGAGTCTCCTCCGGTCGTTTTGATGTCTTATTCCAGTTGCCTTTCCTGCGGACATTCAACATTCAACATCTCCCCGGGTTAGAGACCCTGGCTGGGTAATTTAGCCGCAGCCTTACCAAAGCTTGCCTTTTAGTGAGCGTGCATTCTATGTGGTGGAGGTTCCCTGTCTTCCAGACGGAGTTCTTACTGGTTGGTAGGTGATCAAACACTTATGTCACGCAATAAAATGCTAATTAATTATTTAAAAATCATACAATGTGATTTTCTGGATTTTATTCTATTCTGTTGTTTTTCCTATTCTAGTCTATTCTTTTCTGTTGTCCTTTTTTTTATATATTCTATTCTAATCTATTCTGTTTTGATTTTGAATTTATTCTATTCACAATTCAAATTTTGAAAGATGCTTATATTCTTAAGCCGCGTACACACGGGCGGACTGTCTGGCCAACTTAGTCCGTCAGACAATCCGACGGACAGTCCGTCATACTTTCGAATGAATGGACTTGACCACACACACCACTTTTTGAGCGGACTAATACGGCGTACTAAGTCCGCCATACTATCCGCCCTACTTTTGAAATGAACGGACTCGCCCACACACGCGGAGGAAAGTCAGCTCATTTCGAGCGCGTCTCCAGGTAGGCGGGACCTGCGAAGGAGACGTCGCTGACCCCGCCGCCTGGTATGGACTTAAAGGGGAACCCCAACGCCGAAAAAAATCGGCGTGGGGGTCCCCCCAAGTCCACAACAGACCCTTGTCCGAGCACACTACCCGGCCGGCCAGGAAAGGGGGGCGAGCGAGCCCCCCCCTCCTGGCCCGTACCAGGCCGCGTGCCCTCAACATGGGGGGGTGCCTTGAGGAAGTCTATTCTTTTCTATTTTATTATAATCTATTCTAATTTAAATGCATTCTATTTGAAATTTCATTTTTCAGAAGACAGTTATATTCTATTTTATTCTATTCTGTTGTTTTTCCTATTCTAGTCTATTCTTTTCTATTCTATTCTGTTTTTATTTTGAATTTATCTAATTTTGAAAGATGCTTATATTCTTACTATATTTTATTCTGTTTTTATATTCTATTCTTTTCTATGTTATTCAAATCTGTTCTATTTTAATTCACATTTATTCTTACTATATTTTATTCTATTTTTTATAGTCTATTATTTTCTATTTTATTATAATCTATTCTATTCTCATTTGAATTTATTCTAATCGAAATTCTATTTTTCAGAAGACAGTTATATTCTATTTTATTTTTTTCTGTTGTTTTTCCTATTCTAGTCTATTCTTTTCTATTTTTTTTATATTCTATTCTTTTCTGTTCTAATCTATTCTGTTTTGATTTTGAATGTATTCTATTCACAATTCAAATTTTGTAAGATGCTTATATTCTTACTATATTTTATTATGTTTTTTATATTCTATTCTTGTCTGTTATTCTAATCTGTTCTATTCGATTTCAAATTTATTCTATTAGAAATTTTACTTTTTGGATAGAATTATATTGTATTTTATTCTATTCTGTTGTTTTTCCTATTCTATTCTATTATTTTCTAATCTATTCTATTTGAATTCAAAATTATTCGAAATTCGAATTTCGGAAGACAGAGTAATATTCTATTTATTCTATTCTATCCTATTCTATCCTTTTATTCTATATTCTATTCTTTTATTTTATTTTCTATTGTATTCTATTCTATTTGAATTCAAAATTATTCTATTTGAAATTCAAATTTCGGAAGAAAGTAATATTCTTTCTATTTTATTCTATTCTATTTTAAACAAAAATTATATTCTTTTCTATCCTATTCTATCCTTTTATTCTATATTCTATTATTTTTCTTTTATTTTCTATTCTGTTATATTCTTTTCTATTTTATTGTGCAGAAACGCGCGTTCGCTCCATCACGCCTGCACGGTGTGAATAGAGCCGAAGCAATGGTGACCAATAGTTACATGTTTTTTGCTGTTTCCCTCTAGCGTTCTCTTGTTCTTGTATTTCCTATGCTCCTCTGCTCCATCTAGTGGCCATAAGCTGTAATTTTCAGACAGCCAATAATAAAAAAAAAATACTTTCAGTTTGTCTCTTTTACAATATAAAGCCGGCCTGTTTGAGGGTTTTTATCATTCCCCCGTGCTTTTCCCATTCGCCGTCGGCTGGAACCGTTCCTTAACATTGAGCGCCCGCCTGCGTCCTTCTGCCAACGAGCCGACCATCCGTTGGCATCCTCGGGGGGCGACAAAGGTCCATGCGCTAATATTATTTAATGTTCCAGACCAGCTGTGGCATCATTCATTATCGCCCTGTCCAGACTTCCTTATAGCTCCGTATGTCAGATTACAGGATTGATGCCAAGCTCGTCGCCTGGCGCTGCCACCTTCCCGGGTACGGCTTCCACCAACTTCAAGATTAATTACCCTCGGTGGTTGGAAGGAAGAGGGATCACCTTGAAGGGATGGCGGCGCCCACATCTGCCCGGCGTCTCCTGTGACCACTAATGGTGGGAGGGATGAGGCGGTGGCCGATACGGGAGGGGTCAGGAGATGGACAGGGCGGTGCGGGAGCTCTGGGAACTCTCCGGGGGGGGGGGGGCTCTGGCTCTGGCTCACCAGTGATTGGTGGGAGTCATTAGCATGGAGACATGATGGACCGAGGAGGACCATGCTGGACCCCCCCCCCCCCTATAGAGACCCGGACACCCCGCCAATGAGAGACCCAAAATCAGCAACTTCTCCAGCTCAGCCCTTCCCCTCCTCCATCATAATAACCCTCTTCTGGGAGGGGCCAGATACTGTCTGTGCTGGCCCAGCTCCTCCGCCCCTCCCCCTTCCTACATAACCTTTAACTGAGCTGCCAGGGGAGGAATGAAGGGAATTACTATAGAGACTGCCGGGGAGAATCACATCCAAGATGGATCTATCTATTGATTATCTGTCCATTTATCTATCTAATGATGATCAATCAATCTATCTATTGATTATCCATCTTTTATCTCTGGTTCTATTGATTATCTATCTATCTTCTATCTATCTCTCTATCTATCTATCTATCTATTTATTGTTTATCTATCTATTTATTATCTATCTAAAGTATCTATCTATTGACCATCTATCTATCTAATCTATCTATTGAATATTTATATATCTATATATCAATCTATTGATTTTTCATCTATCTATTGATTATCTATCTATTGATCACATATCTATCTATCTATCGATTATCTGTCTATTTATCAATCTATTTATCTATCCATCTATCTACCTAATGATTCTCTATCTATATTTCTATCTATCGTTTCATGACCAATCAATCTATCTACCGATCATCTATCTTCTATTTATGTTTCTATTGATTATCTATCTATCATCCTCTTATCTATTCATCATCCTCTTATTTATCTATCTACCTATCTATCTATTGATTCTGTATCTGTCTATTGACCATCTATCTATCGATTAGATAGATAGATAAAAAAAAGTCGATAGATAATCAATAGATAGATTAGATAGATAGATAAAAATATATAGATAATCAATACATAGATATATAGATAGATTAGATAGATAGATAGATAGATAGATAGATAGAAAAATAGATAGATAATCCTTCAATATATCTATCTATTTATCCAATGGTTCTATTGATTACCTATCTATCTTCAACCTATATTTCCATTGATTATCAATCTATCTGTTACCTGTTTATATATCTACTACTATATCTATTGGTTGATCTATCTATTTACCTATCTTTCTATCTATTGACTATCTATCTATCCAATGATTCTCTATTGATTATCTATCTTCTGTCTATATTTATATTGATAATCAAGAGATACAGTAGTAGATAGATCATTTATCTATCTATCTATCTATCTATCTATCTATCTATCTATCTATCTATCTATCTATCTATCTATCTATCGATTCTCTATTTATCTATTGATTATCTATTTATTATCTATCTATCTATCTATCTATCTTCTATCTATATTTCTATTGATGATCTATCTATATGTTATTTGTCTATCTACTACTGTATCTATTGATTATCTTTCTATTTACTTATCTTTCTATCTATCCATCTAACTATCTAATGATTTTATATTTATTGATTATCTATCTATCTTCTATCTATATTTCTATTGATTATCTATCTACTTCTATATCTATTGGATTATCTATTTACCTATCTATCTATCTATCTATCTATCTATCTATCTATCTATCTATCTATCTATCTATCTATCTATCTGTCTATCTATCTCTCTGGGTTCTGTCTTTTTCTGATTTCTCAGACATTAAGTGGCACTCCGACATCACATCGGCTCTTCCTGTCTTGGTTTCATTCTGCCGTCCTCGTATATATCTTCACCATAGATCTCTTCTCACACATGTCAGCAATCTCTCATCGTATCCATCGCCAGGGCCGCGCGTCCGCGCCGTCCCGTGCGACAGCTGACACCTCCCCATCACACTGTGTGTGCAGCAATCACAATGATAAGTGGAAGAAGATGGGGGGGGAGGGGGTGATGGTGACACCTGGGACCGGACGCAGAAAACTCGTTATCACAATCCAAATATTAGATCAGCAGACGCCCGCAGTGTCAGGCCGCAGCTGCAAAGACAAATAAAATCTCCGGGATTTATAAGATGGGAGAAAGAAACACAAAATCCACAGTCATCATTTTATAGAATCACGTCCAGCATCATCCAGACCTTTCCTGCCCGGCCTGACTGCCCCTGGCCCCGCCTCTCTCATTCATTAGATTTCAGTTCTTCCAATCACGGAGGCTCAGCATCATATATTGGAGTTATGTATGCAAATACAGCCTGCCTAGGAACGCCCACTCCTCCAGACTGACACCCACCTATCAAGGCGTTTTGATATTTGCAAGCTCCTCCCACTGCTTGCATCGGGACTGAGAGCTCTTGAGAGGCGTACTGAGGCTGTGATGGTTTTTTTAGGAAGCACTGTACAGGCCCCTCCCACTGGCCATGATCTGCCCACAGCGCATAGAGAAGCACAGAGACCCAGTGATGACATCACATTTTTTGTTTTTTTTTACTGGGAGGAGCCAGTAAAAGTAAAACAAAAGGGGGGAGATTTACTAAAACTAGAGCATGCAAAATGTGGTGCAGCTGTGCATAGTACCCAATCAACTTCCAACTGTTTTGTCAAAGCTTAAAACGGTAAGTTCACCCTTTTTTTTTCCTAAATTCCAGCTCCCCTATGCACCAATATGCACTTTTTTTTTTTTTTGCAAAAATATCAAAGCTTTTCCATTAAATTTACAGTCATTTACTTCTCTTGTCCTAATCCACGTTTCCAGACGTTTCCATTAGTAATGACTCTCTTCCTGATCAGACTAGAGGTCATGACACAGGAAGGAGTTGGCCAGCTGACCTCATTAGCACACGCCCCCTGCATCATCCACCCTCCCATTCCCAGCTGCACGTTTTTTTTTTTGTTTTTTTTTAAATGAAATGCAATCAATCAGTGATTACCCTTCTCTCTTTATACGCAATCAGATTGTATATTGTGTATTTAGTGAGAAGGGTGATCACTGATTGCATTTCATTAACCACTTCCCGCCCGCCGCCGTATGACGTCCTTGACTTTGTGCGGAGATATCTGAATGATGGCTGCAGCTACGGGCATCATTCAGATATCGGATTTTTCAGCCGGCAACCATAAGAATGATTATGATTGATGATTAGTACACGCGGTCGGACATTCCGACAACAAAATGCGTCGGAATTTTTCCCGACGGGTTTTGTCCGAAACTGGTGTTGCATACACACGGTCAGACAAAGTTGTCGGAAAATCCGATCATTCAGAACGTGATGACGTTCATTCGTTATGACGGGACTACATTCAGGCTAGTAGCCAATAGCTTTGGTCTAGGAATTTGATCTGAGCATGCGTGGCACTTTGTCCGATCGGAATTCTCTACAAACGATCGGATCGGATCATGTTGTCGGAAAAATTTCTATCCAGCTCTCAAACTTTGTTGTTTGGACATTCCGACGGAAAAAGTCCGATGTAGCCCACACACGGTCGGATTATCCGACAACACGGTCCGATCGGACATTTTCCGTCGGAATTTCTGACCGTGTGTACAAGGGCTTACAAGCGGTGAGAGGGGACACCCCCCCCTTCCCGCCACCCTCCGGTGCTTCTACCTACTCACCGCCTCCATCGGTAAGTCTGAGACAGGAACCTCCAGCCCCGGATGTCTACCATAGAGATTTCCGGCGGGCCAGATGGTCGCCGGAGTCTCTATGATCGTTCGGAAGGCCGGGCGCAATGTTATGACATCACGCCCGGCCTCTACATTCATACAAACAGCGAAGAAAGCTGGGAAGAGGGAGAGCACTGAAAGCTGAAAATTGGTCTGGGCAGTGAGGAGGAGGATGATTAAGTGCCCGGTAAGCAAGTGGTTAACAGGAAGTGCCTGAAAAAAAGACCACCATGGCAGGATCAACAGGTATTACGAAAAGCTGAATGTTTAGAAAGGATTGAAAGCATCTTTTGAAACCTGCATTAATTTACATTCCTGATTTTCCACTGCTGACAACTCACCAGCAAATCTACTGTGCTGGCGGGTAGTCAGCAGTGGAAAAATCAGCAATTTTGCTGCTACCTTTTTATATTTGTTTGCATACATTTTTATATTATAAGTTCAACAGTCTTGAGATCGGGGGTGATGCTGGAGGTTGCAGACCTGTAGTTATCAATGTAATATACAATGATACAATGTAGCGGCACTTCCGTTTACTTTAAAATATTGTTCTGGATACGGATAGACTCATCAGTAGAGGATTATTTTATTACTGCCATTATGAGCCTTACTGGGGGGTAATGAGTGCCCCAGTAAGCGAGTAGTTAACAGGAAGTGCCTGAAAAAAAAAAAAGACCGCCATGGCAGGATCAACAGGTATTACGAAAAGCTGAACGCTTTCAAAGGATTGAAAGCATCTTTTGAAAACTGCATTCAATTACAGCCCTGATTTTCCACTGCTGACAACTCACCAGCAAATCTGCTGTGCTGGCGGGTAGTCAGCAGTGGAAAAATCAGCAATTTTGCTGCTACCTTTTTATATTTGTTTGTATACATTTTTATATTATAAGTTCAAAGTCTTGAGATCGGGGGTGATGCTGGAGGTTGCAGACCTGTAGTTATCAATGTAATATACAATGATACAATGTAGCGGCACTTCCGTTTACTTTAAAATATTGTTCTGGATACGGATAGACTCATCAGTAGAGGATTATTTTATTACTGCCATTATGAGGCTTACTGGGGGGTAATGAGTGCCCAGTAAGCGAGTGGTTAACAGGAAGTGCCTGAAAAAAAAGACCGCCATGGCAGGATCAACAGGTAATACGAAAAGCTGAACGCTTTCAAAGGATTGAAAACATCTTTTGAAAACTGCATTAAATTACATCCCTGATTTTCCACTGCTGACAACTCACCAGCAAATCTGCTGTGCTGGCGGGTAGTCAGCAGTGGAAAAATCTGCAATTTTGCTGCTACCTTTTTATATTTTGTCGCATACGTTTTCATATTATTTAAGTCCAACAGTCTGGAGATCAGGGTGATGTTGGAGGTTGCAGACCTTTAGTTATCAATGTAATATACAATATTGTCCTGGATACGGACAGACTCATCAGTAAAGAATTATATTATTACTGCCATTATGAGCCTTACTGGGGGGTAATGACAGGTTCCCGTTATGGGATAGACGTCTTCCCCCCCTCCCTCGGTTCCTATGAGCGGTCAGCATTTTATCTTCCTGCATAGACAATTCAGGCCATCACCTGCCAAGAGGACGTTCGTCCTGCCAGAGCGAGAGCCGGACGCGCGCCGGCAGGGTTGCTGCAACACAAGGTGCGCAGTTTGTGGCCTCGGTGTCAGCCACCATCAGGAAACCAGACGCAACAGGAAGCGGCGTGGATTTTATGCTGAGTCGGCTTCTCGCTGTCTTGCTGCGGCCCCAGAAATTCAGGCTGAGGGCTTTTAACCCCTTCAGGCCTGGAGCGATGTTCACCGATCAACGATCGACCTAAAGATTTGTCAATTTCCCATACTGTGTATATATATATATATATATATATATATATAGTAATATGGGTGACCATTGGCTCTCCTGATAGATGCTTTTGCCAGTGATTCAAGCCAGTCAGGAACTATATTTTGGGGCACTGTAGCTCATTATTATTAAAAAGGCAAATAAAAGTCCATAACATAAAGGGGGTTTGCCACTCAGAGGTTCTTCTCCAGCAAATACACACAGCGGAAAATTCTAGCCCACCTGGCAGGGCCGGCCCCCGTCCATGTGCCCGGCCCCTTACAGGACGCCGGACGCATGGATTCCTATGGCGGGGCCGGGAGGGGGTGGTACTTTTTGAAGCACCTGATTAGAGCCAGAGGCTCCAATAGGCTTTAAAATAGGGCGGGCTCGGGGGGCAGAGAGTGCGCCCTGATCCCACCCCCCCATTGTGTGAATTCATTTTCGCTATTTTCACACTAACCTTCCTCCCCGCCAATTGGGAGGCAGGGCGTCAGACCTGTTTCCTGATTGGTCAAAGCACCAGGCCTATTGGATGCCTGGCGCTTAGGAAGAGGAGTGGACTCAGCACAGGAAACACACGCTGGAGCGGAGGTCGGCGCCGCTCTGGTGCACTCGGAGAGGAGCTGCTGTCTGTCGGTAAGTGCCAGGGGGGTCCGTCAGAGCCATGTGCTCGGGGGTGGGGGTGTTTCCAGAACTGAGTGGAGGGTGGGTCGGTGGGCACAGTGGCTGCATATGGTGGGCACACATGGCTTCCTTTGATGGGCACAAGTGGCTGCATATGATGGGCACACGTGGTTGCGTTTTATGGGCACAAGTGGCTGCGTTTGATGGGCACAGTGGCTGCATATGGTGGGCAAAAGTGTTTGCATTTGATGGGCACAGTGGCTGCATATGGTGGGCACAAGTGGCTTCATTTGATGGGCACAAGTGGCTGCATTTGATGGGGACAGTGGCTGCATATGGTGGGCACAAGTGGCTTCATTTGATGGGCACAAGGGGCTTCATTTGATAGACACAAGTGGCTGCATATGATGGGCACAAATGGCTGTATTTGATGGGCACAAGTGGCTGCATATGATGGGCACAAGTGGCTGCATATGATGGGCACAAGTGGCTGCATATGATGGGCACAAGTGGCTGTATTTGATGGGCACGAGTGGCTGCATATGATGGGCACAAGTGGCTGCATTTGATGGGCACAGTTGCTGCATATGGTGGTCACAAGTGGCTGCGTTTGATGGGCACAGTGGCTGCATATGGTGGGCACAAGTGTTTGCATTTGATGGGCACAGTGGCTGCATATGGTGGGCACAAGTGGCTTCATTTGATGGGCACAAGTGGCTGCATTTGATGGGGACAGTGGCTGCATATGGTGGGCACAAGTGGCTTCATTTGATGGGCACAAGGGGCTTCATTTGATAGACACAAGTGGCTGCATATGATGGGCACAAATGGCTGTATTTGATGGGCACAAGTGGCTGCATATGATGGGCACAAGTGGCTGCATATGATGGGCACAAGTGGCTGTATTTGATGGGCACAAGTGGCTGCATATGATGGGCACAAGTGGCTGCATTTGATGGGCACAGTTGCTGCATATGGTGGTCACAAGTGGCTGCGTTTGATGGGCACAGTGGCTGCATATGGTGGGCACAAGTGGCTTCATTTGATGGGCACAAGTGACTGTGTTTGATGGGCACAAGTGGCTGCATATGATGGGCACAAGTGGCTGCGTTTGATGGGCACAGTGGCTGCATATGGTGGGCACAAGTGGCTTCATTTGATGGGCATAAGTGGCTGCATATGATGGGCACAAGTGACTGCGTTTGATGGGCACCGTGGCTGCATATGATGACATCTAAACAAATGGAATGGAACAAAATAATAATAAATAATAATACGTTTTTATCATTATTATTATTATTAATTAGTTACGTTTCATTCGTTTAGATGTGGCATTCGTTATTTCAGATAATTCGTAACTTTGGATAAATTCATACTAGTTACGTTCACTAACAGCCAAATTTGAAAGGAAATTCCAATACCTATAATTTAATAGTTAGTAATAGTTATTATTAGTTAGTTGTTTAAAATTTTATAATTTTCGTTCTTATTATCTGATTTTCATTCATTCGAATTTTCGGATTTTCCTTCTTTTTGAATTTTCGGATTTTCATTTATATTTTTGGATTTCCGAAATTTCTAATTTCCGAATTTTTGAAACTTCCGAATTTCTGAACTTTCAAATTTAGATTTTTCCGAATTTTTGAATTTCTGAAATTTAGAATTTTTCCAATTTCCAAAATTTTGAATTTTCGAATATCCCAATTTCCGAACTTTCAAATTTAGAATTTTCAGAATTTCCGAAATTTAGAATATTTCAAACTTCCCAATTTCCGAACTTTCAAATTTAGAATTTTCCGAATTTCCGAAATTTCAAATTTCTGAACAGTTCAGAAATTCAGAAAGTCAGATATTTCTGAATTCATGAATTTGTCTAAATTCGTTAAAAAAAGAATTTGGAACTAAACGAATTGCACATGTCTAAAAGCCTTGTACACACGGTCGGAGAATCCGTCGGAATGTGTCCTATCGGGCCGTGTTGTCAGATAATCCGACTGTGTGTGGTCTGCATCAGACTGATTCCGTCCGACGGAAATATTTCCCGACCAACTGGGCCGGACGGACCTAATCCGATCATGTGTAGAGCATTTTGATCGGACCAAGTGCCACGCATGCTCAGATCAAATTCCTACATCAAAGCTATTGGCTACTAGCCTGAATGTAGTCCCATCGTAACGAAATTACGTCATCACGTTCTGAAAGATTGAATTTTTCGCCAACTTTGTCCGACCGTGTGTATGCAACAGTTTCGGACAAGATCCAACGGACAAAATCCGACGGATTTGGTTGTGGAAATCTCCGACCGTGTGTACGTGGGCTATTGAGTTTATCAGTGCTGCTTCTCCTTTCACTGTCCAGTCACAGGATGGAGGTGGGGAGGAGACCTGTAAGCGAAAGTGAAACAGCAGCAGAGAACGATCAGGTTCCCTCTCCCCACTCTCAGGCTCTACTCATGCTCAAGTGTCGGCAAGATGAGCACCTATCATTGGTCACCTGACTGGGAAGTCCATTCCCCCCCCCCCCCCCCCGAGTCCTTCAGCCTCATTCAGTCCCTGTACAGCGGAGCTCACATTGGGAGAGGAAAGAGCCAGAGATGCAGGAGCACAAGGAACATGCTGAATGCTGATTGGAGGAGAGAGCAGAGGGACAGAGAGATGAGCTCATCAGTGCTGCTTTTTCTTTCACTGTCCAGTCACAGGATGGGGAGATAAAGGGATCAGCAAGGCACAGCCATTGTGCAGCACTGCATTAGCACACCCGGCCTCGCCCGCGAGCCGCTTCCAGTGCGAGTTTTTCTCTACAGGGTTAAAGAAGGTTCTGAACGACGACAGCGATTTGTCTCCATACGCCCGGCGCCATTCCAGAGCCCGTCCTTGCCGCTCGGCGAGGGCGCAGCTGTCAATTAGAAGCAGGACAAATCCCGGAATTAGCGGGGAGAGGGATGGTGCCGCCAGTTTATGATGAAGTCAAATACCCGCTGAGCGCCCGGGCCTTAGAGAGGCTCGCTCTGGACGGAGTGATGCTTAATGGAAAGCGCGCCCGATGCGGGGATATTAGCCCAGAGGTAAAGTGCATTAGTCGGGATGAGAGCGAGCGAGGCGGCGAGGATCAGCGCTAATACGGGGAGACAGATATTCACAATTCATTCTCACGCGTTGAGGTGAAAAAAAAATCCAACAGACAATTGGAAGACCGCCGGCGCCTCGCAAAACCCATTACTCTCGGCTTGGGAACTGACAGCCCAACGGCGACGGCCCGTCACAGATATTGTGTTAGGGGCTTCATTCATCATAGAGAACTGAGATGTGAACTTTTCTACAATGTATCAGTCTGGAGTCATGTTTGTAAACATTGTTTATACTGGATACATTGTAATTCTGTATGTACATCCAGCCTTGTGTGTTCATTACATAGGCAGGATCTGCTTCCTTCTACCTAGTACTGCATACTGATTGCAGAGTCCTCCAGCGGTGCAGAGTAGTTCAGGAGAGGAGAGTTATAGAGGAAGGAGCAGAGTCCTCCAGCAGAGCAGAGTATTTCAGGAGAGGAGAGATATAGAGGAAGGAGCAGAGTCCCCCAGCAGAGCAGAGTATTTCAGGAGAGGAGAGTTATAGAGGAAGGAGCAGAGTCCTCCAGCAGAGCAGAGTATTTCAGGAGAGGAGAGTTATAGAGGAAGGAGCTGAGTCCTCCAGCGGTGCAGAGTATTTAAGGAGAGGAGAGTTATAGAGGAAGGAGCAGAGTCCTCCAGCAGTGCAGAGTATTTCAGGAGAGGAGAGTTATAGAGGAAGGAGCAGAGTCCACCAGCCGTGCAGAGTATTTCAGGAGAGGAGAGATATAGAGGAAGGAGCAGAGTCCTCCAGCAGTGCAGAGTATTTCAGGAGAGGAGAGTTATAGAGGAAGGAGCAGAGTCCACCAGCCGTGCAGAGTATTTCAGGAGAGGAGAGTTCTAGAGGAAGGAGCAGAGTCCACCAGCTGTGCAGAGTATTTCAGGAGAGGAGAGTTATAGAGGAAGGAGCAGAGTCCTCCAGCAGAGCAGAGTATTTCAGGAGAGGAGAGTTATAGAGGAAGGAGCTGAGTCCTCCAGCGGTGCAGAGTATTTAAGGAGAGGAGAGTTATAGAGGAAGGAGCAGAGTCCTCCAGCAGTGCAGAGTATTTCAGGAGAGGAGAGTTATAGAGGAAGGAGCAGAGTCATCCAGCGGTGCAGAGTATTTCAGGAGAGGAGAGTTAGAGGAAGAAGCAGTGTCCTCCAGTGGTGCAGAGTATTTCAGGAGAGGAGAGTTCTAGAGGAAGGAGCAGCGTCCTCCAGCAGTGCAGAGTATTTCAGGAGAGGAGAGTTATAGAGGAAGGAGCAGAGTCCTCCAGCAGTGCAGAGTATTTCAGGAGAGGAGAATTATAGAGGAAGGAGCAGAGTCCTCCAGCGGTGCAGAGTATTTCAGGAGAGGAGAGTTATAGAGGAAGGAGCAGAGTCCTCCAGCAGTGCAGAGTATTTCAGGAGAGGAGAGTTATAGAGGAAGGAGCTGAGTCCTCCAGCGGTGCAGAGTATTTCAGGAGAGGATAGTTATAGAGGAAGGAGCAGAGTCCTCCAGCAGAGCAGAGTATTTCAGGAGAGGAGAATTATAGAGGAAGGAGCAGAGTCCTCCAGCACAGGGCTGAGTATTTCAGGAGAGGAGAGTTCTAGAGGAAGGAGCAGAGTCCACCAGCCATGCAGAGTATTTCAGGAGAGGAGAGTTATAGAGGAAGGAGCAGAGTCCTCCAGCAGTGCAGAGTATTTCAGGAGAGGAGAGTTATAGAGGAAGGAGCTGAGTCCTCCAGCGGTGCAGAGTATTTAAGGAGAGGAGAGTTATAGAGGAAGGAGCAGAGTCCTCCAGCAGTGCAGAGTATTTCAGGAGAGGAGAGTTATAGAGGAAGGAGCAGAGTCCTCCAGCGGTGCAGAGTATTTAAGGAGAGGAGAGTTATAGAGGAAGGAGCAGAGTCCTCCAGCAGTGCAGAGTATTTCAGGAGAGGAGAGTTATAGAGGAAGGAGCAGAGTCATCCAGCGGTGCAGAGTATTTCAGGAGAGGAGAGTTAGAGGAAGGAGCAGTGTCCTCCAGCGGTGCAGAGTATTTCAGGAGAGGAGAGTTATAGAGGAAGGAGCAGAGTCCTCCAGCGGTGCAGAGTATTTCAGGAGAGGAGAGTTCTGGAGGAAGGAGCAAAGTCCTCCAGCAGAGTCCTCCAGTATTTTGGAAGAATACGATCTTCCTGCAGTATCGTAAAAAAAAAAAGGAATCCTATTTAACACGGAGCTTGCTGTTCTCTTATATGGAGAAATGTTCCGTCGCTGTCAGCGGCAGATGTATATGTTCTGCAGTGCCTGCAATATTTAGGACTGGAAGGAAAATTTTGCACTGCACAGGAAAATGTCATTAACATTTTGGTTGCAGGCACTGAGTCATTACACCCACACAGAGACAGCTGTTTGCATAGGATTCCATGTCATGCAGGTCCCTGGCTCCTCTCCCATTAGCATTATGTTATCATATGTACCGGATACAGAACATACCAGGGCAACCTGACCCTGCTGGGACCTGTAGTTCCCCAACAGCAGAAATATTAAAGCGTGTACAGCGGCACAGTCCGGAGGACATGCCGGCGTCTGTTGTTTAATAATTCATTTGAGATGTCAGCTGTGACTTTGGCAAAAAACCCAACTTATATTTCTGATGCAGAACTGGATTGGAATTTAAAAGGGACTCTCAACCCAAAACTGATCTTTGCTGGAGGGTTCAAGCCCCTGACAGTCTCCTCTGTCTCTCGGGAATCTATTGTGAAGATCTGCTGCATTTATTGTAGATGATGGAGAATGCGAGCAACACTGGAGTCCTCTGTTCAAATCATGGTCAGGAACCCTGAGATGCCCAATATGAGGGGTTCTCACCATCCCTGTGCTGAGTTCCCGGGTCTGTACACCTGCTGTGCCCATTATGAGGGGTTCCCACCATCCCTGTGCTGAGTTCCCGGGTCTGTACACCTGATGTGCCCATTATGAGGGGTTCCCACCATCCCTGTGCTGAGTTCCCGGGTCTGTACACCTGCTGTGCCCATTATGAGGGGTTCCCACCATCCCTGTGCTGAGTTCCCAGGTCTGTACACCTGATGTGCCCATTATGAGGGGTTCCCACCATCCCTGAGATGAGTTTCTAGGTCTGTACACCTGCTGTGCCCATTATGAGGGGTTCTCACCATCCCCGTGCTGGGTTCCTGGGTCTGCACACCAGATGTGCCCATTATCTGGGTCTGTACACCCGCTGTGCCCATTATGAGGGGTTCCCACCATCCCTGTGCTGGGTTCCTGGGTCTGTACACCTGATGTACCCATTATCTGGGTCTGTTCACCTACTATGCCCATTATGAGGAGTTCCCAACATCCCTGTGTTCAGTTCCCAGGTCTGTAAACCAGCTGTGTCCATTATGAGGGGTTCCCACCATCCTAGACGCTGAGATCCTGGGTCTGTACACCTGCTATGCCCTTTATGAGGGGTTCCCATGGTCCTTGCTGCATTTATTGTAGATGATGGAGAATGCGGGCAACACAGTTAGCACTTATGCCTTGTAGCACTGTGGTTCTCAGTTTGAATCCCGGTCAGTACACCTGATGTGCCCATTTTGAGGGGCTCCCACCATCCCTGTGCCGAGTTCCCATGTCTGTACACCTGCTGTGCCCAATATGAGGGGCTCCCACCATCCCTGTGCCGAGTTCCCAGGTCTGTACATCTGCTGTGGCCATTATGAGGGGTTCCCACCATCTCTGTGCTGAGTTCCTGGGTCTGTACACCTGCTGTGCCCATTATGAGGGGTTCCCACCATCCCTGTGCTGAGTTCCTGGGTCTGTACACCTGCTGTGCCCATTATCAGGGGGTTCCCATGGTCCTTGCTGCATTTATTGTAGATGATGGAGAATGCGGGCAACACAGTTAGCATTTATGCCTTGCAGCACTGGGGTCCCCAGTTTGAATCCCGGTCACAGGACACCTGACATGCCCATTATGAGGGGCTCCCACCATCCCTCCTGGATTTTGAATTGATTGTATGTAGGGCAGAATGCAGCGGGAGGAGGGAGAACACCTAATGATGAGCAGCTTTAGAGCCAGAAGCTATGACATGATTACGCTCTCTCATGATTCCCCGTTATCATAAATGACATGACCGGTGCTGCATATCTATAAGGTGCTCCGCTTTCCATGCCCTGCTGAAACCGAGGATTATGGGATATGGGCTGTATAATGTGACAATTTATCCGCACACACTGCTCTTCCTGTGGGCACCGGGGTGTCACTCCGCTCACTGATAACGCACACTGTGAGCTCTCCAATGTGAAGTATTACATTTTCATTTCTATAAGTCTTTACCCCATGGGCCGGGGTAATTAGGAGCTCTGCGTTTTTCTTTCTCATTATATTATCAGTTTTTTGCGGTCGAGTTGCTGCGCAGTTTTAATTTCTTTGGAAAGCCGAGGATTGAACCTAAGAAATATACACCAGAGAGAGCTAAATATTCGTTACATTGTTACTGCATGTGGAGGAATGATAATTGGATACCTTTTGTAATATATAGTGTGATATGGGGGGTGTCTAGCGCAGTGGTCGATGCATTTTTCATTGAGTTTACAGCAAACAGGAACTTCAGGTTTTGGGGCGTGGTAGCCCACTTTTATTAAAAGTAACAAAAATGAAAGATCATACATGCATGTGTTGCCCACAAAGGGGTTCTTCTCCAGAAAAAAAAATACAACAAAATGAAAATGCCAAGCCACCTGGCTCTCAAGGCTCACTCAGCCTTGGTCACAATACCATGCTGTGCAGGCCCACTCCTGGCCTCTAGGAAGGGGCTTGCCTGACACTCCAGGCTTTCACACTGCTCTGAGACTCACGGCCCCCTCTGATCCCCAGGACTCTCTCTTCCAGTTGTCCCAGCTATGGTCCCCAGGACTCTCTCTTCCAGTTGTCCCAGCTATGGTCCCAAGGACTCTCTCTTCTAGTTGTCTCAGCTATGGACCCCAGGACTCTCTCTTCCAGTTGTCTCAGCTATGGTCCCCAGGACTCTCTCTTCCAGTTGTCTCAGCTATGGTCCCCATGACTCTCTCTTCCAGTTGTCTCAGCTATGGTCCCCAGGACTTTCTCTTCCAGTTGTCTCAGCTATGGTCCCCATGACTCTCTCTTCCAGTTGTCTCAGCTATGGTCCCCAGGACTCTCTCTTCCAGTTGTCCCAGCTATGGTCCCAAGGACTCTCTCTTCTAGTTGTCTCAGCTATGGACCCCAGGACTCTCTCTTCCAGTTGTCTCAGCTATGGTCCCCAGGACTCTCTCTTCCAGTTGTCTCAGCTATGGTCCCCATGACTCTCTCTTCCAGTTGTCTCAGCTATGGTCCCCAGGACTTTCTCTTCCAGTTGTCTCAGCTATGGTCCCCATGACTCTCTCTTCCAGTTGTCTCAGCTATGGTCCCCAGGACTCTCTCTTCCAGTTGTCCCAGCTATGGTCCCAAGGACTCTCTCTTCTAGTTGTCTCAGCTATGGTCCCCAGGACTCTCTCTTCCAGTTGTCTCAGCTATGGTCCCCATGACTCTCTCTTCCAGTTGTCTCAGCTATGGTCCCCAGGACTTTCTCTTCCAGTTGTCTCAGCTATGGTCCCCAGGACTCTCTCTTCCAGTTGTCTCAGCTATGGTCGCTTGGACTCTCTCTTCCAGTTGTCTCAGCTATGGACCCCAGGACTCTCTCTTCCAGTTGTCTCAGCTATGGTTCCCCAGACTCTCTGTTCCAGTTGTCTCAGCTATGGTCCCCAGGACTCTCTCTTCCAGTTGTCTCAGCTATGGTCCCCTGGACTCTCTCTTCCAGTTGTCTCAGCTATGGTCCCCAGGACTCTCTTCCAGTTGTCTCAGCTATGGTCCCCATGACTCTCTCTTCCAGTTGTCTCCGCTATGGTCCCCAGGACTCTCTCCTCCAGTTGTCTCAGCTATGGCCCCCAGGACTCTCTCCTCCAGTTGTCTCAGCTATGGTCCCCAGGACTCTCTCTTCCAGTTGTCTCAGCTATGGTCCCCAGGACTCTCTCTTCCAGTTGTCTCAGCTATGGACCCCAGGACTCTCTCCTCCAGTTGTCTCAGCTATGGTCCCCTGGACTCTCTCTTCCAGTTGTCCCAGCTATGGTCCCAAGGACTCTCTTCAACAGTTGTCTCAGCTATGGACCCCAGGACGTTCTCCTCTAGTTGTCTCAGCTATGGTCCCCCAGACTCTCTCTTCCAGTTGTCTCAGCTATGGTCCCCAGGACTCTCTCCTCCAGTTGTCTCAGCTATGGTCCCCAAGGCTCTCTCCTCCAGTTGTCTCAGCTATGGTCCCCAGGACTCTCTCCTCCAGTTGTCTCAGCTATGGTCCCCTGGACTCTCTCTTCCAGTTGTCTCAGCTATGGTCCCCCAGAATCTCTCTTCCAGCTGTCTCAGCTATGGTCCCTTGGACTCTCTCCTCCAGTTGTCTCAGCTATGGACCCCAGGACTCTCTCTTCCAGTTGTCTCAGCTATGGTCCCCAGGACTCTGTCTTCCAGTTGTCTCAGCTATGATGCCCAGGACTCTCTGTTCCAGTTGTCTCAGCTATGGTCCCCAGGACTCTCTGTTCCAGTTGTCTCAGCTATGGTCCCCAGGACTCTGTCTACCAGTTGTCTCAGCTATGGTCCCCAGGACTCTCTGTTCCAGTTGTCTCAGCTATGGTCAACAGGACTCTGTCTTCCAGTTGTCTCAGCTATGGTCCCCATGACTCTCTCTTCCAGTTGTCTCAGCTATGGTCCCCATGACTCTCTCTTCCAGCTGTCTCAGCTATGGTCCCCATGACTCTTTCTTCCAGTTGTCTCAGCTATGGTCCCCATGACTCTTTCTTCCAGTTGTCTCAGCTATGGTCCCCAGGACTCTCTCCTCCAGTTGTCTCAGCTATGGAGCCCAGGACGTTCTCCTGCAGTTATCTCAGCTATGGCCCCCAGGACTCTCTCTTCCAGTTGTCCCAGCTATGGTCCCCAGGACTCTCTCCTCTAGTTGTCTCAGCTATGGCCCCCCAGACTCTCTCTTCCAGTTGTCTCAGCTATGGTCCCCAGGACTCTCTCCTCCAGTTGTCTCAGCTATGGTCCCCAGGGCTCTCTCCTCCAGTTGTCTCAGCTATGGTCCCCAGGACTCTCTATTCCAGTTGTCTCAGCTATGGTCCCCTGGACTCTCTCTTCCAGTTGTCTCAGCTATGGTCCCCCCAGAATCTCTCTTTCAGCTGTCTCAGCTATGGTCCCCAGGACTCTCTCCTCCAGTTGTCTCAGCTATGGTCCCCAGGACTCTCTCCTCCACTTGTCTCAGCTATGGTCCCCTGGACTCTCTCAGCTGGCCCAACTCTCTTAGTCCACTGACCTGGAACCTCTCCCACATGGAGTACCATCTCAAGGATGTTGCTTGGGTTCCAAAACAGGAGCACACCTCCTTCCTGGCTGCAGCAACTGCTTCAACACCAACTCCTACCCCACCTCTCTGGGCCATGCTCACATCTGCCTTATATAACGAATGCGTGCATCTGGACGGACACACACAACCTGCAGAAAAGAAAACGTAAAACATATTTTTCTCTGTTCACAAAGCTTCTTCTGGAGCTTCCCAAACTGACCCTTTGAGAGTCACGTGTGCATTTTAACCACTTCTGGACCTCCCACCATCGTTATTTGTCAGTACTTTGAAGTTGAATACCATTGTTATGGCAGCAGCTAACTACCATAACCCCGGTATTTTCTGAAACGGCGGGCGGTCCGCTTTATAGTGGTCTCCACCAGGGATTCCTCACGACATCACTTTTATCGGCCGTGGGAGAGGTGCCCCCCCTACCGCCACGTTCCGGTGGGATGATCCAGTCCTTCCCTTCAGAGTCACTAAGTCGAGCGAGGGAATGATGGGTCCCACTCGACTCAATGACGTTGGATGACGGAAGCGACGTCAAACGTCACTTCCGCCCAATGGCCATAAAGGGACTTTAAACATTTATTTATTTTTTATTGCATATAAGTGTAAATGTGAGATCTGAGGTCTTTTTGACCCCAGATCTCACAATAAAGAGGTCCTGTCATGCTTTTTTGTCTATTACAAGGGATGTTTACATTCCTTGTAATAGGAATAAAAGTGATAAAAAAGTGTTAAATAAAAAAGTAAAAAAGTAAAATAAACAAAAAGCACCCATTCCCCTGAGCTTACACGCAGAAGCGAACGCATATATAAGTTGCGCCCGCCTACAAAAACCGCGTTCAAACCACACATGTGAGGTATCGCCGTGATCGTTAGAGTGAGAGCAATAATTCTAGCCCTAGACCTCCTCTGTAACTCAAAACTGGTAACCTGTAGAAATTTTTAAACATTGCCTATGGAGATTTTTCAAAGATGTTTCAAAGTTTGACGCCATTCCACGAGCGGGCGCAATTTTGAAGCATGGCATGTTGGGTATCAATTTACTCGGCGTAACATTATCTTTCATAATATTATAAAAATTTGGCTAACTTTACTGTTCTCTTATTTTATCATTTAAAAAAGTAAATTTTTTTCAAAAAAATTGCGTTTTTAAGATCACTGCGCAAATACGATGTGACATGAAGTGATGCCACGACCGCCATTTTATTCTCTAGGGTGTTAAAAAAATATATATATAATGTTTGGGGGTTTTAAGTAATTTCATGTAAAAAAAAAAATATTTTAACTTGTAAACAACAAGTTTGAAAAATAGGCCTGGTCCTTAAGTGGTTTAAACTCATTTTCTCTGAGACAGGGGCTCTCACTCTCACAATAGGTACATACATTGTAAGTGCATCGCTATTCTGGACCCCCAAGTGTCAGTGTGTCATTGTTCTGGACCCCCAAGTGTCAGTGTGTCATTGTTCTGGACCCCCAAGTATCAGTGTGTCATTGTTCTGGACCCCCAAGTGTCAGTGTGTCATTGTTCTGGACCCCCAAGTGTCAGTGTGTCATTGTTCTGGACCCCCAAGTGTCAGTGTGTCATTGTTCTGGGACCCCCAAGTGTCAGTGTGTCATTGTCCTGGACCCCCAAGTGTCAGTGTGTCATTGTTCTGGATCCTCAAGTGTTAGTGTGTCATTGTTCTGGGACCCCTAAATGTCAGTGTGTCATTGTTCTGGACCCCCAAGTGTCAGTGTGTCATTGTTCTGGACCCCCAAGTGTCAGTGTGTCATTGTCCTGGACCCTCAAGTTTCAGCGTGTCATTGTTCTGGATCCTCAAGTGTCAGTGTGTCATTGTTCTGGACCCCCAAGTGTTAGTTTGTCATTGTTCTGGATCCCCAAGTGTTAGTGTGTCATTGTTCTGGACCCCCAAGTGTCAGTGTGTCATTGTTCTGGACCCCCAAGTGTCAGTGTGTCATTGTTCTGGATCCTCAAGTGTCAGTGTGTCATTGTTCTGGACCCCCAAGTGTTAGTTTGTCATTGTTCTGGATCCCCAAGTGTTAGTGTGTCATTGTTCTGGAGCCCCAAGTGTCAGTGTGTCATTGTTCTGGACCCCCAAGTGTCAGTGCGTCATTGTTCTGGATCCTCAAGTGTCAGTGTGTCATTGTTCTGGACCCCCAAGTGTTAGTTTGTCATTGTTCTGGACCCCCAAGTGTTAGTTTGTCATTGTTCTGGATCCCCAAGTGTCAGTGTGTCATTGTTCTGGACCCCCAAGTGTCAGTGTGTCATTGTTCTGGACCCCCAAGTGTCAGTGTGTCATTGTTCTGGACCCCCCAAGTGTCAGTGTGTCATTGTTCTGGATCCTCAAGTGTCAGTGTGTCATTTTTCTGAATCCTCAAGTGTCAGTGTGTCATTGTTCTGGATCCCCAAGTGTTAGTGTGTCGTTATTCTGGACCCCCAAGTGTTCGTGTGTCATTGTTCTGGACCCCCAAGTGTCAGTGTGTCATTATTCTAGATCCCCCAAGTGTTAGAGCGTGTTGTGTTTCAGCCCCCCATGAAGTCCTATTATTGGGGCTATGGTAAATCTTCCATTGACATTTGTCATGTACACTGTGAACTTGTCCGGCGAGGAACACACAGGATGCCGTGTTATCTTGGAATGGATTTTACGGGAGATGATTGAGAGGGACAGCTGCAGTCTATGAGTAGCCAACATGGTGCCCGAGCGTCCTTTCACTCAGTGCCAAGCGCACAGCTTCCACCCATCCCTGACCCATTTAAAGGGGCAACCTCAATACAGACTCCTTGCCAACATCTGCTACAATCATGTTTGGTCCAACTGATTTTAGCACCAAATACAATAGTCATAAAATGTCCCCAAATGTTAACCTCTTCCTAACACTGAAGCCCCTTCCCTGCCCCCCAACATTCACCCCAAAAACCTAGAATTAAATATAATAGCAAATATTCACATCAAGGTAACACGGCTGCACTGCTATTGTTTTTTTTGCAAAGGTGCTTATCATTCTCTTGGTGCTACACACTGCACTTATGGTGTTTCCAATGGGACCACTTCAATAAGAATGCATTAAACATGCATTTTGGCACATTTTTGACACATCTCAAGCAGCAATGAAGTCACAGCAGGTTTGTCCAAAATGAAAATGCATAAAGGAGCATAGAAACGCACAAAAAGACGCATGACTATTACACAGCTCTAGTGGGAGCCTATACTAAACATGTCAAAAGCTACATGAGCTATTTTGATGCGTTTAGAGCAGTTCATTGAAGGGGGTGGGCTGTCCAATGCACATGTGCACAAAACGCAAATAAATGCCGTGCTATTTTGCGCACGTTCTAAATACACCTAGGTGTGAATGCAGCCTTATGTAGAAAGGTGACGGTGGGTGTGGCCAGATTAGTGCCCAAAGATACCTCAATGATTAAGCCCACTAGGAGGCGAAATGAGTCTGCTGTATTTATTGTAGATGATGGAGAATGCGGGCAACACAGTGTCTTTTTGGTTAGCAATTATGATTTGCAGCACTGGGGTCCTCAGTTAGAAAAATCCCAGTCAGGACACCTGCTGTGCACGTTATGAGGGGTTCCCACCATCCCTGTGCCGAGTTCCCGGGTCTGTACACCTGCCATACCCATTATGCAGGGTTCCCACAATCACCGTGCTGAGTTTTCAGGTCTGTACACCCGCTGTGCCCATTATGAGGGGTTGCCACCATCCCTGTGCTGAGTTCCCGGGTCTGTGCACCCACTGTGCCCATTATTATTATTATTATTATTATTATTATTATTATACAGGTTTTATATAGCGCCAACAGTTTGCTCAGCGCTTTACAACATGAGGGCAGACATTACAGTTACATTACAATTTGGTCCAAGAGGAATCAGAGGGCCCTGCTTGTTAGAGCTTACAATCTAAAAAGGAAGGGGCAATTGATACAAAAGGCAATGGCTGTGGGGAGATGAGCTGATGGAGGAAGTAAAACAGTGTTAGTTAGAAGCAGGATAGGCTTCTTTGAAGAGAAGGGTTTTCAGGGATCGTCTAAAGATGGATAGATTAGGGGGCAGTCGGACAGATTGGGGTAGGGAGTTCCAAAGGATGGGAGAAGCTCTGTAGAAATCCTGGAGGCGAGCATGGGAGGAGGTGACAAGGGAGCTAGAGAGCAGGAGGTCTTGGTAGGACCGAAGAGAGCGGCTTGGTTGGTATATTGGGACTAGGTTAGTGATGTAGCTGGGGGCAGAGTTATGGAAGGCTTTGTAAATTATTGTTAGTACTTTGAATTTTATTCATTGGGTGAGTGGAAGCCAGTGGAGGGATTGGCAGAGAGGGGTGGAGGACACTGAATGGCTGGTAAGGTGGATGAGTCTGGCAGCGGCATTCATTATGGACTGAAGGGGGGGTAGTCTATATAAAGGTAATCCAACGAGGAGGGAGTTGCAGTAGTCGAGGCGAGAGATGACCAGTTTAGAGCCCAAAGATACCTCAATGATTAAGCCCACTAGGAGGCAAAATGAGTCTGCTGTATTTATAGTAGATGATGGAGAATGCGGGCGACACAATGTCTTTTTGGTTAGCAATTATGCTTTGCAGCACTGGGGTCCTCAGTTCGAAAAATCACAGTCAGGACACCTGCTGTGCCCGTTATGAGGGGTTCCCACCATCCCTGTGCTAAGTTCCCGGGTCTGTACACCTGCTGTGCCCATTATGAAGGGTTCCCACCATCCCCGTATTGAGTTCCCGGGTCTGTACACCTGCTGTGCCCATAATGAGGAGTTCCCACCATTCCTGTGCTGAGTTCCCAAGTCTGCACACCCGCTGTGCCCATTATGAGGGGTTCCTACCATCCCTGTGCTGAGTTCCTGGGTCTGTACACCTGCTGTGCCCATTACGAAGGGTTCCCACCATCCCTGTGCTGAGTTCATGGGTCTGTACCCCTGCTGTGCCCATTATGAGGGGTTCCCACCATCCCTGTGCTGAGTTCCCAGGTCTGTACACCTGCTGTGCCCATTATGAAGGGTTCCCACCATCCCTGTGCTGAGTTCCCAAGTCTGCACACCCGCTGTGCCCATTATGAGGGGTTCCCACCATCCCTGTGCTGAGTTTCCGGGTCTGTACACCTGCTGTGCCCATTATGAGGGGTTCCCACCATCCCTGTGCTGAGTTCCCTGGTCTGTACACCTGCTGTGCCCATTATGAAGGGTTCCCACCATCCCCTGAGCTGAGTTCCTGGGTCTGTACACCTGCTGTGCCCATTATGAGGAGTTCCCACCATCCCCGTGCTTGCACAATTTATTTAGCAGGCTCTGCTGGGCTGTCTGCACAGGTTTTAATGACTTTTTTGTCAAACTCAGAACAACGGCATTAAAAGCTTCTGCTGGAGGTTACAAGGAGCAGACAAAAAAAAAACACAGATGGAAGCTCAAAAGGGAGCCACAGATTTAGGAAAAGTTTCAAGAGAGTATGTAAGGGCTCTTTGATTAAAGGCGGGAGCCCTCCTTGAAGCCACTTGTGCCGTTGCGGTAATTGATCTCGTCATTTTTTTTTTTTTGTTTGCTGACATCTCTCAGACCACTTGTTCCAGGCTCGGCGAAGAGGCGCTCTCCAGCTCTCCGTCAGCCAAATGTTACACGCATTCGATTCTGGAGCCAGAACAGATGGTGTTTATTCACCCCGGCCAGCTCCGCGGGGCCCGCGTGAACGTGCTCAGCCTCCATCTCTTCCACCTCTGAAACCGAATCGAGGCCGGAAAGGTCTCCCGACCTCCGCCGCCCGTCCGAAGGAACGTGGACTCCACACTTCAAAGATGTCAAGCCAAGATCAAATGCAAGCCGAAGGTCGGCATTGGCTGTTCCAGATGCCTGCCTTGCTGGTTGCGTCTTCCTGCGTGGCTCCTAATTACCCCATCTGGACTAATTAATTTACAGATTGGTATTTAAGGAAGAACTCCGCTAAGTGCAGAGACAGAAGCCCAGTGGAATTTGGCAAAAGTACAAAGCCTACTTCAGAAATAAACACAATTTTGGTTTGTGGGATCTCCAACAGGCAATAATAAAAAAAAAAAAAAGAAGCTCTGCATTTTGAATTGGGGGCTTGCCCGGGAATCTGGAGGCTAGGCCAAACATTGTCTTTTTTTGGGGGTGTGGTATGATAGTGACAAGTCTGCAGGCGATCTTTAAGGTCGCATGCACATTGCATCCTTTTAGACACCTTTTCTGCTTACAGGAGAAAAACAGCAGAAAAAACACATTTTTGCATGCGCGCTCATGCACATTTATGCATGTTCACACGTATGCCCTTACTGCATTCTACTGGCCCGAATATAATTTTTTTCTGGCCATTACTGATTTGATGTGCGTTTCCCAAAGTGCTTTAAAGCACTGTTCAAACCAGAACGCAATGTGGGGAAACTCGTGTTCTGCGTGTGGTTCCTGCAACGCTTTCAAAACGATCTTTTGGTAAAGTCTAAAGGGCGACTGAAAGGCAGAATATTGCACGTGGCCTTAAAGATAGCCTGCAGACTTGTCACTATCAAACCATGCCCCTAAAACAAATAACAATATTTTAGATTCACGTGCAAGCCCCCAATTGTGCAGGCAACAAACAGTCAATTTTTACAATATATGGGCAATAAACTGGCAATAATGACCATCGGTGGGCAACAAATGGGCAATTGTTACAACATAAGCGCAATTCGTTACCAATAGGAGGGGGGCATAAAAAGGCCAATTGTTACAATAGAAGGGCAGTAAACTGGCAATCGTTACCATAAGGGTGCAACAAATGGGCAATTGTTAAAATATAAGCCCTTGTACACACGGTCGGTCATTCCGACGGAAAATGTCTGATCGGACAGTGTTGTCGGATAATTCAACTGTGTGTGGGCTCCATCGTACTGTTTCCAATGGAATATCCGACGGATAAAGTTTTAGAGCAGGGCTGTAAAACTTTCCGACAACATGATCCGATCGGACTTTGTCCGATTGTGTGTAGAGAATTCAGATCGGACAAAGTGCCACGCATGCTCAGATCAAATTCCTAGACCAAAGCTATTGGCTACTAGCCTGAACGTAGTCCCGTCCTAACGAAATAATGTCATCATGTTACGTACGATCGGATTTTCCGACAACTTTGTCCGACCGTGTGTATGCAACACAAGTTTCGGACAAAATCCGTCTGACAAAATCCGATGGATTTTGTTGTCGGAATGTCCGACCGTGTTTACAAGGGCTAAGGGGCAAGACAAGCAAAATATTACAGTGCACAAGCAACAAATGGTTATTTGTTGCAAACAATCATTTGTTACGACGCAAGAGTGATGGGTAGGCAAAATATTACAATATGCAGGCAAATGGTCATTTGTTACAATATGTGGGCAATAAACTAGAAATGTTTGCCATAGATGGGCAACAAATTTAAGGATCTTCTGGTGGACCTTACTGTGTCAAGCAGCTCCTATTTAAGTGATGCCTTGATTGTGAACAGGTGTGGCAATAATCAGGCCTGGGTGTGGCTAGAGAAATTGAACTCAGGTGTGGACAACCACAGTTATAGTATGTTTTAACAAGGGGGGCAATCACTTTTTCACACAGGGCCATGATGGTTTGGATTTTTTTTCACCTTTAATAATAAACACCTTCATTTACAAATTGCATTTTGTGTTTACTTGTGTTGTCCTTGACTATTGTTTAAATTGGTTTGATGTTCCGAAACACTTAAGTGTGACAAACATGCAAAGGAACAGGAAATGAGGAAGGGGGCAAACACTTTTTCACACCACTGTAGGTGGGCAGCTAATGGGCATTTGTTACAATATAAATGGTTGTTTGTTGCAAACAATCATTTGTTACACTATGAGGTAGATTCGCAGGCATAATATGACAATATGCAGGCAACAGACGGTCAGTTGTTAGAATATGTGGGTAATAAACTGGCAATCATTAACATGGGTGGGCAGCGAATGGGAAATTGTTACAATATAAGGGCAATAAACTGGCAATGACTATAGGTGGGCAACAAACGGGCAATTGCTTCAATATATGGATAATAAACCAGCAATCAGTACCACAGGTGGGCACAAAATGGGCAATTGTTACAATATGAGGGCAATAAACTGGCAATTGTTACCATAAGGGTGCAACAAATGGGCAATTGTTAAAATATAAGGGGCAACACAAGCAAAATATTACAATGCACAGGCAACAAATGGTTATTTGTTGCAAACAATAAATTGTTATACAATGAGGGTTATGAGCACGCAACATATTACCATATGAAGGCAACAAATGGGCAATTGTTATAATATAAGGGCAATAAACTGGCAATAATGACCATAGGTAGGCAACAAATGGGCAATTGTTACAATATGAGGGCAATAAACTGGCAATCGTTACCATAGGGGTGCAACAAATGGGCAATTGTTAAAATATAAGGGGCAACGTAAGCAAAATATTACAATGCACAGGCAACAAATGGTCATTTGTTGCAAACAATCAGTTGTTATACAATAAGGGTGATACGCAAGCGACATATTACCACAAGCAGGCAACAAATGGGCAATTGTTAAAATATGTGGGCAATTAACTGGCAATCATTACCATAGGCGGGCAACAAATAGTAAATTGTTACACTATGTGGTCAATAACCTGCCAATCATTACTACAGGTGGGCAACAAATGGGCAATTGTTACAATATCCTGCCAGCAAAATGGCAATTATTACCATAGGTGGGCAACAAATGGGCAATTGTCACGATGTGTGGGTAATAATCTGGCAATCATTACTACAGGCAGGCAACAAATAGACAATTGTTACAATATGTTGCCAGTAAACTGGCAATTATTACCATAGGTGGGCAACAAATGGGCAATTGTTACAATGTGTGGGTAATAAACTGGCAATCATTATTGCAGGCGTGCAACAAATAGGCAATTGTTACAATATGTTGCCAATAAACTGGCAGTTATTTCCTTAAGTGGGCAACAAATGGGCAATTGTCACAATGTGTGGGTAATAAACTGGCAATCATTACTACAGGCGGGCAACAAATAGGCAATTGTTACAATATGTTGCCAGTAAACTGGAAATTATTACCATAGGTGGGCAACAAATGGGCAATTGTCACAATGTGTGGGTAATAAACTGGCAATCATTATTGCAGGCGTGCAACAAAGAGGCAATTGTTACAATATGTTGCCAATAAACTGGCAGTTATTACCATAGGTGGGCAACAAATGGGCAATTGTTACAATGTGTGGGTAATAAACTGGCAATCATTATCGCAGGCGTGCAAAAAAGGGCAATTGTTACAAATGATCGATTGTTACAATATGAGAGCGACCAACAGAGAAGATGTTGCATTGCGCAGGCAACAAATGGTCAACTGTTACAATATGAGGGCGCCAAACAGGCGAAACTTTACAATATGCGGGCAGCAAATTACCAATTTTTACAATATTTGGGCAATCGTTAAAAAACAAAACAAAAAAAAACTGTGTATCGATTTTGTACAGAAGCAGCGCCGCGTTTCCCATTTTAGTTCCTCCATCTCATAATAATGTAACGTCGTTTTAATCAGAGTTTAATACAGATTCTGATTGCCTTCGCCCGCCACCGCGCCGTCCCACTCGTTCCAGTTAATGGAGTTCCTCTTCTTCATTAAATCGCCATCCCTCAGGACGATCCGCTCCATATCCAGGTGATCGATAAGCTTTGGCAGCCATTTTGAATTTTCTCCAAGACTCGTTTTCCTGCTCGTTGGGGAAAAACGTTTGGCAAACCTGAACCTAGAATATTCCATCGCGACCGACTTATTCGCCACCTGCGATCGCTCCACATATACGCAAACGCTAATTTTCTTGTAAAATTGTAGCAATGCTCCCGGGTCCTACAAGGTCTTTATGAGTTGAGTTGCTGAGGATCGGCCAATCAGAACGCTGGTCCCCCCTTCTCTTTAGTACTGATCACATGAGCTTGTGTTGAAGCGCGTCGGCCCGCCATGACCCACATAAAGGCGTCACGCCTACGCGCATCACTGCGTGTCTTCAATTGCAATTGCGCTTTGCGTGGAACGTCAATGCACACGTGTAATCGTTTTAGTTGCTTGATGCTTTATCCATTAAAACCAATGAAATGGCGCCTCGATGCTTGCGCTAAAACGTGTCAGACCACCATGGCACACATAAAGGCGCCACGCCTACGCGCATCACTTCGTGTCTTCCATTGCAATTGCGCTGTACATGGAACATCAATGCGCACAAATAATTTTTTTTTCTTGATGCTTTATCTGTTGAAACCAATGGAATGGCGCCTCGATGCTTGCGTTGAAGCGCGTCAGCCGCCATGACGAGCATGATGGCATCACGCCTACGTGCAACACTGTGTGTTTTCAATTGCAATTGCGCTATACATGGAACATCAATGTGCACAAATAATTGTTTTTTTCCTGATGCTTTATCTATTGAAACCAATGGAATGGCACCTTGATGCTTGCGTTGAAGCGCGTCAGCCTGCCATGGCACACATAAAGGCGTCACGCCTACGGGCATCACTGCGTGTCTTCCATTGCTATTGCGCTATACATGGAACGTCAATGTGCACAAATAATTGTTTTTTTCCTGATGCTTTATCTATTGAAACCAATGGAATGGCACCTTGATGCTTGCGTTGAAGCGCGTCAGCCTGCCATGGCACACATAAAGGCGTCACGCCTACGGGCATCACTGCGTGTCTTCCATTGCTATTGCGCTATACATGGAACGTCAATGTGCACAAATAATTGTTTTTTTCTTGATGCTTTATCCATTGAAACCAATGGAATGTCGCCTCGATGCCTGCGTTGAAGCGCGTCAGCCCGCCATGGCACACATAAAGGCGTCACTCCTACGCGCATCACTGGGTGTCTTCAATTGCAATTGCGATTTGCGTGGAACATCAATGCACACGTGTGATCGTTTTAGTTGCTTGATGCTTTATCCATTGAAACCAATGGAATGGCACCTTGATGCTTGCGCTGAAGCGCGTCAGCACACCATGGCGTACAAAAACGCATCATGCCTACGTACATCACCGTGTGACGGCATTTGCAATTTTCACTTTGTGTGGAACGTCAATGCGCAAAAATGATTGATTTTTTTTTATGCTTTATCCATTGAAACCAATGGAATGGCGCCTCGATGCTTGCGTTGAAGCGCGTCAGCCCGCCATGACACACATACAGTCATCGCGCCTATGCGCATCACTGCATGTCTTCAATTGCAATTGCGATTTGCGTGGAACATCAATGCACACGTGTGATCGTTTTAGTTGCTTGATGCTTTATCCATTGAAACCAATGGAATGGCGCCTTGATGCTTGCGCTGAAGCGCGTCAGCACACCATGGCGTACAAAAAGGCATCATGCCTACGTACATCACTGATTGTCTGCAATTGCAATTTTCACTTTGTGTGGAATATCAATGCGCAAAAATTATTGATTTTTTTTTATGCTTTATCCATTGAAACCAATGGAATGGCGCCTCGATGCTTGCGTTGAAACGCGTCAGCCCGCCAAGACACACATAAAGGCATCACACCTACGCGCATTACTGCGTCTGTGCGGGATGACATCGGGCGTTGCTGATCGTTCAGTAGGAAGTGCATTGAAAACACGCAATGATTGCGCGCAGGCGTGCGTTTTTATGCGTTCCTGTTGATCTCGATGGGGGGAGGGGAGAAATAACATGGAAGTGAATGCATCCTAAAATGTATCATTTTATTCTATACTATAATTGTAGCGATTTGTATTCAATCGTTACCAATACGAACACGTGGCATCTCATTGTTATTATTGTCGATTGTTATTTTTATTCTTTTTTTTTGTTGTTGTTGTTGATGATTATTGATTATTGATTGGAGGACGGGAAGCGGAGTCAAGCTGTGGCCTTCCTCGCTCCGTAGGCGATTCACAACCGCCCTCCCCCCCCTTCCTTCCCTCGGCAGCTTTGGGTGTCACACTGCGAAGACAAATTTCGTTAATTGGAAAAGCGGGGGGCTGAGATCGGAGCCTGACGCACATCCTGATCAATTCCCCCCCCCCCCCACTCACCACCGTCCGCTTCTCTATGATTCCGCCTCCTGTCGGGGGGTTGATTGCGCTGCCAGCACTCTCAGCGGGGGGGCCGGAGAGATCTTGGCGCTCCTGGAGGATGTCGCCTGTTCAGAGTTTTCTTGAAGGGTTTTTAACCCCTCGCTGACCTGTGGGGGAACAACTTAACGGTGTACTGATTGCGCGGCGGCGCGCCGGTGGACGTGGTGGCGCGCCGGTGAACGCGGCGGCGGCGGTCACAATTAAGGAGGCAGAGTGGATGATTTACAGGAGAACCCCGGACTCCCCTTCAGTCTTTGCACAGTTGTAGCGGCTCCTCTCCTCGACTGGAACGGCTTCCTCTGATTTCACCGCACACTGTGAGCTTCTCACAATGTGCATTAGAACCCGCAGCCAGTCAGATAAGACGCCCCCTTTGCTGGCTGGAGGATCCAGTTTCAGTTCTTGCAATCATGGAGGCTCAGCATCCTATGTGGGCGGTCCGTATGCAAATACAGCTTGCCTAGAAACACCCACTCCTCTAGACCAGTGGTCTCCAAACTGCGGCCCGGGGGGGGCCAGATGCGGTCATTTGCTGGCTTTTATCCGGCCCTTGGGGCAATATTTCATGCACCGATACCAACAGTGGGGCATAATTCCCCAATGAACCAATGAAGGGGGCACAATTCCTCCCAATGACATCAATAATGGGGCTCAATTACATCAATAATTGGGCAAAATTCCTCTCAATGACACCAAAGATGGGGCCCAATGACAGCAATCATGGGGCACAATTCCTCCCAATGACACCAACAATGGAGCACAATTTCTCCCAATGACACCAACAATGGGGCTCAATTACATAAACGATGGGGCACAATTCCTCTCAATGATATCAAGGATGGGGCCCAATGACATCAATAATGGGGAACAATTCCTCCCAATGACACCAACAATGGGGCACAATTACATCAATAATGGGGCAAAATTCCTCTCAATGACACCAAAGATGGGGACCAATGACATCAACGATGGGGCACAATGACATCAATAATGGGGAACAATTCCTCCCAATGACACCAACAATGGGGCTCAATTCCATAAGCAATGGGGCAAAATTCCTCCCAATGACACCAACAATGGGGCACAATTACATCAAAGATGGGGCAAAATTGTTCTCAATGACACCAAAGATGGGGCCCAATGACATCAACGATCGGGCACAATTACTTAAATAATGGGGCAAAATTCCTCTCAATGACACCAACGATGGGGCACAATTCCTCTCAATGACACCAACAATGGGCCCAATGACATCAACGATGGGGCACAATTCCTCTCAATGACACCAACAATGGGGCTCAATTACATCAACGATGGGGCACAATTCCTCTCAATGACACCAAAGATGGGGCCCAATGACATCAACGATCGGGCACAATTCCTCCCAATGACACCAACAATGGGGCACAATTACTTAAATAATGGGGCAAAATTCCTCTCAATGACACCAACGATGGGGCACAATTCCTCTCAATGACACCAACAATGGGCCCAATGACATCAACGATGGGGCACATTTCCTCTCAATGACACCAACAATGGGGCTCAATTACATCAACGATGGGGCACAATTCCTCTCAATGACACCAAAGATGGGGCCCAATGACATCAATAATCGGGAACAATTCCTCCCAATGACACCAACAATGTGGCTCAATTACATCAACTATGGGGCACAATTCCTCTCAATGAGGCCAAAGATGGGGCCCAGTGACATCAATGATCGGCACAATTCCTCCTAATGACACCAACGTTGGGGCACAAATCCTCCCAATGACACCAACAATGGGGCACAATTGCATCAACAATGGGGCAAAATTTCTCTCAATGACACCAAAGAAGGGCCCAATGACACCGATGCTGCACATCAAAAAATAAAAGCAAAAAAGTTTACAAACAAAAGGGAAAGAACAAAAGCAAAAAAATAAAATAAAATAAAAACAAACAGCTAAAGGGAGAAGGGGAGGAAGGTGTTAATAATAGCTGATTGGTGTTAACTGAGGGTTAAGAAGGGGTTAAATAACAATCGTTACATATAGTTTGTTTTGCTGGAATGATAAATAATAAAAAATGATAAATAATAATTATTATCATTGTGAATAGAACCGCAAAATAGAAAAGCTCAAATAGAACCTGGAAACGAGGCTCTCTGTGTGCTTTACCCAGAGTTCAGCGCCAACAGCGCCACCTACAGGCGATCGGAGAGAAAAAAAAATCCAAACTGGCTAAACTACAAAAGGAGCGAACGATCATAAAATATCAGTTCAGCCAAAGAAAATCGCTTTCTTTTTCCATGACAATCCCCCGGCGGGGATACTCTGTATCTCTTTTTTAGCAACATATTCAAATTTGAAGGGGGGGGGTGACGGCTCCCCTTTAAGCACGCCGTGCGCCCCCCCAAGGCTCGTTGACTCTAGAAGAGGCGCGGCGGTTGAGCGGCGGGGCTCCCTTCAGCGACTTGAATTAGCACGATTGTGCGGCGGCGGCGGCGGCGGCTCGGCAGCAGCTCTCATGCACATTTAATTTGAATGCAGCGATGTGTCAGATGAAGGCGGAGGCATTACCCGGTCCTTCTTCTCTCATTGCCGCCCAGGAATTGGAGACGAGACTTCACAGCCACTTCTTCCTCTCCAGTCACTTTTAATGAGCTGCCTTCATCGCGCTTGTCTGCGGGAGATCTCGTCTCCACTTACCCCCCCCCATCCCCCCACACCCCCACACCGCCACACTGCCACATGCGTTATGGAAAATTAACTCCTAGCGCAGCGCCGATGGCGACTCAACGCTTCCTTTTCACACCTTTCGGGGGGGGGGGTTTTATCAAGTCCCCCTTACATCAGAGTCCCCTCTTTACATCAGAGTGCCCCTTACATAAGAGCCCATTAGAGTCCCCCTGCATCAGGGTTCCCCTTATATCTATGCCCCTATCATAGTCCGCCCTACATCCAGGTCCCTATTCAATTCCCTTTTATACAGGATCCCCATCATAATAGTCCCACATACATCAGAGTCACCCCTTTACATCAGAGTGCCCCTTTACATCAGAGTGCCCCTTACATAAGGGCCCATTAGCGTCCCCCTGCATCAGGGTTGCCCTTACATCTATATCCCTATCATAGCCCTCCATTACAATGGGACCCCCGGCCCCCATTGGATCCTCTTTTACATTAGAGTTCCCATCATAGTCCCCCTTTTACATCAGAGTCGCCCCCCACCCCACCCCACCCCACCTGCTTAGAGTACATCAGGGACCCATTAGACTCCCACCTTACATCAGAGTTCACATCAGAGCCCCCCCTTACATCAGAGCCGCCCCACCCCCCACTTACAGTACATCAGGACTCAGTTAGAGTTCATCCATACATCAGAGTCCTCATCAGAGTCTTCTTTACATCAGAGTCCCCCCCTTACATCAGAGCCGCCCCCCCCCCCCCCCCCACTTACAGTACATCAGGACCCAATTAGACTTCATCTATACATCAGAGTCTTCATCAGAGTCTTCTTTACATCAGAGTCCCCCCTTACATCAGAGCCGCTCCCCCCCACCCACTTAGAGTACTTTAGGGACCCATTAGAGTTCCTCCTAACATCAGGGTTCACATCAGAGTCCCCCTTACATCAGAGCCACCCCCCCCTTATAGTACATCAGGACTCAAGTAGAGTTCATCCATACATCAGAGTCCTCATCAGAGTCTTCTTTACATCTGAGTCCCCCCCTTACATCAGAGCCGCTCCCCTCCTCCCACTTATAATACATCAGGACCCAATTAAAGTTCATCCATACATCCGAGTCCTCATCAGAGTCTTCTTTACATCAGAGTCCCCCCTTACATCAGAGCTCCCCCCCTTTCTTTACATCAGCGTTCCCTCTTGAATCAGTTCCCCATTAGAATCTCTCCCTCCCCATTTGATTCTCTGTTACATCAGAGTCCTCATCAGAGTCTTCTTTAAATCAGAGCCCCCTACTCCCCTTACATTGGGATCCCCAGTAGATTCTTTTTTACATCAGATTCCCCATCACAGCCCCCCTTACATCAAAGTGCCCCTCCCTTTACATACAGAGTTCCCTCTTGAATCAGTACCCCATTAAAGTCCCTCCTTATGTCAGGGTTCATGTCAGAGTCCCCCCTTACACCAGGGTCCCCATTTGATTCTCTTTTACATCCGAGTCCCCATCATAGTCCCCCTTACATCAGAGTCCCCTCTTTGCATCAGAATTCCCCCCCCCCCCCCTTACAATACATCAGGGCCCCATTAAAGTCTCTCCTTAAAATTAGGGTTTAAAATCAGAGTTCCCTCTTACATCAGAGTCCCCATTTGATTCTCTTTTTGATCAGAGTCCCTATCAGAGTGCCTCCTTACATCGGGGTCCCCAATAAATTCCCTTTTACATCAGATTCCCCATCTTAGTCCCCCTTCCATTAGAGCCCCCCCTTTACATCAGAGTTCCCTCTTAAATCAGTGCCCCATTAGAGTCCCTCCTTATGTCGGGGGTTCACATCAGTGTTCCCCCTTACATCAGGGCCCCCCTTACATCTATGTCCCCTACATTGGAGCCCCCCCTTAAATCAGGGTCCCCATTACAGTCCCTCTTTACATCATAGCCCCCCCTTAAATCAGGGTCTCCATTACGTTCCCTCCCTATGTCAGGGTCCACACCAGAGTTCCCCCTTAACAGAGTCTGGGTGCATGTTGGAGAGGGTTGAAGAACCGACCATAGAAAATCAGACTCGCTCCCGGCATCCGACTCCCAAAAGCAAATATCCCCGGCGATATATCTGCTCCGACTGGAGGGTGACGGCGAACAAGTAAATAAAACGATAAATTCCATTATAGACTTTTCTGGAAGGTATTCCGGTCTCCTGTCCCAGCAGGGTGATGTATTCCAGCTCATCAGCCCCTACGGTGTTCATTCCGCCGTAATAGACTGGGAGGTTTTTTTTCATCAGCATAGGATATTCATTAGATGGCGAGACAATTAGTTTGCCGATGTTCACAGCCATGGCGAGAAATTAGGAGGTCGTTTTTATACTCAGGAAGATAAACAAGAACTTCTCTCTATCTAGATGGGCGAATTTCTTCATGACGGAAAGGGGTATTTAGGGTCAAGCTATGAGTATCAAAGTTATTCCATATTGTTACCAAACAGTGAGCATGCAATTAAATAATCCATCACTGACCCCTGTAGCTGAAGACGCTGTGCAGCAATTCATCTTCAGTTTATCTGAAGTTGTCCCTGTCATTCTCTCTGCAGCTCAGCTCTGAGGCTTCTAAAGCAGCAATGACTAAGCAGCTCTGCTTCCCCTCTCCCATTAGCGACTGAGCAGCTCAGCTACCCTGACCCCACCCCTTCCAGCTGTGACTCAGCAGCTCTGCTTCCCCTCTCCCATTAGTGACTCAGCAGCTCAGCTACCCCTCCTACCCCTTCCATCTGTGACTCAACAGCTCCTCTTCTCCTACTCCCCCCTACCAGCAGTGACTCAACAGCTCAGCTACCCCCCCCCCCCCCACCCCTTCCAGCAGTGACTCAACAGCTCAGCTTCCCCTACTAGCAATGACTCAGCAGCTCTGCTTCCCCTCTCCCATTAGTGACTGAGCAGCTCAGCTACCCCCCTCCCACCCCTTCCAGCTGTGACTCAGCAGCTCTGCTTCCCCTCTCCCATTAGTGACTGAGCAGCTCAGCTACCCCTCCTACCCCTTCCATCCGTGACTCAACAGCTCCTCTTCTTCTACTCCCCCCTACCAGCAGTGACTCAACAGCTCAGCTACCCCCCCCACCCCTTCCAGCAGTGACTCAACAGCTCAGCTTCCTCTACTTCCCCTACTAGCAGTGACTCAGCAGCTCTGCTTCCCCTCTCCCATTAGTGACTGAGCAGCTCAGCTACCCCCCTCCCACCCCTTCCAGCTGTGACTCAGCAGCTCTGCTTCCCCTCTCCCATTAGTGACTGAGCAGCTCAGCTACCCCCCCCCCTACCCCTTCCAGCTGTGACTCAGCAGCTCTGCTTCCCCTCTCCCATTAGTGACAGAGCAGCTCAGCTACCCCTCCTACCCCTTCCATCTGTGACTCAACAGCTCCTCTTCTTCTACTCCCCCCTACCAGCAGTGACTCAACAGCTCAGCTACCCCCCACCCCTTCCAGCAGTGACTCAACAGCTTAGCTTCCTCTACTCCCACTACTAGCAGTGACTCAGCAGCTCTGCCTCCCCTCTCCCATTAGTGACTGAGCAGCTCAGCTACCCCCCTCCCACCCCTTTCAGCTGTGACTCAGCAGCTCTGCTTCCCCTCTCCCATTAGTGACTGAGCAGCTCAGCTACCCATCCTACCCCTTCCATCTGTGACTCAACAGCTCCTCTTCTTCTACTCCCCCTTACCAGCAGTGACTCAACAGCTCAGCTACCCCCCACCCCACCCCTTCCAGCAGTGACTCAACAGCTTAGCTTCCTCTACTCCCCCTACTAGCAGTGACTCAGCAGCTCTGCTTCCCCTCTCCCATTATTGACTGAGCAGCTCAGCTACCCCCCTCCCACCCCTTCCAGCTGTGACTCAGCAGCTCTGCTTCCCCTCTCCAATTAGTGACTGAGCAGCTCAGCTACCCCTCCTACCCCTTCCATCTGTGTCTCAACAGCTCAGCTTCCTCTACTCCCCCTCCCAGCAGTGACTCTACAGCTCAGCTTTCCCTCTCCCATTAGTGACTGAGCAGCTCAGCTACCCCTCCTACCCCTTCCAGCTGTGACTCAACAGCTCAGCTTCCTCTACTCCCCCCTACCAGCAGTGACTAAGCAGCTCTGCTTCCTCTCTCCCATTAGTGACTCAGCAGCCCAGCTCCCTCTTTTCCCCCTCCCAGCAATGACTTAGCAGTTCAGCTCTCCTTCCACCCTCTCCCAGCAGTGAATCAGCAGCTCAGATCCCCCTGCTCCACTTGCCCGTGTCCTTCCTTGCTACATCCTTCCTGCGGATACTCAGCAGCCCGGCTTCCCCTTCTCCCCCCTCTCATCAGTGATGCAGAAAATCAGTTCCCACTGCTCCCCCTTCCCATCGTCAACTCAGCAGCTCAGCTCTCCCCTCCTTCCCCTTCTAGTAGTGACTCAACAGCTCAACTCCCACTTCTCCCCCCCCTTCCCCCCATGAAAGACTCAGAAGCTCAGTTTCCTCTGCTCCCCATTTCAGCAGTGACTCTGCAACTGGTTTCCTCTGTTTCCCCCCCCCCCCCCATTAGTAGGTCAGTAGCTCAGCTCCCCTATCTAGTATTAACTCTGTTCAGCTCCTCCCTCCTTCCACCAGTGGCTCATCAGCTCAGCTCCTCCCTCTCCCATCAAGGACTCAGTAGCTCAGCTCCCTCATCCTCCCCTTCTCACCAGTGATTCAAGCAGCTCAGCTTCCTCTGCCCCCCATCAGTAAGTCAGCAACTCAGCTCCCCTATCTAGTATTAACCCAGCTCAGCTCCTTCCTCCTTCCAACAGTGGCTCAGCAGCTCAGCTCCTCCCTCCTTCCAACAGTGGCTCAGCAGCTCAGCTCCTCCCTCCTTCCAATAGTGGCTCAGCAGCTCAGCTCCTCCCTCCTTCCAGTAGTGGCTCAGCATCTCAGCTCCTCCCTTCTTCAAACAGTGGCTCAGCATCTCAGCTCCTCCCTCCTTCCAACAGTTGCTCAATAGCTCAGCTCCACCCGCCTTCCAGCAGTGGCTCAGCAGCTCAGCTCCTCCATCCTTCCAACAGTGGCTCAGCAGCTCAGCTCCTCCCTCTTTTCAACAGTGGCTCAGCAGCTCAGATCCTCCCTCCTTCCAACAGTGGCTCAGCAGCTCAGCTCCTCCCTTCTTCCAACAATGGCTCAGCATCTCTGCTCCTCCCTCCTTCCAACAGTGGCTCAGCAGCTCAGCTCCTCCCTCCTTTCCACAGTGGCTCAGCATCTCACCCCCCCTCCTTCCAACAGTGGCTCAGCAGCTTAGCTCCTCCCTCCTTCCAGCAGTGGCTCAGCATCTCAGCTCCTCCCTCCTTCCAACAGTGGCTCAGCAGCTCAGCTCCTCCCTCTTTTCAACAGGGGCTCAGCAGCTCAGCTCCTCCCTCCTTCCAGCAGTGGCTCAGCAGCTCAGCTCCTCCCGCCTTCCAGCAGTGGCTCAGCAGCTCAGCTCCTCCCTCCTTCCAACAGTGGCTCAGCAGCTCAGCATCTCCCTCCTTCCAACAGTGGCTCAGCAGCTCAGCTCCTCCCGTCTTCCAGCAGTGGCTCAGCAACTCATCTCCTCCCTCCTTCCAACAGTGGCTCAGCAGCTCAGCTCCTCCCTCCTTCCAGCAGTGGCTCAGCATTTCAGCTCCTCCCTCCTTCCAGCAGTGGCTCAGCAGCTCAGCTCCTCCCTCCTTCTAGCAGTGGCTCAGCAGCTCAGCTCCTCCCTCCTTCCAGCAGTGGCTCAGCAGCTCAGCTCCTCCCTCCTTCCAACAGTGGCTCAGCAGCTCAGTTCCCTCTTCTACCAGCACTGTGTCAGCAACTCTGCCGACTATGATCCCCTCTTCCAGGTAGCGCACAACCCTACCACTGGTCTACCTGCAGCCTCATCCCCTGGAGCATGAGAGGGAGGTTGCAGAGAACCATCTGACGAGAGGTGGTCAGTTTGGATTGCCACATGTCCGGGATTCACCCGGACAGTTTAGGGTTTGAATGGTGTGTTCGGACGCAATATTCATAATGGAAACCCGGACACAATATTCATAATGGAAACCCAGACACAATATTCATAATGGGCTGTGGCTCCCCAAGTAACTGAGTACCACAACCGCCGAGTGCATAGGGGGTGTGCACAGGACCCATTCCCATATATAGACAGGATAGGAGAGAGGGCTTGATCTGCTCCTCCACCTCTACAAATCTGTCTGCCCACGGCTATTCCAATCCTCAGTGTTCTGGTTCTCTGGAAAGGGATGTGTGGGCTGGAAATCTGAAGTTCAGCAACCAGCAGATACATCGTGGATGAAAGATGTCAATACCTGAGCCTCCATCCTTGGATGAGTGAGTTCACCATCCAATGTATGTGACTAAATTCTCCCCCCTCCCTCTGTTCTCTCTCTAAAAGGGACTCAGATGTAAGGGATGCCCTGTGGACTCTGATTTAAGGGGGTATTTGGGAACCCTGATTTAAAGGGAAATGCTGGGAACTCTGATTTACGTGGGAGGTTTGGTGAGCAGAAACCCCCTTACATCAGAGTTCCCCTTTACACCAGAGTCCACAGCATCCCCCCTTAGCTGTGAGCCGCTAAAGTTTTCGGGTTTTGCTCGAAGAAAAGGTGGCAAACCTATGGCCGGTGCTACCCTTCCTGAAGACAGCACAAGAAGAAGTAAGAGAAAATCTCACCAACAAGTAATGGGAAATCCTCTCTTGTCACCAGAACTAGTGTCTCCACTGGAAAATTCCCCATCTATTCCTGTTCTGGTGACAACTGTCCAATTTCAAATTTGCCATCACTTTCATTCTCATTGACAATGGTGACCAGGACATATAGAGAGGGGACACAGGGAATATTTCCAGTGAAGACACAGACCGCAAAAAAAAAAAAATCCTGGCTCCATCCAAAATTCAAAAAAAAGTTTTGCCTATACATACCCGTTAAGCGCAGTAGCAATGCTTCCTAGGGGGGCGTTCTCGGCCAGCTTGAAGTTGCCCTCTAAGGCCAATTCTCTAACTTTATCTTTCAGACTCCGAGAAGCATTATTTTCGGTTGACGGATGTTCTAGATCTTTATTAGATCAGGTCTATGGAGCTGTGCAGACTATTCCGTGGTGGAGCCATGTCACTGTGATGTATGAGGCTCCGGTGTGATATATCCGTATCAATCTGGAGCAGTTCTGCCTGGAAAATACGGGAGGATGGGGTGACCGAGCAGCCCTCGGGTCTCCTGGCTGGCGGGTGGTTGGCTGTTAATGTCTCAGTCAAAATTCTGTCAGATCTTGAAGGACTCTTGTCTGAAACGGCTAAAGAGGCACTGCCAACAGAGTTGCAGCAAATAGTTAAAGCCTGCCTTTTAATTGGGCAGACCCCCTATCTTTTTTTGGGGAACCATCTTTGGTTTGGCCACCTGAGAGCCTCATATCCGCTTCTTACTGTAGCGGAGGATCCTTAACTACCTCCCGAATTGGCAAGGGACCTGTTACTCCAACAGGACGTTTACAAACCTCCTTGTCTAAAGAGATGCCCTCCCCGTGGTGATAATAGCATTGTCGATAAATTACGGACAAAATGCACAGAGCCAATTAGAGTGGCTCTGTGCCTTCTGATCTCTGTGAACCAACCACAGTAATCGCAAGTGTAAACACCTGCTTTGTTTACAAACATCCAGCCCTTGCTCTCACAATGTCAAATTGCTGCAGATCAGAGGAAGGGAAAAGGCCTTTTGGCCCCTTCTGCTCGATATCAACCTGCAACCACTTGTTACCGACCTTTGGCTTGTTTACTGATTGCGCTTCTGCTTGATCCCTACTTGCTATTTCTGCTGCTGGACCCTGGCTTGCTGACCACCTGGTGGGGCCATCCTGAGGACCTGGTACTAACATGCGGCAAAACCCATCCCCACCAGTTAGTGCTTAGACCCCGAACCTCGGGTGATCCTTTGTCATCTGCCAGGGGGACCTGCTTGTATACCTATCCTGCTTGTTAATAGGAACCTCTCTCCTGCTATTGCAACTGGTCTCCGAGCCTGACCCCTACGTGTGAAAGGGCAGCAAGGAGCTTCCAAAGAGTGAGCGTTTATTTACTTGACTTGCCTAGCTCTAACAAACTTCAAAGTAGTTTAAATTGACATGTCATTTACATCAGTCCCCACCCCCGAAGAGCTTACAGCCTGATACAAAGCAAGAGCCTTATCGATCCTCAACTAATCCATTCACTTTTTTTCTCTAACTTAGGAACACAAAGGAGCTAACAAACGGTGAGGATTTATTTTTCCTGATTTGCCTAGCCCTAACAAACTCCACAGCAGTTTAAATTGACATGACATTTACATCAGCCCCGCCCCTGAAAAGCTTATAGCCTGATAAAGTCATATAAAGCTAGAGCCTTATCTCTTTCCTCAAATAATACATTCACTTTTTTTTTTCCTCTAACTTAGGAACAGCAAGGAGCTACCAAAGGTTGAGAATTTATTTACTTGATTTGCATAGCTCTAACAAACTTCACAGCAGTTTAAATTGACATGACATTTACATCAGTCCCGCCCTCGAGGAGCTTACAGCCTGATGCAGTCATATACAGCCTTATCTCTTTCCACAAATAATACATTTACTTTTTTTCTCTGTCTTAGGAACCATAAGGAGCTTCCAAAGGGTGGGAGTTTATTTATTTGATTTGCCTAGCACTAACAAACTTCATGGTAGTTTAAATTCCCATGTCATTCACATCAGTCCCCGCCCCCGAGGAGCTTACATCCTAACGCAGTCATATAAAACTAGAGCCTTATCTCTTTCCTTGACAAATATATTCAGCTTTTCTCTATCTTACAGATGAAAAGGATCTTCCAAAGGGTGGGAATTTATTTACTTGATTTGCCTAGTTCTAACTAACTTCACTGCAGTTTAAATTCAGTCTTTGCCCCCGAGAAGCTTATATTCTGGCACAGCCATATAAAGCTAGAGCCTTATCTCTGCCCTTGACAAATACATTTACTTTTTTTTTTATCTAACTTAGGAACAGCAAGGAACTTCCAAATGGTTAGTTTGTATTTACTTGATGTGCCTAGCTCTAACAAACTTCACGGCAGTTTACATTCACATATCATTTACATCAGTCCCCACCCACAAGGAGCTTACAACTTGATAGAGTCATATAAAGCTAGAGCCTTATCTCTTTCCTCATCAAATACATTCACTTTTTTTTCTCTATCTTAGGGACCCTAAGGAACTTCCAAAGGGTCAGCATTTATTTACTTGTCATTCACGTCAGTCCCCACCCCAGCTTACATCCTGGAATACTCATACAAAGCTAGAGCCTTATCTCTTTCCTTGACAAATACATACACCTTTTCTCTATCTTACGGATGACAAGGATCTTCCAACGCATAGGAGTTTATTTACTTGATTTGACTAGTTCTAGCAAACTTCACAGCAATTTAAATTGACATGTCGTTCACATTAGTCCCCTCCCCCAAGGAGCTTACATCCTGACACATTCATATAAAGCTAGAGCCTTATCACTTTCCTTAACAAATATATTCAGCTTTTCTCTATCTTATGGATGTCAAGGAGCTTCCAAAGGGTGGGAGTTTATTTACTTGATTTGCCTAGTTCTAACAAACTTCACCGCAGTTTAAATTCACATGTCATTCACATCAGTCCCCACCCCCAAGGAGCTTACATCCTAACACAGTCATATAAAACTAGAGCCTTATCTCTTTCCTTGACAAATATATTCAGCTTTTCTCTATCTTATGGATGTCAAGGAGCTTCCAAAGGGTGGGAGTTTATTTACTTGATTTGCCTAGTTCTAACAAACTTCACCGCAGTTTAAATTCACATGTCATTCACATCAGTCCCCGCCCCCAAAGATCTTACATCCTAACACAGTCATATAAAACTAGAGCCTTATCTCTTTCCTTGACAAATATATTCATCTTTTCTCTATCTTATGGGTGACAAGGAGCTTCCAAAAGGTTGGGAGTTTATTTACTTGATTTGCCTAGTTCTAACAAACTTCACGGCAGTTTAAATTCACATGTCATTCACATCAGTCCCCACCCCCAAGGAGCTTACATCCTAA